>NW_027466098.1:6717500-7065000 GCF_046127955.1 Nelusetta ayraudi | reverse complement strand
ATTATTTTCCCCAACAGAAAAAAATAATGACATTGACGAATCTTAAAATATCTTTCAAAAATACTGGAATAAATGCATTTTTTTCCCCCCTTTTTTTCCCTAATAGATAGTTTGTCAACGGCTCAGTTTTTAAAGTTTGCTCCAATGAGCGGGTGCTGCATTGACTTTGAGCGGGGCAGCTTCCTCCGTGTATCTGCTGGCCCCCCCGCATTGTCTCGCGACGCTTCCTCGGACAAACCAGCACGTAAACAGGACTTCCTCTGGAAGCCAACCCCCCCCCCCCCACCCCACCCAGGGATTTCACACAAACACGGAAAGGCTTGGCCGCCGAGCCCTTCTAATCCTAGATCAGGCCTGGAGGCAGGTGCCGCGCAGCACGCACGCACGCACGCACACACACACACACACACACACACACACACACACACACACACACACACACACACACACACACACACACACCTCCCAAACCCACCCAGGCTCCCTCGCTAATCTCTGGCGCTTTGGAGGAGCGCACGCATGCTGGCCAATCACACAGTGACATGAACACCAAACAGGAAGTCCACCTGGGTGAAGGGGGGGGGGGTTGCTTTATGGCCCTGACTCATCAGGTCGCTGGTAACCCATTTACCGGCGAGGCAGCTTGACCGGGTGCACCTGGGCGTGTCGCTAGCTCTGGGCAGATGCTACTTGTTTGCCGCCGCCGTTTTAGCTTTTGCCTTATGTCAGCCGGCAGGTCACGGGGGGGGGGGGGGGGGGTGGACTGGGTCACGCCCGGAAGCCCCTCCTACTTTCCGTACATGTCGCCAGCCTCCTCCAGCACTCGTTACGGTGCTTGATTTATTGATTGATTTATAAAGCATCATTTTTTTGAGGATGGCGCGCAGGCCGCCCGCCCCCCCAAACCCCGCCCCCCCCGCCCGCCGCTCTCCTCGGTGAATTTCAAAACGCGCGGAGGCGTCGCCGTCGCGTCGCCGTCGCGTCGCCGCGCTGCACCGCGCTGCACCGCGCTGCACCTTCGCCCCCGGAGTCAGTCGGTTTTCCCGGAATCCAGCGTCCGCCAAAGCAGGCGGGGGATTAACCAACATGACTAACGCGGTAATCAGCGCGGCCGACACAAAGGGCAGCGCGGGCCACAGATATGCCTCAGTGTTTACGGGTTGAGGTGGTGGAGGGAGCTGCATCTGAAGCTGATTCAGCACTGCCGCGTCCTCTTAAACATTACAGGGGTCAAGTTTCTGTTTCAACGCTGCACACGGCACATCACCACTGTACCGGACGGTTGCTTTATTATATATTGTATTTGTGTCTGTGTCCTGACTCAATATAATTCTGGATCTTTTGCGCTGTTGCTGCTTTTATTGCTGCTGTCATTCTGCAAATTCTCCCACCGTGGGATAAATAAAGGACTTCTTCTTCATTCAGTTTTATAATTTAAAAAGAAAGAAGCAGGATCGTATTTCAAACTACCGGACCTTTATTGTACTCAAACACCGAGGCACGATTCATGATGCAGAAACACTGAGAGAGTTTGAAACTGAGAAACTTCCACAGCTTCTTTTTTTAAATCAAGTGATTATTATTATGTTGTTGTTATTGTGTTATATTTGCAGTTGCAAAATCAATCAATAAGTTAAATAAATGAATCCCACCAAGAAGCCTAGAGGTCAATCACAGAGTGACATGCAGAGGACGGGGAAGCTTTGAGCCTTCATGGAGAAGCTCCTGCTCCTCCTGCTGCTCCTGCTCCTCCTCCTGCTTCTCCTCCTGCTTCTCCTGCTGCTCCTCCTGCTGCTCCTCCTCCTGCTCCTCCTCCTCTTTCTCCTCCTGCTTATCCTGCTGTTCCTCCTGCTCCTCCTCCTCCTGCTCCTCCTCCTCCTCCACCTCCTCCTGCTCCTGCTGCTGCTGCTGCTGCTCCTGCTGCTGCCTTCACTCAGTCCTCCAGGCCTCTCCCAGATGAACACACAGCAACTTGTCAAAGGCTCACTGAGCGTCGGCGAGCCGGTGTTGAGCGTGAAGTCCAACCACCGCTCCGCTAATGTGGAGAACCAAGGCAAAGCTTCACAGAGTGTAACTCAGTCATGGGTTATTGAATCCCGCACTAACGGCGTTAGCGTCAGGGTTCCCGCCAACGCAACGTCTGAACTCTTCCTCTGTGTGACTTGTGCTCGGTCAGACGCTGAAGCGCAAGGAGAAGGAGTACGAGCACGACATGGAGCGCCTGGCCCGGGAGAAGATTGCCACGCAGCAGCGGCTGGCCGAGCTCAAGAACGACGTGAGCCAGTGGATGGACGTGATGGAGGTGGAGCGCCTGCTGCGACAGACGGTGCAGCCCGAGGAGGACCAGGCCTCCACGTCCACCGCCTCAGGTAGCCGCCCGCTCGCGCTCCCGCACGGCAGCGTGCACAATGAGAAGTGAAGTTGTGCGCTGACGTTGCCCCCATTCCTGCTGAAAGATGAAAAAGCTGCAGACAGTCTGTCAGAAAAAGCACATGGTCACAGTGATTAGGCCACAGTGGTAGCCGAAGCTGTTTTTGAAGACACTGCAGTAAAATCTTAAAGCTGGCTTTTATTAAAAGTTGCTCCAATTATTTGCAAGATTGATATTCACATTTTTTTTTTTTGAAGATGGCTCAAAAAGAACTGAACTGGACCAATAGAACCCAATTCCGGCTGAAACGGTGCCGCCTCACAACAGGCACGTCAGAAGTCAAAACGGATACAATGAATGTCGGAACTTCAAGGCGTTCATTCGCACAGTGGGGAATAACCAAGCAGATTTTTTTCAAAAGTTCTTCCCCTGTGTGCCGTGTAAAAAAAAACGAAACAAAAAAAACCCTCTTGACTTCTCTTATTGTGCTTGACTACAGTAAATGTTGTTTTTGCTTCACGCAGATTTTCTTTTTAAGGACGTGCATTTTAAAAGTCCAGTGTGTACAGTATTTAAGGAAGCCCAGTATTTAAGGAAGCCCGCCTGACAAACGCGTTTTGTATTTAGGACCCTGTCAAGACAACTTCCTGAAAGCTGGCCAGCGCAAGATGGCAGCTAGCTAGCAGCAAGACCCTTATTGCTCTATGTATATTCCTTCATATACATAGAGTGTATATACATATGTATATATATATACATATGTATATATATATATATGTGTGTATATATATGTATATATATATATATATATATATATGCAATAAAAGTCCTATATATGTATAGGACTTTTATTGCATTGCAATTATACACTTTTATTAATGCTATTAAGGGTATTTTGATCTTTTACCAATATAAAAATCATAAATCAAGGCAAATTTGACACACTGGACCTCTGATTGGACGTCACCAGTTGACCAGTTGAGTGCTGGGTGTGTGGCTTGATGTCTAACACGCTGGTTGCTCTCCCTGTGCTGCCGCTGCAGAAGGCGAGGAGGACATGGAGGACGAGCAGGACGACGGCCCCGCGGGGGTGCAGTTGACCGTCTCACCCGCCGTGCCTCACCCGGCCAAGCCCGAGCCGGAGAAGGTCGCGACCCCGGCGCCGACCCCGGCGCCGCCCCCACCCACCACCGCAGCCGCCCCCTCCTTCATCACGCAGCACATCTCCATCCAGCAGCACAAACCCCCCCACGCTCACGGCCTGCCTCAGCTGCATCCGCTGCAGCTCGCCGCCAAGACCCCCGCCGCCTTCCTCCCCGCCCACACCCAGGTGGTGACCGTGCCCAGCCTGCACCCCACCGTCATCGCGCACGCCCCCGTGTCCCACCCCTCGGTCATCCAGGCCGTCAACCACGTGATCCAGGGGGCGGGGGCGCCGCCGCCCAAGCACGGCCAAGCCCACCTGGCCCCCTCCCCCTCCCCCACCACCGCCGCCGCCGCCGGCGGCTCGGTGCAGCTGGGCCCCGCCCACCACCAGCCCATCGGCCACATCACGGTGCACCCGGTGGCCCACCTGGGCCAGCACCTGCCCGCCCTCTACTCCCAGCCCGTGGCCCACATCGCCCACACCCTCAACCACCTCCACCCGCACATCAGCGGCGCCGCCACCGCCGGCCAGCCCGCCGCCGCCCTCCTGGGCAAGCAGGCGGCGGCGGCGGTGGGCGCCCAGATGGTGGCGCACCACCCGCAGCTGGTGGGCCAGACAGTGTTCAACCCGGTCACCATGGTGACCATGCCCTCCTTCCCCATCAGCACGCTCAAGCTGACCTGAGCCGCCCGGCTGCTGAGTGGACGGACGGACGGACGGACGGCGGTGAAGCAGGCGGCGGGGGAAGCTGTGGGCGTCGCCCGGGATTGGGTCAGGCCTCGGAGCGGCCCCCGAACCACGGCTTTCACCGCGAGCGACTGCAGCCGGCGCGAGGGCCGCTGCATTCCTGAGACCAAAGCTGCGCTAACAAACGGGCCGCCGACCGCAGCGAGAGTTTGTGAAGGTACAGTGCAGTGGAAGCAGTGTGAGGAAATACAGGGGGGTCCCCCCCTTCCCCAGTCAACCCCTCAGAACCCCTGAAAGCCTCAAAGCTAAATTTAAAGGGGTGTCGAATTTTTTCAAAAAGCTAAAAAAAAATAAATAATAATAATATTATTGTCATTATTGGTCGCTAGAACGTCTTCAAGATCACCTTGTCTAATATTCGTTTTTTTTTAAAAAAAATACTTTTCACAAATTTTTTTTTTTTGCCAAGCAGAGCTTTTGTGTGTGTGTGTATGTGTAGCTATGACTGTCATGGCCCGCACCCATCGAGTATTGTGAGGTCATTGTAGGCCTCCTGCATTTTAAGGACAGTTAGATTGGTATCCAGTAACGTGTAAGGAGGACGGCAGTGAGGACCCCCGCCGATAATCACGAGGATCTCGCACACTGGTTGGAAGTCACTGTGCTGCACACCGGGTGCAGACTTGGCGCACTATCAAAGCGCGAGCTCACTCTGGCAGCGCCTGTTGTGTCTCAGCGTCACTCACCGCACCCGTCCTCTAGAGGGCGCCGCCGGGTCTCCGGGGGGTGGAGGGGGGGGATTGGGGTCGAGAGGCCGAGGATTAAGGCGCTTGACCCGTCGTGACCAGCGACGGCAGCGCAGCGGGAATGTGACTGCTGACCGGGAGCTCCTCCTCCTCCTCCCCCCCCCCCCCCCCCCCACCCCCTCTCCACCCCCCGCAGAGGCACATGTTGCAGGGCCGGAGTCAAACTCCGGGCTGGAGTTCGGAACGGCGCTGCGGTCTCACACCCCCCCTCGCCTCCTCCAGCCCTGGCGCACGCAGCTGTAGCTCCCCCTCGTGGCTGACGGCGGTCACTGCTGCACCAGCCAGCCTGATGACGGCGCTAAAAAAAAAAAGCGACGCCGCTACATTTTTTTTTTTTTTTTTTTTTTGGACAGTTTTATCAGGATTGAGGCACAAAGACAATCAAACTGAGCACAAGTCAGTGTGTTAGGATTCAGTTGTGTGCGTCCCAACCGGCAGATGTCTTCATTATCCTGGCTGATGAGAACCACCTGCTGCCAGACTTGTTGGTAAAGGTGTTCTGCAAAGGTTGTTAGTGACGCCATCACTTGCCCCCCCCCCCAACACCCCTGTTTTTAATCATCATCATTTATATGTTTATGCACACTTCCATTGAGCATTGACTTGACCGACTGTCCATCAGATACATCCAGCACAAAGAATCCAGAGTAAAGAATACGGCATTATGCAGATACCACAGCAATTTGTTTTTATGCTGGAAATAAAATGTTCCGATTTTATTTAGAATTTTAGGGGGGGGATTCAATGCAGCATGTGTCCTGCAACTGCTAAGAGGGATGTGAATGTAACATATTCTGGTTAAAAGTGAGAACCCTTGATGAAGCAGTAGAAATGTGAGGGTTTTCTTGGTTCCTGTATTTTTTTTTTTTTTTTTAACAATTTTTTTGTCACCCCAAAATTTGGGATCAGGATGGTTGTTAAATATTCTGCCTTCATTGAGCACCGCTGGAGTTTTTTGCTCCTCTGCTCAGAAAGCGACCTCAGCAGGCGGCGTGTGTTTATTCAGCTTTGTCTGGGTTTTTTTTTTTTTTTTTTTTCCAAGCTAGCACTGTGAACATGCAGCAAATCTGCAGCGTAGCGTAGCACTCGCTAGCACACTTAGCATGCCAGGCTCTCCTGATTTAATCTGAATGTACTGACGTGTGGAAGGACACCGAGTAGCACTTCAATTCAACCCTTTTTGTAACGTCAGAGTTACCCATTACTCTCAAATTATTACATGTCCGTAGACACAAATTCTATTTTCCTGTTGCTTGTTTCTCGGAATAACCTCTTCATTGTGCATTTTGTCAAAATGTTATTTTTCCTGGGACCATGTACAGTGCTACAGGACGGGGGTCGACTTACTCAGACCCCTCTTCTATGGTGAAATCTTTCAGCCACTTTGACGAGTATTCTCTCCCCTGCAGGTTTTTATACTTTGTTCTGATGCAGTATGATTAAACAGGGACCTCTGTTTGAGGACGAGGGAGACGTGAAGATAGCCGAGCCTTTTCACCCTGGGATTTTATGCAACAGACGTATGACAAGTTGATCCTCGAATCATATTGTATCTGGACAAGAATGAGTAAAATGTGCAAGGGAATCGTGTACTTGAGTAAGAATACAATTGTGTGTTTTCCCTATGGAGAAAGTTAAAGGTTGTATATAGCCTGTAAATGTTGGGCTGCATTTAGATCAAATATGTAAAGCTGTATGTAAAGCAGAGGGATATATGTAAAGTTCAAAATTTATTTAAAAAAATAATAAAAATTTATTATGTTTACAAGTATCTTGACGTGTCTTTTTTTTTTTTTTTTTTACTAAGCAGGGGTTTTCCTGTTTTGCAGCACTAAGTATTTTCTTCCAGTAAAAGATGTCGACGCACATCCAGTTGCATTGATGCATCTCATCTCGTTTGGTTTTCACATCTGTGCTGCTTTCGCTCAGAAAATACTGCTGGGAGCTGAAAGCGCAAATCACCACCGCCAATGCCCAAAGTAAACTGTCTTTCAGTTGTTTACATTTTATTAAAACAACAACAACAATCTAACAGCAGCTAACTTCCAATAGTCTTTCACCAAAGATAAGAAATGTTTTTGCCACTGTCTTCCACAAGTCTTAAAAGCACTGCCAGAACATGCAAGTTGATTCCATCAGGACAAACGATTCAGGGTGATGGAAAGCTTGCTGTGAGAGGTTGGTGGTTCAAATCTCTGTTGACAACTTGGAAGTATGGGGTTTTAGCTGCAGTACCTCGAGTGGCCACTGGAAAAGAATTGCCGTGCCGCCATATTGCCAGGCCGGTATCCAGCAGTCTTACCATGGCTCTTGCATATCCAGGTCATACCATAGATATCTGATACTGACAAATGCCCATCCCTCCCAGGTGCACCAGTTAATACAGCCCTTCCACAGACACGGTGGGATTTTATAGGTTCCACTGACCCTTTTGCCACCTGCAGGAATGAGATTAGAAAGAAACGCATAAATGAATAATTATATGTAATTTAGTTTATTGAAAACATCTTTATTGTAGTAAATCTTTATTTTATTTTTGTTTTATTACGAAGTAATTTATTGTTTTTGTGGCTGCAGTGCCACTTTGAACACTTTGATCTACTAATTATTTCATTCTTAATTTGACAAAACTAAAATAACATAATTTCTATTGCTCTACAAGCAGGTCAGTGCATTCACTAAATATTTTTACTTTTGAATTCTTTTAAAAAGAATGTATTGAAAAATGTAAGTGGTAAAATGAAGAGCCATCTCTGCTTGGTGAACTGAGCCAAATTGCCTGCCGCACTCAAAGGAACCAGATTTGTCATTACTGCAAAAATACAGCCAAGTTTTATATGTTGCCATGCTGACATGAGCTTTTTAACTATACCTGAAATACAGCAACAATTGTGCATGATTACTTTAATGAACCCAGGTTATAAAAAAAACAAAACACTGACATAAAGCAGCAGTGTCTGATGGGGGATATTAAATCATATTTATGCTTTATTATACAATATTAGAACTGCATATCCTGCCATCTGCATACTGTTCATGTATAAATGCATCACATAAATATACTTCAAAAGTAAATTAACAAAGGACAAATTTAAAATAAAACAAAACCAACCAATCATACCTGATACTGGAGCTCAAGGAATGTAATTGTTTTATATACAGCCGGTGTATAAACATACAAACAATATAGCAGAGACATCATTTCCTTTTAGGCTTGAAACAGAAAAAAATCAGCAAGAGAAATCAAACAGCTTGATATAATTTGGCTTTGATATGTTTTTTTTTTTTTTTTTTTTAAACAATTCTTTCAACGTTAACACAAATCAATTACTAGAACAGAAAGATCCAAGTTTTAGGAAAACTAATTTTGACATTTGGAACTAAAACAAGGCAGAAAAAAAAAATGCATAAATTTCTTTTGATGTTGCTACATATTTCCATTGCTCTCAAACAGCTCTTCGTGTTCCATTTGGCCGAAATCTGAGTAACTACGACAAACAACACATGCGAAAAAAAACAAAAAAAAAACGCGCCTGCATGACCTTTGATGCAACCGAAGGGTTTTTGTCTCATCGGAGTTGGAATTGTCTCCCAGCTTACTGGCTGTGAAGCGCTGACGGTAACAATGGGGCTGCGTAACAGCGGCCATCAGACTCCTACGTCAAGTAAATGTATTTTGTAAAACAAAACAAAACAAAAAACGATGTGACGGAACGTTGGTTTCCGACTGGCTGGTGCTGAGCTCAGCGCCAGCCGGCCGGAGCCGGTGTGATATAACAGGTACAGATGCACGGACGAAAACTACAAGACTCAAATCTTAAGGCAGTGATCGAAGCAAGCCCACCCGCAGGAGCCCTGAAGGGACGCGAAACAAGCGTCCACGCTGACTTTCAAGCATTGTACAGGGAAAATGAAACCAAACGAAAAAAATAACAAACAAACTCGGAAGACGGTAGAGCAACGCTTATGAGAGTTCTATAGGAATTAAATTATTACAGTATATATGCATAATGGCCGATAGAGATGGTAAAAAATAAACACCCGCCTGATCATTTTTGTAAACCCACGGAAGAGGATCAGAGCCGCACCAGGAACGCTCACCTCAGACAGGACGCGTGAATCTCGAAGCGAATCTCAGATTTCCCCTCAAAATCAACCAAAGTTTCTCAAACTAAATATAACATCAGACCTTAATCCTACACTGCGTACAATCCTCGGATCAAACTTTAGCGGAAAAAAACAAACCGTCTTAACAAACTGTCTTAACAAACCCTAATTGTGAGGAAGAAATGAAAGGAACCCCTCTGCTAATTCTCCGCTGACCCGGCAGAAACAGAGGTGAGGCCCTGCTGCTCCGCCGGCGCCTCAGAGGAGACAAAACCCGGTCCCAGGACGTCATCCCCACTTCCGCGCGGGTCCCTGATCCATGTGTGTGTGACGTTGCTGCTGCTGCTGCTGATGAGGTTGGTGTTGTCGGTTGGGTGCGTACGCCAGAGGGTGAGAAGGTGTGAGGGGGTGAGAGGGGTGAGGGGGGTGAGGTGGTGTCAGTGTTGCTGTGTTTTACAGTTACACCCAGGTCAGTAGGCGTCCCTCTGAGTGTGCATCTGATCCTGGATCCTCTGCAGCATCTCCTGCATCCGCCGCAGCTGTGGGAGACAGAGAGGAGAGCAGCTTGAAGCAGCGGAGCGCCACAAACCCCCCCCCCCCCCCCCTCCCCCCCACACCCCCACCACCACCACCACGCACCCGCGTTACTCTCGCATCGCCGCGCAGGCCGACAAATCCATACTAGAGAGACCGATCGATGCGTGGTATCTGGGTCATGTGACCTGCGCTGGAAGGACCGCATTCCCTCATGTGCACCCCCGCCATCCTACATAAGCAGCTGTGGGAGGTGCAGGACAGTGAGTTTTATTTTGGAAATCAGGTGGGCAGCAGCCCTTCCTTCGCTCAGTTGAGCGCTAACCGTCTTTAAAATGTCAAGTGAAGAGAGGGCGTTTTATGGTTAACCAGCGACACACATCATCAGATGTATTGTTCTCACCATGTAATAGAAGAGGTGAACTGATTTAGGTTTGAGGCCGACATGCAACCAATGCTCAGCACTATTATAAGCAACTTTAAGGCCCAGTGGGCGGCATTTAAAGGGCTCTCGGTTTTGAAATGGACTCCGTGTGTGTTTATAGTTAAACAGAGGTCCACTTTGGGCTTCACATTACATACAAAACATAACATTAGCATTGTTGACAGTAAACCTGAGGCTACCTGATAGAAGAGATGGAAAATAACTCTCAATCGTCCTGCTCTTGCTACCGTTATTGACACGAGGGCCTGCAGTCCTTTCAGCACAATCATTATGATGTCATAGTTGTTTGCATTTTCTTTTTTTAACACCAGAAAATAAGAAAAACAAAACAAAATAAAACAAAGCAAGAAGACATGAGCTCTTTATTTGGTTAAATAAATACTTTGCGAGAGGGTTGGGGGGGGGGGCAGGGAGGGTCACTGGGCCAGTAGGGCTGCGATGGATCAAGCTATAGTTTCATATCAACAAATGTTCACGGGGAGGGAATGACAATGAATGTTTTGCACGGAAATGTAAAAGTATTAATTACACTAATTCATGTTTCAAGAGGCTACTCATTGTCAGCCCCGGGAAACATGACGTTTAGTGTACAAAACTAATCAGAGGGCGGTGTCGCCTATCAGGTGAGGGGGGCTCTCTGGGTAGGCCGGAGGCTCCGAGTGCACCGGGTGATCACGGTTGCGTTCGGACTCGTGGTCGCCCTCGTGTCGGTGGTGCGAGTCCGCTACGTGGTCGGCGTGCCGTACCTCCTCGTCCTTCTCTCGGATGAGCTTTTCCGTCTCGTTGTCCACCACGCCGGGGGCGGCGGGGATGGGGAAGTCGGTGCCGCTCTCCCTGGTTAGCTTACTGCGGGTTGGAAGAGAAGGCCGGTGTTTAACGCCAAGGTGTGCCACTGAAAACCGCCCCAGGAGCGCGCGGAGCCCTGCCAACAGTCGTCCGCACCGCATGAAACTGAATTAGCGCTTTGCTTCAAGGATCGTAAGCACTTTGTGCTCGTTGTACTGAGGGGATAGCTTGCCAAAGGCAAAGCTCCGCCTCTTTTCTATTCAACATAATATTGTCCATTTACAATCCTCACACCGTGTACAATCCACTGGCTCTGTAGAAAGATGGAGTGAAAGTGGTGAAAAACCTGCATTCTATCATTTGGCCAGCAGGGACCGCCAAAGTTGGTTGCAAAATGACAGAAAATGACCAGCTGTCAATACAGAACGGAGCACCAAATTTAGAACTTTAGACAAAATTCCTTTTGGTCTAAATCACCAGTAAAAATAGAGTTTTAGGCTCCAATGTTCATTTTGTCTAATTCGGTCGAATCTTGAGTAAAAATTATCGTCAAGTGTAGTTGGCTTTCCGACGTTGGACAACATCCAATCATGGCTCACCTCAGGTAACACCCACACATCCAAATGTAATGACTCCATCCATCTTTGTATACAGTCAACAGTACAACCAAGTCGTCCAGCTTCCTCACACAGTAGGTAGGCACATAACCAGCTGCGAGTGTGAATTGCTGTTTGTCTCTATGCAGCCCTGCAATAAACTGGCCATAATCTGTTAAATATGAGGCTGCCATTGGCTGGAGCTGTTGTTGGTAATAAGGTGAAACTCCAGAATGGTGGTGTTTTAAGAGAAAATGTCTTCAGAGTCGTGGCCATGTTGGTTTGTCGTTGACGTATGGAAATGTACATTTTTTCATGAACGACGCCTTTGATCTGTCAAAACACGCAATCTGAACCCCAGCGCCGATGCCTCGAGAGCGTACTTGCGGTTGCGCTCCTTCACCACCATGCGGGTCATGCTCTGGATGCAGTGGGCCCTGTAGTTCTCGTAGTGGGTCTCGCGCGTCACGTCCTTCAGGTCCTGCATGTGCGTGCGGACGAGCATGTTCCTCAGCTTCACGAAGTCGCAGTGCGCCGAGTTCTCCACTGTGAAAGCACAGCGAGGGGGATCAGGTTCGGCTCAAGGACCAAAGGAGAGGAAGTGAACTTGAGAGTGAGGAGGAGGAGGAAGAGGCTGACCCACCCTCGACGATACCCCAGGGGTACAGGCGTCCTCGCACCCTCTTCCCTTTGGCCTCCACCACTGTGTTGCTGCCGATGACGGCAAAGGGGATGCTATCCTGGTGGAGACAGAGGACAACTACAGAGTCACAACGTTTGGCAAGCAAAAAGAAACAACGGCAACAAAAAAAACATCCACATTTGTCCCAAATTCCCTTTGTTTTCATTCACTGCTCTTATGTAATTGTCATTAGAAATCCTATTTTTATTTTATTATTATTATTTTTTTTTCATTCATTCATTTTTCTATACCCACTTCTTCCTGAGCTCAGGGTCATGGGGGTCTGCTGGAGCCTATCCCAGCTGTCATAGGGCGAAGGCAGGGTGACACCCTGGACAAGTCGCCAGTTCATCGCAGGGCCACATAGACACAGACAACCATTCACACTCACATGCACACCTATGGACAATTTAGAGCGTTCAATTGACCTCACATGCATGTTTTTGGAGTGTGGGAGGAAGCCGGAGAACCCGGAGAGAACCCACGCAGACACGGGGAGAACATGCAAACTCCACACAGAAAGGTCCCAGGCCCGGAATCGAACCCACGACCTTCTTGCTGTGAGGCGGCAGCGCTAATTTATTTTTTTTTTAGTTTAAGGCAAGCAATGGATACAAGCTGTCAGGCTTTCTTGCTTTTTTTTTTTTTATCCTGTATATGACGTACATGGCTATTGCACTGTCAAATAAAAAAAAGCCTTGTGCTCCAGATAGCACTGACTACAGGCTGCACAGGCTTCTGTCACAGCGCATTGCCAAGACAGAGGTGCAGCCTTGGCGAGGAATGATTTATGCATTACATCTGCTCTGTTTGCTTTGGTCGGGGAAAATCCTCACTCATGCGTATTCTCAAAAGGACACGACGTCTACCTGCGGACGGAGGGGGCAGAGACGGAGACGCTGGGAGTTGCAGGTCTCACCTTGAGCTCAGCGTCCTGCTGCTTGAAGTCCTCGTCTTCGTCCGAGTCGCAGTCTGGGAACTGGTAGATCTTGATGCCGTACTGCTCGATCTCCTCACGGATCTGGCGGACAGAGAGGAAGGAGAGAAAGCGGACGTGTGGGCGTCTGTGTTTTTTTTTTTTTTTTTTTTTTTTTTGAATGGCTGCGCCAACGAGCGGATACTCCAGGTGAGCTTGCCTTGATTTTCTTTTTCTTCACCTCACTGGGGGTGAGGGTGTCTGCTTTCGCAAGGACGGGTACGATGTTCACCTTCTCGTGCAGAGCTTTCATGAATTCCACATCCAAAGGCCGTAGTCTATGAAGGAAAGGTGACATATGCAGAGAAACACACTCCACATTAGTCATTACCGTCGAATAAACAGCTTCTAAGTTCATTACTTTGAAGCTGAACCAATGATAAAAAAAACAAAACATTCAGGGTTTTTTTTACTATTGTGTAGAAATAAAATAAAAACGCTGACAACCCTCACATTGAATGGTGCGTCAGCACGGAGTAATGACAGAACCTCGTCAGCAGAGGGAGCAGTTAGTCCACCACAGTAAGTTAAAAAATGTGCACCTGACGCTACACTAATGTGGGGGCTCGAAGGCATTGAAAATTGCCGGTTCAGCACTCGGCACAAACACTCAAACGCTCCGGTAAACTCACTCGGGGCCGAGCAGAAGGAAACTCACTCACAATGCGCAGCAGCGCATTAACAATTAACGGGCCTGAACACAGCGCAAGGGCAAGAAGGAACACGATGCATTCAAGGCACATCACAATTACTGAGGTTGCTGCGCGTGCATGTGCAACTGGACAAAGGGGTCCGTCGCATGGTTTCACGGAGATCCCTTGGAGAGAGAGCAGCAGCTCTGTCATACCCGTGGCCAAAGGGTGAGATGAAGTAGAGGCAGCAGTGCACGCGGTTGTCCTGGATGTTCTTGCGGTTGAGGCCACTCTCGTCCCTGAAGTACTGCTCGAACTGCTGGTCGATGTAGTCAGCCACTGACTTCCAGCTAGAGCGATGCGTAAACACATACAGTAAATACAGTCAGCCGGGTCCCAATTTGCATACATGCGTTAGCATAGCTCGTGTGTGGCGCGCTCATTTTGACATGGGGAATGTTGTCCCGAATGCCTCACCACAGCCAATCAACAGACAAACAAACAAAAAAAATGAATACGAAAACCTAGATGACAATATATCCCGCTTTACTGGATAAACAGCTGGATGGCAGAAACGCAAGCAGCTCGCCAAATGCTAACGCATTACAAGATGGCATAAGTTTTTACTTTCTTTAAGTCTTGGAGCACTTTATAGATTTCCTCTTGCTGATCAGTGTGAACGCACTTCATCCCGTTTGTCACATTTCTTAAAGGAGACAGACACGTACCATTCAGTGTTGTTGACAGCATCCCCAAATCCAGGCGTGTCCACGATAGTGAGCTTGAGTTTGACGCCTTTCTCCTCAATATCCACCGTGTGTTTGGTGATTTCTACTGTTTGAGTGATTCGCTCTGGGTAAAGGAGACAAATGGACATTGTTTTTTTGGCTTAAGCTTAGCATTAGCCTCGTTGAAGATGGATCTCCCAGCTGAGGTACTTTGTGGCCCACAGCACCCCAGTTTGGTGTTATGGATCCAAAGATAACAATGGCTTCAATACCTTCAGCATTGAGAAGCTTCCGATCTTTGTAAAGATCTGTGAGAAAGAGGCTGTTGACCAGGGTGGACTTTCCTAAACCAGACTCCCCTTTAGATGTGAAAGAACACAAAGAAAATAAGTGACGTACAAGACTGTGTGAACAGCGGGCTATCTTAAGTTGTGCACAAAGCAGGGTTTACCTGCAACCATGAGCGTGAAGTCAAATCCCTTCTTGACGGACTTGCGGTGCACTTGATTAGGCAGAGTCGCGAAACCCACATATTCCTTGTCCTGGTCCTGTAAAATAGACACAAACATGACTTTGATGCTGTTTTGAAATTGTTTGCAAGACTGACGTGGACCTGCGGAGACTAATTAAGCCAGAAGAGCACAATATGAAACCATCACGCAAGACCAATTGAAATTGAAAACAAATCAGCCGAGGTTCCCCCAAAATAACAGAACCAGATTTCACTCTCAGGGAAGCTTTGTTTGCGCTCAACACGTCCTCCCTAAACACTTCCTCCACAGGAGACCTAAGTCACATCAGATCTCTCCCCTTGCAACAGGACGTTCTCATTTTACCTCATTATTGTCGTATGGGTCAAATCGACCCCACGGACTCTTGGGCCTGGCGGGACTGACGGGGGACGGTAAGTCGAACTCCACACTCCTGCTCTGCGGTAAACTGGGGTCGGAGCCCGAGTCCGACTGCGCCCCAGCCGTGGCCGGCGGCTGCAAGTGGGAGTGGAGGTGGTCGCCCTCCTCGTCTTCCCTGCCTGCACCGTGAGCCTCGTGGCCGTGATGCTGCTGCTGGTTCTGGTGGTGGTGGTGGTGGTGGTGATTGTGTTGGTGGTGGTGCTGCCCTCCGTGATGGTGAGGGTCTTGCATAATGTTCTCCAGCTCTGAGTCATCGGAATGGCTTGAATGCTAGAAAAGGCGCCGTGGATCGGAGGAAGGGAAGGGCAGCGGGGGCAAAATGAGTGTCGGGGTAAAGACAAACGGAGGGAAGGGGATCGTCGGCGTAACGTGGGAGGAACTGAGATCCAGAGGATAGGCAAATGAACACTTTGACAAGTTTGTGCATTTGGCTGGTCAAGTATAGGACACTGAACTCTTCTCACACCAAATATCCTGTATTCTTAAAAGGCTTTTCTTTCTGAAGCCATTAAAAAAAAACAAGGTGGAGTTTTCTCCTTGACGACGATGTACTGTACAGTTTAGGCAAGTTGTGTCTTCTCCACTTCAGCTTCCTGCACGATAAATAATGCAGTGATGCCCAGAAGTGAGTAAAAGTAATGTGGGATGAGTTGTGCTGCGCCCATTAGTTGTGGCAAGATTGTCAAATAGCCAAGCAGCAGGGCTCTGTGGCGCTGTGTGGAGGAAGAGTGCAAGGATGTGGCCAGTACCTGGTCAGCGTCGTGGTCCCGGCCACGATTTGGGGAGGCGGGGCAGGAGTCGCGCTCGTCAGACGAAGACTGAACCTCATGGTCACTGTCTTCCATTGCAACGGGCGCTACCGTGCACTCTATGATCTCCAACCGGAAGGGGCCCGCGCACACACGGTGAGTTTTTAAAAATTTTTTTTTTTTTTGCGTTGGGGCGGGGGAACGATCGGAGAAAAAAAAGACAAAGGGTGACATGAAAAGAGGAAGGAGACGGAACCGAGACGGGCCACAATGAGCGAGCGAGGGGCACGTGGTCCAAGATGTGGCAGCCGTGGGACAAAGTGAATCGGGGGCAGGACACAAGATGGTGGATGGAGGGGTGGGGGGGGGGGAAAAAAGATTCATTAAGGCCAAAAATAAGGATGCAGAGAACGAAACATCACATTGAGCACAGGAGAAAGGAGCGCATCTGTCTGGTCGAGCAAGCAGACAGATGAGTGATGAACAATGCACACTTGAAGGGCAGATGATCCGGCGCTTCCTCCGGCCCCATGTGACTCTATTGTGCCTCCCCGTCGCTACAGCCCAGCCTTGTGTCATTAGCCCTCCTGATATCTCTCTGCTCGGCGGCCTGAGGCACCACCGAAAATACACCGGATCCGGCCCATGTCAGCGCAGTTGCATAACACGGAGTTGTCGAGAGCTTTGGACCCAAAATTCAAAAGCCAAAGCCAAAACACAGAGAAAACAGGAAGTTTCCGTCGCAGGTTCACGCAACTCTGAAACGTGTCGATCGGCCTCATGTTTTATGACGAGTCTGATGCAATGATTTTCCAATGATCAACAATTCCCATGTGGCATTCCCCTGTTTGAAAAGCTTTTTCCCTGCGCATCTGTAGGGTTTCCTACATCGTCCGTGGCTTCAATTGTGCCTGGCCTGGATTGCAGCTTTAGGGCAGAGAAGAAAAATTGATAGTTCCCCAGTTTAGGAAATCGGTGACCTGCTTTCCAGCAACCGAACCGCAGAGATCAATTGTCACCATGGCGGATGGCCTGTCCTACATGGAAAAGACCCTTCGACGGCGAAACGGTGAGCGGTTCACGGTGCAAATCTGTAACTTGTACCAGTCTTAATCTTTTTTGTTTTGAAAACAAACAAACAAACTCAGATGAACATTTCTTTTGCGATCGCCTATCCACGGCAACGTTCTCCAAATTTCTTTGCAGCACGACAGTCTGCACACTCCCACTTACAAAACGTTCTGCGTTGAAGGTGCGACCCAACCTGTCCGCCCAGAGCCCCGCCTCTCCCGCCTCTCCCGCCTCTCCCGCCTCTCCTGCCCCTCCCACCACGTCTCACCTGTTCCTCACCTCTTCTGCCTCTTCTTGCCTCTGCCTCTTCTTCCTCCCACGCCAGCGGGGCAGCAGGAAGCAGAGGGCCGGAGCTTTCAGCTTTTATATCCCAGCGCCACAGAGGACGGGCCGCCCTTCAGCCCGATTGAGCCCGACTACGCCCCCCCCCCCATCCCCTCCGGGTGGAAGTGATCAGCGGCATTGACGAACCACGACTCACTGTTCACTGGCCTCACACCCAACCGCACGTCAGGCGCACGCTCCGGCGCCCGGGTAATAATCTCCTCTTCCAACACTTGCCCACATGTGTCTTCCTGACCACTTTGATCTGTCAACCAACTCAGAGTCAGCCCGCTGAGATCAACCACCACGGTGGGAAACGCTAAAGTGCCGACAGCAGACTTCATTGTGATACATTAAATATAAGTCGCTATGCTAATCAGGTCACTAATTAGGCTTGTAAATGAATTAGTAATAACTATTTACATGCCACCGAACCTGTCTGCGCGTACGGCATTAAGCATTGAGCAGAGTGGCTCGTTGCTATGCAAATTTGTGCTGCAAGTGGCTTTAAACTTATGCCACACACACACACACACACACACACACACACACACACACACACACACACACACACACACACACACACACACTATAGTGTTCGAGAGCTACACTAGTCAGGTCAGACGCGCTTGAGGCTTAAAGCTCTCATTCAACGATCTATAACTGGTTTTCATTTCATTTTGTTGCTGAACTCTTTCTTGTGCTATCTGCCATATCTGTGGCTTTTGGGATCTGTAATGATTCTATTCTATTAAACTAGAGCCAGTTCACTAGATTCAGCTTTCTATTTCATATTTTGGAAAAAACACAAAGCAGCGCAGATGTGACTGATCTCATGAAGAAAAAGAGGCTGAAGCATCCTTATATATCTTCTTTATATAGCTTGTATATATGTATCTTCTAATCATAATTAATTGTTCAATCTACCAACCAATCCACAGCACACAGATGGGATTGACATTCACTTTGCAAATCCCTCAGCAAGAGGGAAAAAAATAAGATAAATAGCTTATTAACGTCCAGCTGATATGAGATTTGGATTTTAACATTTCCAGATGTGCTGATGTAAAAAAAAAAAAAAAAAGAGTTTTCTCCTTTCACACAGAAAGATTTACCTGTAAACGATCATGATCAAGTCCCAACTACAAATACTTCAAAGCAGACACGTCATTTTATAACGTTCAGTATGGTTGAACTATATCTTCCATGTGTGTCATGCTGTGTCAGTCATTCTGTCTGAATTCAATAGGCCCGTCCACCTCGACCGCAGCCAATAGGAAGCCGGTGTCAGGTCATGTGTGAAGTGGATCAGTCAATTTAGGATGAAGCACACGATTGACTGGCAATACATAACATCGATGTAGCCCCAGTGCTCCACGCCAGTGTAGAGATGGGATCCACTGCACACAGAAACTGACACGTCTCTCACTGAATCACTCTAATGCATTGCAACACAATGAGGCCTGATATTAATATGGTCTCCCAATGGAGCAGGCCGCCGATGAACCAATTACAGCCTCCATGAACAGCTTGACGCGACATTTGGATGGGCTGGCGATGCCACAGGTGAGACCACAGTGGGGCTCAGAATAACTGGGGGCTTCTTAATGCGTCCCTCCCATTACTTGAAACTTGACGCCAAAACAGGTGAAAACGGAGGAACGTGTACTCGGGTATGTGAACAAAAACACCGGGCGCCATACGTCTTGCCCTGTCAGCGGCTGCTTCTTTGGCATTTCCTGCGATACACGGGTGGATTTCTCCCAACGTGCAGTTTAAGGTTGGACAATGAGGGATCTCTCTGGAGGAGCCGCTGGCCCTGGAATGTCCTGTTTGTCATGTGATCTGAGCGAGCGAGGCCGGGCGACAAGCAACAATTGGCCCGAGGTTCATTGGACATGCAGACATAGAACTTTTCATTTTAAATAAGATATAACCAGTGGGTCCCCGTTTTGGCCACGACTTCTTAAGCAATTGTCAGGAGCTTATCAGCAATATCTCATCGTGTGCGATGTTGGATTCTACAATGAGGGCTAAAACTTGGAGCCGCTGCCCGATAAAAGTCCCACAGAAACAATTGAAGGAGATGAAAAACCAGCTCAACATAAACAAGTTGCGCGGTCGACCCCTCGGCTTTGTTAATGTTGGATGCTGGTGGTGGATTTTGGCTGCCAAGGGCGCTGATGGACACGGCTCTCGGGGGGGAAAAGCCCACTTCACATTCTCCCCCCCTCCCCGCTGTATGACATGGGAAATGCAATCAGGAGGCCTAAAGAAACCATACAGCGCATTATTATGGAGCCGCTGTGAGGAAAGCAGAGATCAGGCCGGGGAGGAAATACAGGAGACAGGAACTAATGACTGTGCTATTATTCCATGAATGCCAAGTCACTTTTGCTTGGCGTGGGGGGCTGCTGTTGACAGAAAATCCGCTCGCAAATTGTGGGAGCCGGGGTTGTAGATCTTCAATCTTTGTGTTACCGTAAATCAAAAAAGACTGTAGGGGCGGACAGCCAGCCTGCCACTTTAGAGCTAGCAATATTCTATGTATTTACTTATTTACTCATTTATTTTCCATTCTTTTTTGGGTTTCTTATATCTTGGTGTTTGTAGAAGTTCCTTCCTGCTATTATCGGGGCTTGATGACTCATTGCTCATTGTAAATTCTACGTTTGTTGGTTGTTTTTTGCCGTTAATGATTGATTTATAAAATCACGCTGTGAATTTGCCAAGTTGTTTTAGCAGCATCTCGAATTGTAAAAGTTTATAAGGGTTGGCAAATATAAGCTCCATAACTTCAGCTTACCCTTTTTCAATTTAACATTGTGTGTATATCTGATTGCACATGTGTCTGAGTACACTTAAGATCGAATAAACTAAACTAAACTAGAGTATGGCGAAAAATGGGGCTGATATTGTTCTGATTTTCAGAGCTTTCTCTTCCATGGTGCAGTTGGAGCGGCTCTGCACGACGACCATGAACAAAGCTGTATTGATCGTTACAGATCTCCAGCAAACAGCATATTTAACCCTCTGTTTACAGCCTCCTGCTACATCTCGTGACTTTGGAACGGAGCAAAAACAAGACGGCTACTAGGAAGTGTGACGCTGGTCGGGGGAAAGCGGGTTGTCGTCACTAACCTGGCACAGGTGTTTCGCCCATTTGTGACATCACAAAGGGAATTTCCCCCCCACCCCCAGAAGTGTGTGTAAGCACGCGCTTTTTGAATAAGTGGAGCGAGCAAAAGAGGTGAAGGATTTCACCGTGCTGTCGTTTCAAACGCTGGCAGAATTTCTCACGTCGCGCAAACCTTCAAACCGCCGCCGCCGCGTTTCGCTCCCTCGTTAGTGAGCGACGAGGAGCGGTGAGGTTTCCCCTTGTGGTGAGGCCAGTAGCAGGTGGCGCAGCGAGCCATGTGCGCTCTGTGTGAACGCCGGGCTTGTTTGGATAGTTATAGCGGGGCTCTCTGTGTGAAGCTGGCTCGGGGTGGGGAGACAGAAATAGCCTCGCGCTCTCCAAAACCACCACCAACACTGCCGCCAGATCTGGGAGCTGCTCATGCAAATTTCCATTAGGGGCGGCGGTGAATGGAACACGCAATTAGGACGTGAAGTTTCTCAGAGTATCCGCGGCCTAATTCCCGCTTCTATTTTAGCACGCACATACAAAAACATGCATCTCTGCGCCAAAGTGCCTTGAACTCAGGCTAAAATGAGCAACAGTGTCTTTTTTTTTTTCTCCCCCCATCAGGGTCTCGAACGCCCGACGCACTCCCAGTGCATTAAGCTGTCACACCTGATCAATACATGGGGGCTTTTTGTCCACCTCAGAGACAGACAGCAGGCGGATTCTCACTGTGGTTCCGCAGTCACGTGGAGCGCAGGAGATTAATTTTAGATATGCGGAGCTCGCATGGGAACGCAGCATTCCAACAAAGAAGAGAAGAAAAAGCCAATAAATAGGATGATGGAGGAGAAATCCAACAGCACATACCTCCACGTTGGCTGCCATGCTGTGTGTTTAGGACTACGCTTCCCATCAGCCACTGCAGAGACTCTTCATGCTGGCACTTTTTTTTTTTTTTTTTTTTTAACAGGTCCAGGACACTCCAGCGTTACATAAGTGCCCGCTTCCCCTCTCCAGTTAACTTTCCTATTCTGGGATGGGATGATTTGAAAGAGGTGCACACCTTCCACGTCTCCCACTGCATCTCTACATCTGGAGCGTTAGCGATAACTCCGCCCCGCTCTCGTTGCTCCTCGGCCAATCTGCAGCTGGTACGCGGACTGAGCCTCCGAAGGGACTTCAGAGGGAGGCGATGTTTGGTGGGCAGCTTGCAGACACGTGTCCCCTGTCACCTCGCCATCCTGAACCTTGACCTCTCAACGTACGCGATGCAAAGATCTTAAAGCCACCTTCCGCTGGGTCAAGTGCTGTTTTCTGGAATTTAAAGGCTGGATGAGGAAATGAACCAAGGCTTTATTTCAAAGGTGCGAGTAAAAAAAACAAAACAATTTTGAGAGTCTGCAGACCAACAACACTGGCAACACTGGCGTGCACATCACAATAGCTTTCACATCCAAACAAGGCATCGCAGCTGGGACTGGCACCGCCAGGGCACCAGTGGCACAATGTGTGTGTGTGTCTGTGTGTGTGTATGTGTGTGCATTTGTGAATAGTGGGGCAGAGAGGTCACTTGTGTCCCACATTCCACAGTAAATCTTTTTTTATTTTATATCTTACACACAATCTCTACTCCCTCTCTCTCTCTCACCCATCCACCCACCCACACACACACACTCACAATCACATGCACACCTAAATAGGCCACAGCACACAAAGCTTTTCCATTAATCTTGGTGCCTGTGTGCAGCAATAATCACTCTCATTCTTAAGAAAACTCAGATTTAGAGATCAAGTTCTTCCTCTGGGCTCGGTGCGGAGCAGATTAATGAGCTCAAGGACTCGACACACCACGAGCGGTATTACTTTTCAGGCCGCACAATACCTGTCATTTCACATATTATAGCCCGTCTGAATATCTACACCCATCTGGACCGATACTGGGATCACACCGGCGGCTCGCTTCAACGGGAGCGCGAGGAACAAAGCGGAAAGGAATTCAGCAGAGATTCACTGTTTCGCCTATGGGAGGAAGACCTAAATGTAGCCTGATCCCAATCTTAATAGCTCGCTCTACAAGAGTGCCAACTTACACAGCGGTAATGACTACCAGCAGACCCAAATAGCATCAGGTCGGCACGCATGCCCGCCTCAGAAGCAGCACAGCGGGGAAGTCTCGCTTGAAATCCCCCACTTTTTTTTGCTTCTTCTCCTTCTTAAAACGGGGCCCATGTTCCGATCGGGCCTGGACACGAGAGGGCGAGCGATGCTACTTCCTGTGACCCCGGGCCCCGCTTTAATCCTCGGCCCCGATCGTCGCAGTGCATGCGAAAGGGCTGACAGCACCCGAGGGATAGAGAGCCTTTACACACAGGACCCACGCAAACAAACACACACATGTCCAATGAGCTTTGATGCTTATATCAAGCACTGTAGGCTGACAGTAGAGTGATGCGAGTGAGTTTCTGCTAAGCAGTCCTTGTTTACAGTGTGAGGAGTCAGCAGGGACGAGTCGCAGCAGCAGCAGCAGCAGCAGCAGCAGCAGCAGCAGCAGAGACCAACAAACACAGCTGGGTGTGTGTGTGTGTGTGTGTGTGTGTGTGTGTGTTTGCGGTAGCAGCTAAATGTGATTTAGTGATGTGTGGGAGGGGCCACGGACACTGTGCCTCACAGAGGGCAGGGCAGGGGGAACAGCGCCACCTGCTGCTTGTAAACCCGGGTGGAGGGAGCTTCACTGTTTATTTGTCAAAAGCATAAAACACAGGCACGCACTAATTTCCCCCTGGAGAACACATACAAATGCCCATATATGGGCATAAATTCCAATACAAATCCGATAAATTCTTACTAATTCACTGTACAGCAGTGGATGCCAGTTTTTGGGGAAAGAAATTCTGTTGCAGCCATATATTTTCATAACATTTAAAATTACATATTTACATTACATTTAAAATTTTTGGGAGTGTAACATTTTACGGGTGTCCAAAAACTTCTTTACCGCCATATTACAGTATATGATGCATATAAAACCACTGGAGCTCATCCAAGGACAATTCCAAACCTGTGAGGCACTCAGCAGCCAAGCAGTAAAACCCAAATCAGATACACATTTTCTGTAAATGAGTTTAGAAAAATGGATTTGAAAAAAAGCAAAAAAAAAACCAAAACAGTGGCGCCCCTCAGAAGCAGATACCCGCCACCTCTGCAGGAACATAAATAATGTTCCACAATAGCAAAGGAACAAGGGACGCTGGATACGCTGAACCTGCACTTCCTACACTTCCTCCCCCATTCAATTAAGACGCTTTATCTGACACAGAGCGATTCCTGTTGGAAAGCAACTAAAGCATTAAGCACTTTGTTTTTTCCCCGCCCGAAAGAGGCGTCCGCGCTACAACAAAGGCTGGCGAGGTGGGGCCACTTAGAGAAAGCAGAGCTGCTTTTAGGGATTTGCCGAGAGGAATTCCTTTGTTCCTTTAATTCTGTTTTATAGGAGCCGCACTAACACTCGCAGTCAGCCATCTATGATGTGAAAAGCTGCGCATGGGCCATGTTTGGTCAGGTGGGTCCTCTCAGCTTTAATATCCACTGAAACAAAGCAACTCACATCAACTCGGTCGGAGTTCCAGTACGTCCAAAAGTTGAGTTTATTTTAGTAATCGTTCTTTCGAACGACTACAATAAAAAATACAGGAAACTGTGGGGAAAAAGCGCAATTATTTCCATATGAAAGCGGGTTTCAATTGTGCTTCCACAGTCCTGTTTGTGTTTTCTCAGCAAACGTCTGAAATGCACCATTAGCAGAATGGAATTAGCTGGCGTTACGCAGCACGCTAACCTGCGAGCGCGGCATCGAGCAGATTTAACACTCAACAAAATCAGCTCAAACAAGTGGCTGAAATTACCCTTCAAAATAAAACGACCTCGCTTCCCCTCAGCGAATAAAATCTTATCTTCCTGTAGCGGAGACTTAGCGCGCTAGTGAAGTGTGCAGTTGCCTGTTGGTTTGCACTGGAATCCAACCGCAAAAGCAAATTACACCAGAGGCCCACAGGCACAGACGTGCAACTTCGTTTTCATTTAGAGCTGGCGTGTCGAACCCAAACAGAGACGACTGGGGGGGTTCACAAAAAAACCTGTGAAACAAAAGCCGACAGCAGAAGGAACACTTCCAACATCTGCAGGGCGCTGAACTCCAACAGGGGCGGCCGGGTGAGAGGAAGTCGGCGGGTTGTTGTGTGGCCTTGTTATTGCACACTTGAATTCCAGGCCGTCTCACTCCCATATTACATAAACACACAACCACCTTGTGCGAACGTTGGCTCCTGCCAGGCTCCTTATCGTAATACCACCACCACCGAGGAGGAGGTGGTGGGGGGGAGGACGAGGAGGAGGGGGGCGAAGTCGGTTCCACAGATCTGCCGAAACACTGTTTGCATTGTGTCTCCGGCAAACTGACTCGGAGAGATGACATCAGCGTCTGGGTCCTCGCCGAAGACGGAGAGCAGGTTCGCTATTCTCAGACGCAACAACGGCTGATTAAGGAAAACACTGTAGTCTGAGCTGCTGCCCCCAGGACAAGTAGAATCGG
The DNA here is from genome assembly GCF_046127955.1 of Nelusetta ayraudi. Taxonomy (NCBI): domain Eukaryota; kingdom Metazoa; phylum Chordata; class Actinopteri; order Tetraodontiformes; family Monacanthidae; genus Nelusetta; species Nelusetta ayraudi. Next base: position 7,039,733 of record NW_027466098.1, on the reverse strand, counting down.
AGGTTAACCGTTCATTACATCATGTTTGATGTGCGTGAAAAAAAAAAAAAAAAAGTTTGACTAAAGGCTCAGTTTTCACTACAGGCATAAAAAAATACATGCCTGGGGGATAATCTGGGGATTGTAAAAGCTTTCATCTTTGCCCTTGAATTAGCATTAACACGCGGGGTCATGTTAAAGCTTTCGTCCCGGAAAGATTATTTAATGTAGCAAAAATTCAAGCGTCGATTTTGAATGGAATTAAACTACTACTACTACTACGCCGAGTCTGTGCCAGACAGACGGGTTTTACTCGCCACCAAGCCTTTGATGCAGGGTGTGATCCAGTCCAAATACCTGCTTGTCAGTAACCTGAAGCCTGACGCGCGGCTAGAGGTGGCTGATTCAGCAGGTAGAGCCGGTATGTCACTCCCTGCCGTGGTGGTGGTGGTTTAATAAAAGGCCACACCTGCCTATCAATCAAGGTGTCGTTGGGCGGGACAATGGAAGTCATTGTCTTTTTCTGTTCTTCGTTACCAAAGACTTGCAGGGTCCAGGAGTTGCTCAGTATTCCAGACTGCACGGTGAACTGATAGTATTTTTTTTCCTGATACTAGGATCCATCAAACACAGAGTCCAAGGCTGTTTTCTGAAATCGCCCACCCATCTCACTATATAGTCCACTCAATGTATCCCACAATGCATTGCTAAAAGTAGTGTACAACCGATAGTCACAAACGGGACAATATATCCCATCATGCATTGCACTCATGCTGACCCAACAGTAGAAAAGGTGAGAAAACCTGAGCGTTATTTTGCTTATTGGAACACTGAGTATAACATATGCTTGTCACGAAAATGCATGTATATGTGTAAATTAATTTATATATTTATTAATGTATTTATTACCACAGTACCTCCTACTACTGCATGAATATATTATATATATTTTTTATATATTTAAAAAATGCATGTTAATGTATACTTGTATATAGATAATATTTGTATTTATATAATCTATACTTGTATAGATATTTTATTTTATTTTACCACCGAGTTGCATTTTTTTTGCACATTTGTTTACTTTTTTATTTTTATTTTTTACTTTTGTTGACTGTCTTCTCGTTTTGTTTTTGTTTTTTAGCTAAGCAGAGAGAACGAAGATAAACCAGAGTCAAATTCCCTGTTTGGCATGCACAATCCTGGCTAATAAAGCTGATTCTGCCTCTGACACAGTTAGCTACACAGAACTCCCGACACAGGCCAGGTCAAGAGACGGGTGAGCTGAGCAGTGTGGGCTGACTGCCACGATAACCATACAACGGCTTCATGTCCCCCCCCCCCCCCCCCCCCCGAAATAATAAAGAGTTCTGATGTTTTGTCTGGTTTGGGTGTTTGTCAAACACAAACGGGGCCTAAATTCTCCTGCCAGGAAGGTGCTGCTGGGTCAACTCCCTGGCGACTACTGTGTGCTTTTAGCAGCATCACCGAAGGTCAGCAACCTTTTGTTGACTCTCGGGAGGACCTCCACCGTGAGGACAAACTGTGAACTCAGGGCTGAGAAGCTAAACAGCAGGTTAGCAGCTCAGGAACCTAGTGGAGGTGAAACGCTGTTGTGTCTGGTGGTCGCCCTGCTAGAAAATGGAGCCTTTAACCTGAACCTCCAAGTGCAGGTACTTCAGTTTGGCCGCATCAAAAAAGAGAACCGCCAGTACAAGCCTGTTGATCCATTACAGGCATGCTTCACCCGGCCAGCTGTTTGTGTAGATGTCACAGCGGCATGAAAGCAGGTCAACTGGGCAGGTTTTAGCACCTCTGAGGTGGCAGCTGAAGCATGAGTCAGGATGAGGGAACGAGTAGACGAGAACGAGAGTTTTCTTGTTAACGTCATAAGTGCTGAGACATCTGAGATATTTCAAGAAATATAAACATTTATCGCAGCTGGGTGAAAGATACAAAAACCAATATTGGCTATAAAATGTGGTTGTTACTGATACATGATCAGTGTATGTAAGTCACAATTAGATATTATCATGAGATGATTAGTATTGAAACATACAGTGATACATTTGGCCAAAACAACGCTCTTGAAGTAATATTTGTTAATATTTCTTTCACTTAACAAAAGCTTTTAGTCTCATTAGCACCACCTAATTCATTAAATGGTGTTTGTTGCATTAGCCTCAAGAAAAAGTTGAGTTCTTATGTGAACTGATAACTGGTAAGTGTTAAAGTCATACAATATCATTTGACATTTTAATTAAAATAACACTGCTATTGCCATGCAAAAACCTCTCAACTAGGAATGTTAACAATTAATTGATTAATTGTCCATTAAGAATTTAATCGATTAAATTGCAAAAAAACACTTTTTGCACGGGTAGTTAAGATCATTATAACAATGTTGTGGCAGGAAAGAGCAGTTCACCTGTAGATACTGTGATGGTCATAATATACCTAGAACAAAAAAATAACTTTTTTAAATAAAAGTCAACTTAAAGTCAGAGGATAAATGTTTAGGGTGTTTTTACTTTTCTCTACTGTAAAAATGGGTCACATTGGACCCTCAACATTGTTTACGGGTAAAGAATGCGTTCCTTACACATTTTCCATTGTGAAATCTAGGTTCACAGGAAAATTTGCCACCTATCAATTAATCAAAGTCAATCAACTAACCATTAATGGATTAATCGATAATTTGTGTCCCTAACTGAGCGTGCATTGAGTTGTTTTTTTTCCTCAACTCAGAACACAAAATGTCATGGATGGTCTTGATGGCACCATTCTTTATGTTGTGTAAACAGGGAACGGTACCGTGTGGGGGGGCTTTTCCTCCGGTCGATTTGGCATATTTATTTTGCAAAAAAGGACCAGTGTGTTTTGAAACTGAATCACAGTGCAAATGACATCAGCAAATTCTTCAATAAACGAAAAAAGGGATCCACAGACACACATGATACAGTGATGCTCAGCAGATGGAACACCCATCCTGGGTGGGTCCAGAGCAGCCTGAGCTTCAACATCAACTACACATAATTGTCCCCTTCCTCCTTCTCCCTCCATCTGTTCCCGTCCTCCCGGATATAATCTGCTTCTCTAATCTGGATGCCCAAACACAGCGAGAGGTACACACACACACACACACACACACACACACACACACACACACACACACACACACACACACACACACACACACACACACACACACACGCACGCGCGCACAGACACTGAGACACACAAATGGGATGTATTGCCAATGATGACTTTAACAACATGAAGCACTCTTGAAAACACACTGTGACTGCAAATGGCCAATCAACATGCACCCCTTATGAACTGACATCCATCCATCTCATGCATATTTGATCACCGATACACTCTGCTAGGATTAAACCACACAATATGCATATTGCAAAGGGTGAACCTGGACCAACCACTCTTCGTACTGGATGACCTTGGGCCATCACCCTCTGCACATCACCTTAACCAGGTAGGGCAGTGATGATCAGCACAGTAGTAGACTAGTAGGTACTACAACTGGGAACTAGGAAGTCCATCATTTCCCTGGTCATTAAACAATATAACACATTGGTTTTCTGTCGCAAAGTTGACATGGTGCTCTGTCTATCTACGAGGATAAATAGTATTTTTAAAAATGCACCTCACTTGCTTCTTACAATCCTCATAATTCATCTCAAGATGCTCTAAAACTAAACTCAAAATGTATTGCCTTTCGTTAAGTTTCGCTTTTTCATTTTTCATTACTACTCGTGACACAACAATGTTTCCCCATGTGGATGGACGAAACAAGTCGACTGTTGTGCAGCATACAGACAAGTATTTACAGAGAAACTAAGAAAAAAAAAATCATGAGGGCAAAGTGTTGAAAACAGTAGAATTCTGTTGAATTTGTAGCAGTTTTGAATGAATAACATTTGACTGGAGATCAGGTTACGAGTGTCAAGGCTTGTGGATAAACTGATGATATTTTCACCTAAAAAAAACCCTGCACAATGGCATTAACTGGCATGGATGTGTGCATTCAGTAAGTGTAAGCGTTCCAAAAGCTTTTCCCAATATGCTCCCTCACTCACATATGAAATAAACAGCAGCAAGGTGAGTGACAGTGTGTGATGGAGCTGTGACAACCATGAAAGCAGTGCTCTCAAAGTGAAGGTTGAAACGCAGCCGTAAATGAGCCGCAATCTTTCCTTTTTTTTTTTTTGCTTCACACCTCAGATGTGTTAAAATATTCACCGTCAACATTTCCACCGAGCGTTACTGTTCAATTATCTATGAACCAAAGAGAGAGAGAGAGAAAGAGGGGGCATAAGAGACACTTACCGAGAGAAGGTTTTAAAAAAAACTGCAAAAACTAAAAAAAATGAAGCACTTAGTCTTCACAAATCAAAGAGTGTGCTGTGCATGAAGTGCACCAACACCTCAGGTGAACGAACTCAGAGAGAGACCAGCACCCAGTAGGCTACACACAGAACCTGGCAAAATTCATTTGGGAATTAATTTTGTTTCAGGTCGTAATTTCATTGACTAAAACCCAAATAGGTCAATTCAGGTTTCTAAACAAAACATGGGCAGAAAAGTATTTTTTTGTTGTTGAGAAAGTGTCATCTCTTTTGATGAGGAAGTTAGAAAAACATCCATCTACCTGTCACCCAGTACACCCAGTAGTGCACTGAGTTCTGCTCCAGCTATGAAGGCAGCAAAACGCCATTCAATGTGCATTCACAAAACAACTGCTTGCTTTTGGTTTGGTTTTGGCTTTAGCCTTTATCAGTAACAATTAGCTGATGTTATGCAAGTCAGGTTCGACAAACCAACTCTGACCACAGTGAACATTCAGCTCATGTGACCTGAGCAGCTTGTCTGCATCCTCTATTGAGGAAACATGGCAGTTAAGAGATGTGATAGGAATTCCTGAAACCCACTTTCAATTGTTCTGCTGGCTTTGTTGACCTCTGCTTCTCCCGCTGGACACGTTCCACCATCCTGTGACATGACTGCGCTCTCTATGTGACTGTGGTGACCCCATATTCATTGGAAACACACATATGTGAAGATCAGCGTCATATAATATATTGTAACAATCTTTTTACTACTATGTTTTTTACACCATGGTTTTATTAGTTACGTTTTGCAAGTATTCATTATTTTTTTTATTGTGTATTAATTGAATTTGTATCGTGATAATAAAGGAATTCAATTCAAGTCAATTCAATTCAATTCAATTCAATTCAATTCAATTCACTTCAATTCAATTCAACTTCTGGACTGCGGGAGGTAGGTGAGTTAGGGAGGGAGAACATGCCAACTCTATAAGGACTGAAAACACAATCCTGGATCTGGGGATTATGCAATCTCAGTTGGACCAAAAACAAAAAAAGACGAAGAAAAACATCAACTTTACTGAGATAATTGTAAACGGGAGGTGTAATAAACTCGAGCGGGACTCCGAGAGGAGTCTCGCTCTGACAGAGCCGCAATCAGAAAGGCTCCGTTGCGTGAGTCGAGCCGAGCAGAACAGAGCAGACCAACCATCTCGGCTGACAAACAGCCTCGGGGTTCCCGCTGCTGCTGGGGAACAGCAGGGACCAGGCCGCTGCGGCTCACAGATGACAGTAATGTGGAGGGAAGGATGTGGGTGAAGGGCAGGTTCGGAGGAATTAGTGACAGCTCGGAGCCGTGCACACACACACACAAGACACACTGATGAGCATGGATCCGAAGACGAGAAGATCCGAAATTTAAAAAAAAAAACAACTAACAAACATACAAAAAAAAATTGGCCCGGCTCCATCTTTTACAGGCATGACCTCAAGAGAGCAGAAATGACCAGCTCTGCATGCGAGTCGCAGACCTCGAGTTCCAACATTCCAGCATTTCATTCAACTCGAATCCTTTAGATACAAGTTCCTGTATATAACTGCCAGGACCATAAAAATTCCTCAGAGAGGGTAAAAAGAAAAAATAATGCCTCCTCTGCATGCGTTGCAGAACCAGTCGTGTCATTCCGCCAGATGTTCACATTATAATCTCCATAAAGCAAAAATAGCAGATTTCTGTGACACAAAGTGACCGCAGCACATTGCTTAAGACTCCGGAGAGCAGAGAACATGTGAATACCGTGGCGGCAAACTAGACTGGAACCAGCGGCAGAAAATAATATGCAACAACGTCGAAACGTTGTAACGGACTTGCAGATGAAAGTCAGTGTTTAAATGTGCAGATATGCAGTTTGGAAGTGGATCGTAATCTGTGTGGGTCATGTTGTGCAGACCAGGCTGCAGCGTTAATCTGATCTCACCATCTGTAACTGAAGAACAGGCAGCGCACTGTTGATGTTTGCTTAAACTGCTGTGTGTCTCTGCGTCTCTATGTGTGCGCGCGCGCTACTCCGACTTAAGCTGTAAATGCTGAATGTGTGCAACTGTGTTTTGTGTTCACTCTCACTCTCGTGTCTATTTGTCTGCCCGTGCCACCAGCAGCTGCGCTCCGCTAATAACAATAATCCAGTCGGCCACATCTGTGACGGAGGGAGAAGCGCGGCTCTGTCAGAGGAGGGCTGAATGAAAATGTGTGTCACCTGACCACGGCAGTCGCCAACACACGAAAGAGGATTAGGGCCACAAGAAGAGAAAAAAATAATAATTACAGGAAGGAGATTGTGTTATTTCCTTTGTTTCTATTTCAAGATTAGAGTTGAAATTTAGAGCGTAAAGTCAGTTTTGATTTTGTGAATAAAGTCAAAATTTTGAGATCAAAGTCAAAATTTGAGATCAAAGTCAAAATTTTGTGAATCGAGTCAAAATCTCGAGAAAAAAGTCGAAATTTCGAGATCAAAGTATGAATTTCGTGAATCAAGTCAAATTTTTGAGAAAAAAGTCAAATAAAGTACGGATAAGAATTACCAAATCACCTCCAGTGTTTTTATATCACTCACTAAAAAGTGAGTAAAGTCTTATTTCACGATACATTCCTCAGGAACCTAATAAAATTAGCATGAGGAAAATTTCACAGCTGCAAATTACGGGATGTTATGACAAGTCAGATGAAATACTGCCTGTCACAAGTTGTTGGGATTTATTTCACGTCTGTCTGCGAAAGAGCCAGTGGAAGTCATTTGGGAAGGGAAAGGTCCGTTCAGGAAAAACGCTCAATGTGATTATAAAAACTTTGTCAAATTCAATAAAGGTCAATCTGATTTATTTACTGCATCTAGAGCCAGCTGGCAATTGCTCAGTGTCTTCTTTTGAAGCCAGCAGCGCTACTCGACATGCGTCACTGCACCGGGGGTGAAACTCCTGGCCGAGGCGAGGGCCTTGGGCGCCACTCTCAGCTCTTTAAATGAGGAAATGAAGTCCAGTTGGGATGAAATGAACCTCGCTGACTGACCAAACTCGGGCTGTGCCTCGCCGTTTCGAGCTCAGAGACGCTCCACGTTTTGGGTTTTCTTCAACAGGCTTGCAGCTACAGCCTCAGTCACAAGTCGCTGACAAACAAAACAACGACGGCGGGTCTTTGAAATTTCCGACTCCCTATCTGAGCAATCCAGCTGCATCGGCAACTTTTATAAGATGATTTAAACGGTGGAAAATTAACAATTCACATAAAGCCAGGTTTCTGTTGTTGGGCATCCAACGGCAGCCACAAGTACAAGTGACTTTTTCTGGCTCCAAAAATAGAGTTAGCCTTCATCCATCAGGATCAACTGCATTATGGAAGAGAATACAAAACCTAATTATCAGATGAAGGGAGAACTAGATTGGCTCATGAGTTAACAAAAAACACATATATTAGACTGGTTAGATTGGAACGATAAAAGGATGATGGATGTGGTTGTACGTCAATGTGGCATTAAAACAAAGGATGAATAATGCTTTCCCCCCTTTGAAACAGACAACTTTCTCATGGAGGACAAACACTTACTATAAAGTGCGACTGCAATCTTTGCTAAACAATGCACTTAAAGTAATGAGCCCTCAGCGGGTCTAACTGCAGCTTCCAGTGTGTGGCTCCCATTAGAGCTCAGAGGCAAACGCAGGCATCAGAGTGTCACATCCTGACCTGCTGCTGCTGCTGCTGCTGCTGCTGCTGCTGCTGCTGCTCATGGCAGCTCCTGCATGAATGAAAGATTGCGCACACGTGAATACCAACGTGAAAAATGCACAACTCCTCGGAGGGACTTTTCCTTCTGGTTCCCTTCCACGACTCGGAGGCAGGAATCCGATTGCTGACCTTAGTCTGAATTCTCAGGCCAGCTCTATTAATAGCGCAGACACAAGCAAGAGGCCGAGGAAGCGAGCGCAGAGACTCGCCGAGTCCGGGGCCTCTGGACGCAGCCGGCTGTTGATTAGAAAGAAAAACAGGGTTCCCGAAAGTGGGTTTTCATTGTACGGCCACTGTGCAGTGTTTAGTGGAAAAAAAACGACAGCGCGGCTAAAAATAACACCCGCGGCGCAGAGCGCAGGCCCTTGAACGCCTCTTAAATGCCTCTGCACACGTTCTGGAACATAAATATATGCATTGGCGTGGAAATGAAAGCCAACTTTTTTTTTCTTTTTTTTTAAATAATAATGGCACAAGGCTCCGACATTTCCCACTAATGCTAATGCTGCAGGAGGAGGGTGCCCCTTTTTGGCACCACTCCCAGGGGAGAAGCTGGGCAGCGATGCGAGAAACAGAGAGACGGAGGGAGTGAGAGAGTGAGATGATGCTCAGAGCCGGAAAAAAAAACTTTTGTCCGCACGAACTCTAATGAAAACAGATATTTTGGTGAGCGCGGTGGAGACACGCAAGCTGTGAATGAGTCAGCAGCTCTCCTGAATTCAAAAACTCAGTCTTTGCTCCACTTCTGTTTCACTTTGAATACTTGCATTTAAAATCTTGATCTTCAACGTGGGACCTTTCTGTGTGGACTTTGTTCTCCCTGTGTCTGCGTGGGTTCTCTGCATGGGTCCTCCGGCTTCCTCCCACAGTCCAAAAATATGCACGTGAGGTGAATTGTGTCCCAATTCCATCGCAAGCCGATCGGTGCAGTGCCGATCGGAGCCGATTATAACCCGGGTCGCTTGCCGGGTTGTTTGACCCGTTATGTCGCGGAACAGCGCGGCTCGGTGAGCCGATTCCACTGCCACCAAATGCCGATTAGTAGCGGGACATCACCACGTTTTTTGGCCAGTGGAATTGGGGCTTTGGAAACCCTAAATTGTCCGTAGGTGTGTATATGAGTGCGAATGGTTGTTCTGATTCTATGTGGCCCTACGATTTAACTGGCGACTTTCCCAGGGTGTCACCCTGGCCTTCACCCTGTGACAGCTGGGAGAGGCTCCAGCAGACCCTGTGACCCTGAGCTCAGGAAGAAGCGGGTATTGAAAATGGATGGATGGATCTTCAATGTAAAGTCAGTAGGACTTTGAAGCTACTTGTAGATTCTCTTTTAAAAAAAAAAGAAGAAGAGGGATTTCAAAATATATATACAGTATTTAGAGAGAACATTGGACATTTATTTTTGCAGGACACACAATTCAATTCAATAATTTCGATCATTTATTTAATTAATGTTTTTGTGGAATATATTTCAATGCTGTGCAATAAACTCGTGTCGCTATTTCATGCTAAGGGAAAAAATGTGGGTCCTGAGTCTCCACCAGCTGAGAACCACTGGCACAAAGCATCGGGATGTTTCCTAAACCTTCCTGCTGAGGTTTGAACTGCAGTTGCTGACGTGTGAGGGCAAAACAATGTCATTCGAGACAAATGCCAAAAAGGGTTCCCCCCTTTTTTTCTGGCACCTAAACTACTGGTCAGTGAAACCGCGACATGAAACACTCTTATCTCCTTTAACACCCATAAACATTCTTAGTGTCACGCGGCTCCTCTGAGGCCCATTTCACCGCTAAAAGGTGAAGCCGCAGTGGCCCTTTGCCACATGCAAGGTCACACATTTTAAAGCTTGATTTTTTTTTTTTTTTCTCTCTTCATGTCCCGAGTGTGTGTTTTGCAATTTGATCCCCACACTTCCATCAAAGGTCTAGCTAGCGCATTCCTCCTCTCCCGGGGGTTCTCCCGAAATATGTCACATTCCTCACAAACATAAATATCACAAAGAGGCGGCTGGCAGTCTGCCGTGGCAGCCGTTAACAGGTGGAGTGGAACGGCGAGGACAGCGGAGAGGGTTTATTTACTGGCCGTGAGGCTGCCCAGAGGTGGTAAACCAGCGAGCCCCCACAGAGACCTTTTACACTCTTAAGAGCCCACGTGGTGCGTTCTGAATCGGGAGTCAGTCCAAGGCAGTGGGGTTTCTGCAGGCCTTCCGCTCTGCGATGGCTGCAAATGACTTCACCAGAGGGGGAAGGTGTATCCCGGACGTTGACTTCACGCTGCTACAATGGCAGGAAGCGTACGCACAACATCCATCTTTTGCTTTATGATGCAATTGTGCAGATAAATGCATGGACTCATTCACGCGACCCCTGTCACAAACACATGGGGATGACATTCAGGTTGGGTTACAAAAGGTCACGGCAAATGGCTAAAAGTGCACAACCGTGTGCAAAGATAATCATTCTATAGTTGCTAAAAGTGCAGTCGTGGGCACTTGTGCAGTATAACACACTGAAACAAAAGAAAACACCATACACCATATCTATGTAAACTGTATGCATTACTATTGCCATTGGTATTACTATCGGTTTCGCTCTAAATTGCAGCAACAACAGCAATAAGTATGTGTCGAATGATGTTTTTTTTGTCCCATTCATTCAAAATGTTAAAACATATACATCACGAATCCCAACTCCACCAATAACACCAGTGCACTTTCCGCTTGTCTACGTTTTCTTTGCCACCAAGACTTGTTTCAAAGTCAGAGGAGCCAAGGCCAATGTCAGAGTTATAAACACCCCTCAGTGTGACTTTGACCCAATCCTTTACTACAAGACAACACTACAATAATGGCCACATGAAACTGAGATCCTGCTGTTGTTGAAACACGTTCCTGTGTCTAGTCAAAATAGACCCTGAAAAAAAACAAAAAAAGAAACTGGGCGTCCCTTAAATTCAAGGTTTGAATACTCTGTGCCAGCGTGAAGCTACTCGTAAAGAAGCTGCCTGTGGCAACCTTCTAATCTGCCAGTGCGAGCGGATGTTGTTCTTGAGACTTCTCATTGAGCAGGAGTCTAAAATGAAACTGAGGGAGGGTCTCCAACAGTAAAAATAAGGAAGTCATTAGCGGCTTATGGTGCCTAAGTACAAGGGCAGGCTCCATAAAGCTGTCAGTAATGGGCGCTGCGCGTGCACGCGCGCACACACACACACACACACACACACACACACACACACACACACACACACACACACACACACACACACACACACACACTGTCTTACAGCAGCATCGGTACAAAAAAGAAGCTGAACTTTCATGGATTTACAGGAAAAAGCGAAGTCAGGCTGCATCTGTGACTTGATTTCACACTGAATCAATAAACTTCCCCCTTGGTGACTTGTGATAACAGGATAAATCATTTTAGGCAGTGGTAAAAATGTATTTTTCAACAACTCTTATCAGTGAAAAAAGGAAATTCTCATATACAAAATGTTGCTGGTGGGATTTGTGGTCCGACATCCTCAAAGAGGGATTTCAATGTGTTTATCGGGAGGCTAATGGAGTAAAATCCAGAGGGCTCCCCGCGAGCCGGACTCTTTGAGAGCACAAGTGCAAGACAAACAGGATGAAAACAAGTTTAACGCAAAGTGAGCACATGAAAGCAAGAAGGAGGTGAAGCTGAGTGAGGGGAGCCGAGCAGACTCTCGGGGACTCCCTTTGATCCGTCAATGAGACGCACATGTCGCCCACTTCTTACGATTCCCGATTCCCTCGGGAGCCGCGGTTCTCGTGTTTTACGCCTCAAAGCCCCAGCGCGAGCGACACCGGCGCTCATATCGCAGCTTCCCCCCCAAAACAGCGGAGATTCCAAAAGTGTTTGAGGAGGAGTCACTCCAGACTCGTCTCGTGGCTTCACGCAAATACCACCGCGAGCGTTAGTGGAATTATGATGGATCATTGTGTGAGCAGGCGGGCCGGTGTCTAGACACGACATCACGATCAATCGCGCTCATCATTAGCTGTCAAATAAAAGTCGTTTCACATCAACAACCCAGACAGAACACGTCCTGGGGAAGACAAATTGGACGGAGGTCCGTGCGGTTGCACCACCAGAGAGAGATCAGATCACTATGAATGAGTATTGAATTTGAGGGTGACGGCACAGCCAGATCTCCAGCATTGCTGAGTCATGCTGCGGCGACACAAACAAACAAGCAGCACAGTTTGGCAAACACAGAGAAAAATGCAACCGGGCATCTTAAACCATGTGACAAGTTCTCGTTGTTCTCGTTGTACTCACTCCCGTGCAGATACACAGACACACGTACACACGTTTTAATGTGACAGATGGAGGAGAGAAAATCAACAGTCAATTAAAAAAAGCACCTGGTACATCCGCCCACCAGTCACATATGCAAAACAATTGCTGGTTTTGGTTTCACATGGAAATGATGGAAACAGACTAATGGACTCACCCAGGACATGGGCTTATTGTTTCTATACTTGACTGTTTTACTGGTGGACAAACACCTCCTATCAGTGTTGTGATGTAGCTTGCATGTTTGCTGCACTTAAAAAAAAAATATATATAAATATATATTTCCAGGGGACATTTTCCCCCTTACGTGCTGTAACTACTTTCTCCCAGCCTCCTTGAATGTAACTGAAAGGACGTCTGCATGTTTTTCTCTGGCTCATTTTGTTTTGGTAGAGGTCAGCCTTCCAGTTTTTTTCCCAAGGTAGCCTGTTCTAGCTTCTTGTTATTGGTAAAAAGATCCAAAACATTCAAAATTATGCTTTTAATGCGGTAAATAAACCGTGCAATGGTTCAGTTTGATCCAGGCCAACAGCACCGTCTTTTGGTTGAGAGGAAGTCTCACATCTGCCATTTTGGTAAACCATGCAGGTGTGAAAGCCCTGTTATTGTTGTATTCTCAACTATAACGCTTCCTTATTGGTTGAAAGGCACCAATTGATGAAACAGTGTCTTGATCAACACCACAAATACAGATGATCTCCCACTCCTTTAACTTATCCCATCATTGCAGCAAACTGTTGAATAAACACAGTGCTCCCAAACTGACATGCCCAAGTGTTCCAAGTTTGATACGTCTTTGCAGTTTGGTGGAAATTTCTGTGCGAGATGACCAAACAAGCCTTGTTTCTTTTTGCGTATTTGGCAAAAGTGATCTCAGGATCTCTGACTTACTTGTGACCAAAATGAGATCTGATTGAAAAATCCACGACTGATTCATCATCTGTTGTCAGTCAGTCAAACTAAACTAGAAATCCCCAAAATAAAGGTCATTTTTCTTTACATTCCGTGTGCTGAACCAAGAGGGACGCTTCACACCCTCCGGGGACATTCAAATGTCCTCACTCCATCCCCCCACCATCCTCAACATCTCTACCATCTTTCCTGCTCTTCCTTTCGTGCTTGCTTGGTATTTCCTCCAACTGTCCTGCAGCACGATGGGAGCATCTGGAAGTGTTTGCTTAAGGGGAGTGGAGAGTGCTTGCAGAAGAGGGCCAAGCTGCTCCTGGATTCTAAACACTGGCGCATATACTCTCATGCAGATGTGCAAATGGACGACAGCATCCACCGCTACAGAAGGTACTCATATAATATTTAAATCTGGTGACTAAAAATAACTGAACGGCTAGGGACAGTAGCGAGTCAGATACTGTACATGACCCTGACTAATTAGATGCCATTGAATGCAAAAACACACATCATGGTTGGCTACACAAAGCTAATAGTAGATCTGAAGCGATCCCAATCCCAACATACTGTTGCACAACCCAACATTTGTGCTATATCTATAATAACATGAGGAAGCTCCTTCTACACCACTCGTTTATCTGTGCAGCTTCCCTGGAACGTGTTGTCACAGTGTCTCCAGTTAGAATAAACTCTTTACCCCCCCCAGCAGGCCAGAGATTAGATCGAGGCATGTTGGCTCACTGCCAGGCTAATGCCCATCCTAGCGAAAATGAGTTTTGTTGACCCACTATGCAAAAGGAACATCAATAAAAGATGGCCCTCGTGTCCATTTGAGTATTAGCAATGGATGGTGGAGCTGCTTTAACAGGCAAGACGTTCATATCAACAAACAACATACATCTATTTTCTATGCCCACTTCTCCTGCACTCAGGGTTGCAAAGGTAGCGGCTATCTTTTGGTGAAGGGGGGTTGCAACCTAGAAAAGTGGCCAGTTTATTGTACGGCCACATAGAAAGACAGACAGCCATTCAAACTCAGAGTTATGGACAATTCACATTTCCCAATTGACCTCTCATGGATGTTTTTGGACTATGGGGGGAAGCCAGAATCCCTGGAGAGAATACACACAAGCCCAGGGATTTAATCCACAACTGTGTCATCCAGAATACAGATCATTGCAATATAAAAATATGCTGTCCTTTGAAGAAAGATCAAGCAGATGGAGCCTAGACACCTTCAAACAAGGCGGTCCCAACATGTGCTCTCAACAGTTCCTGCCATGACCTTGACAACTGCCCTCTGATCCCTGGGTAGGTGGAATCATAGATGACTGATGTCACAACTGGATTTCATTCTGTGCCGAGCGCCGGGGCCTCGACGGGGGCCATGGGAACCGGGATGAGATTATTTATAGCGATAAAAAGACTTGGCACGGGCCACTTCAGTGAGGCTTTGGAGGAATGTCTTCGGTCACCCTTTGACAAAATCTTCTGCGGGGAGTCGAGGCCTGAGGTTGGAAGGCCAGCGCGGGCTGACGTATGACATCTGCAAAGACGAAGACGCACGAGCCACTTAGCTGGAGGGACTGGGGAGCAGCCCCAGCAGTTGGAGGAAGGAAGCGGTGAGCACTGGAGGTTAGAATGTCGGGAGGAGGACCAAATAGGGCAATTCAGCAAACCGATTCAAGAGCAGCCGTTTGAAAGGAGGCAAAGACCATGATGTCAACGACAAGACCTCAAGGAATGATTCCACCGAGGTTTGAGGAGGAATGTGTGCGAGCGGCTACGTCTAATATATTCAATTGGAAAAAAAGGAACAGCATCTCTTATTTTCTTTACACCCCACCACCCCCGCATCATAATAGATGAGAACCAATGCTCTGATGATTTCACAGCTATATGCAGCTACTATGTACATATTCAACTGAACAATACATGTGCGACTTGCACCAACATGCACAATGAGTACATAGAATACTATTTCTTTCCTACTTAGGGAATAAGTTACAGTGCTTTTGGGAGAAAAATTATTATATTGTTCACAATATTCTGGTGATCACACGTTGAATGCAAAAACAATGCAGCTTCACAAAAGGAGCCGAGTTGTAATAATGCCTATAAAATGCCTATTGTTACGACTGGCGTCTTTGCCGTACGTATGTTGGTTCGTGTGTGTCTCCCAACTCCGTTTGTCAGGTGGTTCCCCGACCAACAGCGGCATCAGCGTCATCAACTGGGGAGTTCCTGCCTCCGCCCACCGTGATTTGCTGATCGCCGCCACCTGCGCAATTGGGAGTCACCGCTGATAAAAGCGTCCATGTTCCGGAACTCGGGGGCGTACCCTGTCTGGGGCGCAGTCTGAGGGTGGCTGGTAGCCCGCGTGTTTGTTTAGGTTTAATGTTAGTTTTTACGTGCAGCACTCGTTACCCCATTCGACTCCCGTGTTTGTACTAGGTAGCACTCGGACCCTTACCCTTTCTGATTCCCGTGTCTGTGCTAGTTACATGCAGCACTCGGCACTCGTCCCCTTGCCCTATTCGATTCCCGTGTGTGTTACCCATGTGCAGCACTCGTATCCTTACCCTGTTTTGACCCTCGTGTTTAGGGTTTTAGAGTCCCCTTGTTTTCTGTAGACTTTTTGTTTAGGCTCATGGGTGGCGTCCCTTTATGGGAACGGTTTCCCGTGTCGTGTGTCAGTTACGTTTACCCACTAGCCCTGTGCGGCGAGTGCCAGCCCTTCACGGTACGGGACAGCCCGGTTGAAAGGTGTTTCCATAAGCCCGACTAGTACCTGAGCGTGGGCGGAGTCACGGTTGCAAGGCGAACCGAAGGTTCTTTTGTGCCTCCCGTGTCCCGGAAACCGTAGGATTCACTTTTTGTATTAACCGTGGTTTTGTTTTGTTTTGTGCGAGACATTTTCATAGGGCTTAGAATTAATTTGTTTCATACTGTTGACTTGTATCAAAACACTGTCCTAGAAGAGAAAATGTAGACGCTGAAACGATCACCTTGAGTCTCACAGTCGTTTATTATTAGACAAGAATATCCGCACAACTTAAGTCCACACAAAGCACAAAACAGCAACAACTCTATTCGACCGGCGTTAACAAGCGAGCAGCGTTTAAAAATCGCTATAGGGAGTTAAACGTACGAAACTTGCGAGCCAAAATCGCCGCCTCTTAAGTTTCGATGCCCGCGAACACAACACAAGCAGAGCACGGAGTTAGCGGTTTATCGACACGATTCAACGGCTCTACTTTGCAAATAGCCTTCAAACTAAAGTTGCTTGATGTTACAAAACACATTTACAGTCCTCAAGCATGTTTTCAAATATCGTCGTGGCCGACTATTCTCTCGTCGTCCACCAGGGGGCCGAGTCGAGCCCGTCTCACTCCCGCTGGCCACCGCGTCGGTGTTCCATCGCATCCGAATTAGGCTGAACAAAACTTCCAACATTTTCTCTGTTCGTTCCACTCCGACTGTTGTAGTCCTTGGTGCTTCGGTAGTCGCTCGGCATTTTTATTTTTTTATTTCTCCGGACACTGTTTTGCTGTACAGCGACGGCCACCGGCTGCGAAACCAGGAAGGCTTTTCATTGCGTGTCGCTCCGTCCGTCCAGCTCTCTATGAGCTTTTTCTTCGGCCACAGACAACAGAAACGTCTGTAGTTCTACGTTCGCCCATGGTACAGTTTCATAATCTTTTCAGTTTTTAATACGTGAAACTGTAAAAATCCACACGCGGGGCATTTAAAAAATGGCGGATTTGGTCTTTCGTGAGAGACTGCCTTTGGCTTTCGTCAAAACTTTTACCCAATCAGTGCCCTGCACGTTGCTACGTCACCCATACGGTGTGAGCTCTGCTCGCTTCGAACCCCAAGGAGGCAGGTACCAAAATCGTAACCCCTGGGACCGTGCTGGGGCCCGTGGAAATGCGTCAATATCGACCCGTACCGTACCGAGATGTTACCGAGGGCGATCGTTTCTTTTAGGTTATTGATTTGGCGCCACCCGCTGCCCTTCCTCTGTTGTTGCTGCTGCTGTTGTCTGTTAGTTCTTTTGTTAAAACCATTAAAAACACCTCAAGTTTGACTAACCATTTCCCCTAGACCACGTGGTTCGTAACACCTATGTAAAGGGGCCGACATGTGAAACACGTGGCAGTGGCTACAAGTTGCTGTTTAGTTTGTTAGATATACTTTGCCTGTCATACAGAGAAATTCACAGAGACCCAAAGGTCCAGTGTGAAAATGTTTTAGGGAAGTCTGGTATTTAAGGAGGCTTGCCCGACGGCCCGTTTCATATTTAGGTCACTGTCAGCCGGGCTTCCTTAAAAATTGGGAAAACCAAATTATTTTTTATTGCACTGCCACTATACACTTTTATTAATGTATAAAAGTCATAAATCAAGCCAAATTTGACAGAGTGGTCCTTTAAAAAGCCCACTGCAAACAGCTTCTGCTGCGCGAGAGCGCTGGCCCTTTCACGGCCACGAACGCACAATGGGATGCAGCTCTCGACAAATCGCTCTTTCGCTGCTCATCTTTCACCGTCTTTACAACGGCCCTCGGTACGCAGTGGAGTGTTGCGTGCCTTCTCGCTAACGCGATTGTTTGCCCTCGCATCAAACTGCCGAGAAGGCCCCCGGGCCGGCCTGTCAAAGCCAGGCTGACGGGCAGAAAGCCCGCCACTGTAACATCGCACACGGATCCTTACTAGTGTATACGCTCGGAGGACACAGCCCACGCACTGAACCCAGTAGAGAGTTAAACCAAATAATAGGTCATGTTTCACCGATGAGTGAGACAGCATGCTCGCTCACTGACAGACTGGAAAGCAGAGCGGCAGTATGGATGGAGAGGAGGCAAACTAGAGGACAGAAAGACGATCTTAAAGGGATATTTCAGGCAGTTTTCAAGCGATTCACAGATAATGGCCCCAGTCTCCATAGACACCCATTCAAACTTCAACTTCTCTTCAGATTCACTTTGAAAACACATCTGTCCATCGCTTGATAGATAAAGTCTTCTTCCTGAGGGGTTTGTTATTTTTCAGTAAGTGACTGAAGTTGTTTTGTTAGTCGTCAGGCGTGCGAATCGTGCCACTGAGCGTCTTGGCCAGGGAAACATGTTGACCAGCAAAGATTTCATCTTTGACTTAAGCACTGGTGAAACTGGAAAGCGTGCAACTAGGCTGACTTGCTCACTAAGACACTAAGAAGCAGTTCTTTGTTTCAAATGCTGGCTGTGTTTCCATTACAGTTTTTTGCTAAATAAAAGCAATATCTCAAAAATTTCGACAAAGTACAGTTGCGATTTGCAGGTGTTTGCACTGAATGGTGCAAAGCGCGTAAGCCACAATTCTGCAAAACAAGTGTTTCCAAAACACCTCATGAGAGTGTAAAAACCTTTTAGAGATATTTCAGAGTTTTTTTGAAGTTTAGGCGTTTCCATTTCCATTGCCATATTTAGGTTTTGCGCAATTCTAGGGGCAATGAAAACGTGGCTAATGAATCATGACAGACCCCAAAGGCATTGGACGGACTTAATCTATCAAACGATGGACAGGCGTGTTTTAAAAGTGCAGTTGGCAGGTGAGTGTTGTGTGTCTATGGGGATTGATGGGCATCTTATTTTCAAATCACAAATATCTGAATAACAAAGTACGCAATTTGAAAAGGTTCACGAGTCGCAAAGCAAAAAAATAGTTTGAAATTGAAATGTCGCTTTAACATCTGACAGTGTGGCTCGGATTCTGACTGAGTGGTGGCACATTTTAATTAAACCAGCCTGTTTCTCCTTCTTCTACCCACAAAGTGCTGATTTTTGCCGCAAAGGACACACCGTCATCGTCTCACGTTCCCAACAGCACTTGACACCTAATTACTTGGAATTGTATTTATTTGCCCGATGTGCTTCCTCAGCGACGGAATGCCATTCAGAGCGCCGATGGGTGCGGCGCGAGGCAGCGCGCCTCCCGGTTCCAGCTTGGAGACGAAACGCGACGAGCGTGCGGCACATTTGCTGCGACGGCTGGATGCGGAAAACAGACGGGGCTGCAGCAGTGGGGGTGGAGGGGGGGGGGGAATGATGGGCTGCAATGGCACAGCAAGCTAATGGGGCAAATAAAAGTCAGAGGAGAGGCGGGCTTCACTTGGACTGCAGTGAAAAGCTAATGTCTGGGTGAGCAAAAGCCACAGAGGAAGGACCACCATCTTCATCCCCACCCTCCTCCTCCTCCTCCTCTTCCTCCTCCACTCTGTCCACTCCGGCTACTGCATACAAACACTGACATCACTGCGTACGCTCGTGTCTGGATGCGGTTACGTGGAATTTGCAGGGGAACAAAAGAAGCCACAGGACCCGTCTGCTCTCCACCACACCCAGGAATAGTGCGTGGTTGACAGCCATGGCATGTGGGTGGACTTGGAGGGCACTTTATGTCAACCTGGTGCGAGAAATCACTTTTTTTTTAAATTATTATTTCTTGCAGATACAACCGTGTTAAATGAACTCCGCAGAACGGGTGCGGTGAAAAATGAGAGCGGGACTCAAAGTCATTTCGCCTCAAACATCTGTTTCCTCGATCTGGTCACCGGCCGCAGTGATGTGCTGAACCATCACAAGAGCAGCCAGCCAGTCAGTGCAGCACCAGGCCAAAAGCCTTCAGGCCTGCGAGACACGAGGCTCTTCTGGCTGCTGCAAAGCGGCGCACAGCATAAAATGGCATTTGCAAGTTTCTGACCAAAAGAGCTGTCTGCATACACCATATATTTATATATGATATATATTTATCGGATCATGTTGTTCACTTTGCAGGTTCTTGCTCCAACTCTGTTGCACCCTCTCCAAGTTGGAAACCTCATAAAATTGAGGTGGAGAGGTGGAACGAGCACCTGGCTTTGGGCGTCGTCAGCAACCTCTCAGAGGTGAGGACCTCTGTGGCCTTTGTGACATCACAAAGGGATGACTTTCAGAACAAGCCCAAGAAGAGAAGTAAAAGAAGGGATTCTCTCATTTCTGAGGTCATTGTCAAGTGAATGTTGCATACGATGTGACCGGATCCATCTAATCTAGATTCATTTATTCACATTGGAACCATTGAGTCTGCTCCGATTTGAAATGAATTGCATTTGTTTCGCGACAGGTGCTGCTCTATAAATAGCGACGCACCTCTCCCAGGCACACCTGGCTTTTAGGAATGTGCAGTGATGCTAACTAACACGTTTCCATGAAGCTGCGCCCCAGACACACCTAGGGAGCACTTAACACACGAGCGAAAACACCACTTCAGGTTGAGATGACCTGCCATTTTCAGCAACAATGAGAAAACCGCAGCACCCTGAACGCACAAGCCACCTCATCTGGCCTGAATGGGATGGAAGAGGCTCCTCCTCCGTTAGGTCGGCATGCGCTGCAGTTTTTCGTCACGTAGGCTTGGAATGTTTCTAAGGAAGGAACCGGGGTTTCGTCACACCCACACAGGCCCACCACGGCTCTCCACCTGTCTGCGAACCAGTTTGGGTCGGAAAACAAACACACACCCCTTTCATCCACCGCCCAGCGGGGCCAAACACAGCTGCCGGGCCCGGGGGATGGTTGGGGGGGAGGGGGCGGGACAGAAGGTTGACACGGAGGACGGCAGTTGGAAGCAGTTTGAGGAGTCGGCTTTGACACCGAGGTGGCGAGCCACGCCACCGGCGACCGGGTGGACTGGATGATGCCAGACGACTCCTGACTGGACCGCTGACTCTGCTGAAGTATGAGCAAACAAGTGGGCCGGAGGGACGTGGGAACTTTCCCCACCGGCGCAGCTCACACAGAGAGCGAGGAAGTCTGCGCATTGCAGAAGGCACCTACTCTCAAAGAGCCGCTCCTCTCTGGTGTCAAGTCAAAGCCCTGCAGCTCCGGCCATTGTGCAGAAATCACATGCTCATTTTAAGAGCCTTACAAATAGGAAACAGCGGTCATGTGCACAGCCATTAAAGGGAGCTCTTGAAGCTTGTGATTTCAGGGACACGCGCGACTCAAAAATCCGAGGGCTTTTCCTGGGTTTTCCCAATGTATTGCTGATGACTCCTTCAAATGAATACAGACTGCATGAAAACCACTGAACAAGACGGAGGTAAAGCATGGATCCTTACCTCATCATCTGGAGGAGGAGGAGGAGGGGGAGTTTTCGATCGGCGGTGGGAATGGGTCCAAATCCACATCCAATGGAGAAATGGAGAGAGACACAACAAAAACAAATCATTATCAACCAGGTGAAATGACGTGAGAAGACAGCAGAGGAGAACCGGTTGAGTAGCAAGTGATTAGGCGAGCAAATCACTTTAAATAACCGACAGATTTGTTGCTGTTGGTTTGAGTTCACGTTTGAGGTTTGAGATGTCGTCTCATTACATAATTGCTTGAAACCTGGATGAACCCTGCAGCGTCCGCTTGACATATTTTGAAAAGGTTCGGCGAGAAACTCGCCCAGACATGTCACCCAAAACGAGTCCTGCATTAATAAGCTCATTCTCAATAAAGCTGACAACAAACAAACAAACTGTCACATAGTAAAATGTAGAATGTCTTTTTTGGATGATGTACACTGTCCTTCTCTACCTTATAGAAAGAAAGAATTAAAGACATTTCAAATGTCCTCTGGCTTAACTGTGACAGTATTTATGAACCGGACATGCAGACACGTTTCTAGATTAAATTTGTGTGACAGAACCTTCGAGTTAGTACAAGTTGGTGAGTTGGCCGTGTTCTGGTGCTCTGTCAAAATGAGTCCTGAAGTCTGACCCTTTCTCTCTGGAGTCTAACAGAGTTATAGAAGGTCAGAGAATAGCAACATGATCAGCAAAGATCAGCTGCTTACAGCCATGTTTGGCGGTGCGCGTGCACGTGGACCTGTTTCATTTTGAGCTTGAATCTTGCAAAAGCATTCAAACATGCATTCTTCAGAGATTACATGATATTTCGCCTTCAAAAGGCCGAGCATTCTTTACTTCCCCAAAGTAAATTGGTGCATGGGCTGGTGGTAGGCTTACAAAATTAAAATTACAGCTATTACAGCATCAGTCGTTGCTCCAGGAATTTGGCTTTACCCTCATCATCATCATTTCCACGTAGGAAAAAAAAAATACGATGATAACCCTGCGTTGTTAGTTCAGCTGACAGACCAAAAGAGTCACTTTCGAAGTCTACTGGATGTATTTTGCGAACCCGCTGGCTATAGAGCGTCTAGAAAAAAAACATTGGAAAGGGGGAGACAGCTTGCCAGGAGTTACGTTTCTGCTTTTGTCACGACTCAACGCTGAAAAATAAAACCCTTGACACAGGAGCTCGACAAAGTGGTGCGAGGGACCTCAGATCTCAAACCTCAGCGATGGGATGGGACTGCACTGCAGGGTTACTTTTGAGTCATAAGTTATTCCCAGAAGACGCTGGTCCTTCACCGATCATTTCAACTCTTACAAGAGAAAACAAGGAAAGAAACTCACAAGCGTGGAAAAAAACAACACATTGCCACTAAGTGCTCCAAGCGCAAACTGGAAACTCTGCTATGGCTCTCAGTGCATATGCACATGATTTAATGTATGAGCCACATATTGCTGCTGCTGCTCTCTCAAACACGGGTGGCATCATCTCTCTGAATGCACACCAGTGATGATGAACGACTGTGGTGGGATAACACGCGAGTACGAAAATACGAGCGCGCAGCATCAACATCCGTGACTCCCGCCGTCCAGAAAATGTCTGCAAATTTTAGCGCTGGAGACGTCCGCATGGGGCAAACGTTGCAATCACCGCGTACGATAATGGCTACCCTGCGCGGCCGCTCCATTTTCCTTGCGGTTCATATTGTGAACCCGCGCGCCGAGCTCCATCGCCAGTGATGCTGCGAGCGCAGCCACACAGCGGCAGCGGGGAGATGGCAGCATCTGGCCACAAGCCCCCCCCCCCTCTCCCCCGAGGAATGTCAGCCACTGCTGACTGTGCCACCCATCCGCGCACCAGTCGCCCTTTTCCGACTGGACTGAAGGCCTCCGCTCACAGCCTGGTTTTGGTGTTTCCAGAGAGGAGCATGTTTTATGCTTTGTTTGTGAAAATGGAATGGAGGAGGCCAAAAATTCTACTTTCACCCACTTCCAGTTCAGCTCTGGTACAATTGTAAACAAAATGTCAATATGTCCCTTGCACGATTTTCCAATTACTCGGCCGGAAACTCAGACACAGGGGAAACAAACAGCTGAACCGATGGCCAAGCTGTCAACTCTGATATAGCTTGTCAAAAACCATTGGTTGAGAGAGAAGCTAGAGGTGAACCTCTGGGACAGTTTCCTATTTTGGATTATACAGTAGCAGTTTACAGTTTATGTGACTGTTCAGATGGACAAATGAAAAGCCCATGCGCACCACATTCTTAGCCCCAAGTTTCTTCTCAATGTTATTTTTGCCTGGTAAACACAACCCAATTTGTTTCAGGCTGTGGGATTTGGCGCTAGCTCCTCTGTGCCTACAACTCTGTTGCAGTCTGACGTCTCTTATTAACTCCCACTTTCTTCCCAGGCACGGTAAAGCTTTGCATCACATGCAAGGAGTTCAGTGTTTGGAGTGTGACCGCAGCCTACACTACACTTTGCCTGTGTGGGAGCTCGCAGCACGGATAGAGGCTGAGTACTAGCACAGGACCAGATGGCCTGTTGTATAATGACGTGAAAACAAGAACAAATATCTTTGATCATGGGGAGGTGAGGGAAACAATACTCCCCTAGATCATCTCACACCCTCTTAATTGCTTATTTTGGTGCATTTATCAGCTACGTTAAGCACACGAAGAGCAAAATTTTTACATTCCATTCACAGCAAGTCATATGATCCCTAAAAACACCATCTCGCCATAACACCATAAAACCTGAGACGTCACACTTCCGAGCGTGCAACCGCAAGGAACAGTGAGCCCACATGTGTTGGTTTGACGACTGCTGCATTCTCTGCAGGGTCTCCTGCAGCAGGGTCTCCTGCAGACCTCCAACCACCCAGCCGGCCGGACCCTTCTCCACGGTGTCGCTGCGGAGGCGCTACTCTGTGGCCACAATCTTGGTGCCACTCTTGCATAACTGCAGAATTACAGCCTGTCCCGCTTTTCAGAGATTTTCATTTCATTCAGAAGGAAGGAACGAGGTGTACCCTCGTCCACACGCAATGTCATGAGTGAATGGTTCAAATCTCATCTCGCAAGCCTTTAGAAAAAAAACACTTGACACGCACAAAAAGGGTTCAGAATCTGACGTCGTGGCTTCTTCTTCTTTCGGTCCTTGGCGTTACATCATCAATCAATAAAACACGGTTCTGACGCGTGATTTAAGTGTCAATTCGGAACGCAAGAGGTCTTTTTATTTATTTTTATTATTATTATTTTTTTTTTGCCACTCGAGTGGGACGACACGCGGAGACACACGCGCTCACACACTCACCGTGGTTGAACATCGCGGTTCGAAACCGGTGGTTGCTGAACGAATTCTCCATTTCTCCAAAGTTTTATTTAGCGCCAAAGCAGCCGCTAGCGCCTTCTCCGTTTCCCCCTCCCGTCTCTTCTTCGTTCACCTGTCCTCTTCCTATTTCTTCCTCTCCTACTTCTTCTTCTTCTTCTTCTTCTTCTTCTTCTTCTTTGGTATTTCCTTTATCTCCTCCGTCTCTCCGTGGCGATGTGACAGCCGCGCGTTGCGTTCGACCGGACAGACTCGTCCTCCTTCTCCTCCTCCTCCGCCTCCTCCTCGCTTAGTGCGCTATGCCGCCGCCGCTGCCTCCTCTCTCCTCACAAACGCGCGGGCACGCGCGCTCACGCGCTCACACAAGCGCATGAAGGCGGTTGGTGACGTCACGAGCAGCAGACGCAGTGCCGGAATGAAAACAATCGCACGTGGACGCGGTGTTAGATGACGTCGGCCGCCAAGGTGAGTCGTCAGAAACGGCGACAGCGACCTGGATCCGGAATTTAGCATTAAAACTAAATATGAGTTGTATATGGACGCCAACAACCTGACAATGAAACAAGAAAAGCTTAATGCTGTACAACAAATCACTTCATATTGCACACATGCAAACTAAAAAAAACAAAAACAAACCCTCATCAAAATAAATAAAATGTCAATGAAAATCGTATTCCTCTTTTTTTTTTTATTTACAGCCTTCTGATTTAAAATTCATCAGTAACCCTTTTCCGCCTTCTAATAATACATTTGAAAATAAAATAGCAATAATAAACTAATTCAGTCATAATAATATCCATTGGTGAATGTCCTGATAGAGCAGTGCATTCTGGGACTTGTAATATTAGCGGTGCATGTGCTGTATAATAGAGACAGGCCAGCTCTGGTAGTAACGTTGTAGTGCCTCGAGGGCCAAATATAGTTACACTGTGGGCCAAATTTGGCCCGCGGGCCAGAGTTTGACACGTGCTGTAAATACTCATGCATCAACATGGCTGCAAACCGTTTGCTTGCGATTGTCCGACATTGTGTGTCATACCAACGTGTAAGGCGAATTGTAATTTAATTTAGTAAATAATGATGTTTTTTTTATAGTTAGATATGGTTAATTAAATTAGTACTATTCGTCCTGTTCGCCAATCTTTAAGCTTTAAGCTTTAAGCTTTAAGATTCTGCAAGTATTCGTGGGGACTCGGTTTACTGGGTTATTGGCTGTCTTTTTTTTTTTTTTTTTTTTTTTTTTTTTTAACTCATCAAATACAGCTGTTCAATGCAACTTAGGCCTTGCAATTTTGTCATTTCTTGGAATATGTTTTCTTGCACAATATAACGAACAAAGGACAAAATATGTAAATTCCGACGCAAGTTTCACTGATAAGCAGACGACTCGGATTGTTTGACATCCTCAGATGTGCATATCAAGATCATACTGACATCTAGTGGTCAAACACTTTATATCCTTTCCCATTCTTCCAACCTTATATCAGCCCAGTTTTCTTTGCGCTTTAAATCTATTCCACTCTTGCTATAAAATGTATATATTTTTATGTTTTTATATTCCTATATAAACCTGAGAAAGTAAAAGAAAGTAAAACAGCACAACTAATTCTTCTGTGGCTTTATTTTCCACTATGATGCATTAGACAGACAGACACATGGAGTGACATTATCATTAATAAACAAACACTTCCGGTTTGTTTAAGAAGCAACAGTTTTATTTTTAGCTGTGACACAGGGGGAAAAAAACAAGTCGCCTCCTCAGAGTCTAAATGTTTACCTACTTTAAAGTGCAGAATTGTTTTTCACAGCTTGTGTAAAAAATAATTAAATAAGACAAGAAAGGTAAATGAAATAGTAAAATATCGAAACGGACAATGGAAATCTGGAAAATATAAAACACAAGATAAGAACAAGATGGAATCTCATACAACAAAGTGTCAGCGATGATACTCAATCTAACTTGAATCAGGCTTGCACTTTATGATTCACACCAAAAAGGAAATCAGTTCACGTTTTTGGAGTCGTTGGCAAGGCTAGCTTACACCAAAGGCACAGCATTGTTCAGAGGTAACGATCCTTTGCGAAGAAGTGCTGCGGAAACATTCTCATTGATCAACCCGTCTGCACAGGCACGCAAAACATGCTCGACATGGGTCAGAGATGGACGCAAAGCTGTTTTTGCACAGGGTGAACACATCAACCAGGAGAGGTCTGTTCGACACAGTTTATAGCCTACACAGAGAAAAAGGGTACCATGCTTTTTGAGCCTCAGACGCAAAGGCTTGTTTTTTGTTTTTGTTTTTGTTTTTTTGCGCTAAGCTGCGGGATGAACTGAATCGTGAAGTCAGTTCCAGTAAAGTACGGCCCTGAGCCAAAACAGTGTCATGAGGAGGTGAGACAAGCAAGTGTTAGTGCTCTATTATCTGACAGATTAGCAGTGGTTGTAGCCTCGCGCGTGAAAGCCAGCAGTTAGAAACAACAACATTGTTCACAAAGGACCAGTCTGTAGGCAGCATGCAGAGCTGAGGCATCGCACCCGCCTGATAGCAACAACTAGCAAGACAACCGCACATGACAGTACTTGAAATTTTGGAGCCTTCTATACAAAGGCATGACATCTCAGTATCTTCAAAAATGTCATCGGAAATTTAAAAGCATTTACAAGTGGTTCAAAATTGCATTTACTCATTTGAAACTTCACTAATCTTCATGTGGTCTGCTTCTGCTGTCAAGTGGATGCATAACCCAGATCCCATTTTACAGTTGAAAGGCTCCATCAGTGTCTTGCATTCATATTTCAACCTGAACTGACATGATTTTTTTTTTTCCCTTACCACAAGTTAGCCCCAGAGAGGAAATCAACAACATGGCTTCAATCAGCCATTTTGGTTTGATAGTGCAAATTAAAGTACTCAAATCTATACAAAAAGATTTCAGTGGTAATATATAAAAAACAGATGCTGTGTAAATTTCCCATTTCCTTTTAGCTGGGCTGTCTCCTGCCGACCTTCCAGTTTTTGCTTTCGTGTTTAAAAAGGCAAAATATCGAGACAAAATAGCTCAGTTCAAAAGATAAACAGATCGAGCTAGGAAATCATGCAGCTTTAAAAAAATAAAAAACAAAAAACAAACAAACAGAGAAACGAGATAGCCAGCCATAAAAATGCATGTTAGAAGGTGCGAGAGAGAAACTTGACAAGTAGGAGAGATTATTTCTGAGGGGTGCCCACATTTACGTGACGCACAGAGACAGGAGTAAGGACAGAGATGCACACAGGATGATATTTACAGTGGGTGTGCATGCTGTACGGAGCAGAGGACAGACGGACAGACGGACAGAGCTGACAAAATGCGGTGAGGAGCTGCAAATGCTGCTCCGAAATGCAGACGGCGGTACTGTACTGTACTGTACTGTGAATGGGATGAGATTTATGTTTTTTGAATAGCAGATTTATTGCCCTGTTGATTCCCACGTAACTACTTAGGTGTGGCGTTTAAGTTCAGCAGCTTCAATGTGATGAAAAAAAGAATAACACCTCTGTGGGGGACATGGGGGAATAAAATAAATCACGACCAATCAGATGTGTAGGGGTATCTCCACCATGAAGGGAAAGAAGAATCAAACTAGAGATGAGTGGTACTTTTTAGAGATAAAATGCATCTTTTCTACACCCCAAATTTCCACAGTATCGAGATGAGAGAATACAAAAAAAAATAATAATAATAACCCCACACACAATAAAGCTTCTGGCTGTGCCTCATTACCTGCTGTCAAACTTTAACTCCTTAATTTCACCTGGTCGGCCAATAAAAATATGGCAATGTAGCATACGTATATAAAATATGTCTTTACATTTACAATATTTAAAACATTTACAATGTCGGCAGCCTATGTACAGTGTCAAACACGTCTGAATGTATAGGATGACTTCAGTATGAATGGGATGCGCGTACCAAATGTCTAGTCCTAGGTTAGGTCAGTGCTACTGGGGGAGGACTAGTGGGAAGGAGCTCTGTACACATTCAGGTCCACTAGTTTTGGGTTTGCCGCACAGACACAATGGAATTGAAACAACAACTGAAACTCCAGCTTGCGGCGGCCCCTCTCCCCTTCAATAAGCTCAGGTGTGACATCCAAACTCACACTGAAACACCTGCAAACACAAACCGCACAATGTTTTCTGCAGAGAACCAAACGCACGGAGGCTGAAGGTCAGAATTATATATATATATTTTTTGCACTACTTATGCACACGAGAGCGGATAGAGTGAGCGTCTTGAATGGAATGAGAGCTGCTGTTCAAATCTACATGACTTCAGAGTTATGCCGTGATTTTGGAGTCTGGTCTGATTGCATATGACGTCCACCTCAGGTTGTGGGTGCAGCAGAATCTCGCAACTTAAGACAAAGTCTCTTTAAGAGTGTGTGTGTGTGTGTGTGTGTGTGTGTGTGTGCGCAGTCCAAACAGGATGCTTTTCTTCCTCCTGAGTCTTCCTCCCGTTCGGGCCGAGGCAGCCTTTGCCCGTAGCTGCAGACGGGGGAGGAGAGGTCACCACCTCCAACCACTGCAGCTCCTGACGCTCCATCACAGGGGCCTGAATCGAACGACGCCTCCCGCCGCCTCGCACCTGGACCTACTCCGGCTGCTCGGGGTGGGTGTGCAGGCCGTTGCCGAGGCGCGTGCTACTGTGGTTCAGCCAGAAGGCCTTGTGCAGCCCGTCCAGCTCGGACACCAGGGGCAGGCCGATGTCCAAGTGCATCTTAAGGTTCTCAAGCCACTCCCTCAGCTTTGAGAACGCGGGCCTGCAGGTGGAGAAATCGGGCAGGGTCTGTGTGAGCGGCGCATGCGTGGGTAACCAAGTATTGTCAAGTGTTATCACGGCTCTACAGTGTGAAAGTTTTTGTCGCATTTGCAAATAAAAATCATCCTGTGCAAAGAGAAATACTGTACGTATCCACTCGCACATGTGCAAATGAGTTGCACAGATTAGATTACATTGAACTTCATTGATCCCAAATTGGGACACTACACTGTTGCAGCACTTCTCTCTCTCTCTCTCTCTCTCTCTCTCTGTCTTCCTCCAGGCCTGATGCAGCACTTTGGTTTGGGTTTAGCTTTAGGTTTTACACCTTGCGACATCACACATGCACTGTTTTCACTCATGCACTCATTTACACTACTGACTTTGCTGATTACAAACCTCATGTTGACTTAAGTTCCTTTTTGGTGTTAGTTTAGTAAAATAAAAAGATTTAAATTGGCTTTCCTTGTGTTGCGTCTCCCTTATTGTCATGGCCGTTGCAAGCCGGTTTGTGACAATCCCAAGTAAACTATCTAAGAACTACATTTCCTGGTTAATTTCACAATCAAGATGTTAACTAACTCCCCACCTGGGTGTGCAATCAAATTTTTCTTTGTGCTACTAAAATATTTAACTTGCTCGCACTAGTGCTACCACTTAAAAGAGTGAGCGTCCAGCCCTGGTTACTATGGTGGCATTTCCCCCAGCTGAAGCAGCACGGACAGATTTCCACTGTGAAATTGTGCTTGGCCATTTCGCCGACCTCCAATAAAAACGCTGGTCTTGAAGTTATTTTTTCACCAATCGGCAGTTTGTTGTGACAAAACCGAGAGGCAGCTGCCGGGAGCTTTCCTTCAAAGCCGCAGCGGGAGGCGAAGGTGAAAACAACAAGCGAGCGCAGGCCTCGCTGCTGCTTAGAGGGCCGTGCACGGATGCTGCCCCTCTTAAACCTAAGGCTTAAATTTGCCAGTCACCTTCCAAACTCTTCCTCAACCTTTTAAAATGCTTTCTGCAGGCTCTTTGCCACATAAATATATGATGACATTCAGAGGATTAATGTTCCACTTTGCATGCCACGTTCACTTAAAATCAATCACACACAAAACTTTGCCGACCTCTTGTCAGCGTCAAGGTCGCAGCACACGGCGGCCATGGGGAAGAAGGCGGTGGGGCAGTTGGGAGGACAATAATGCTCCAGGAAACCAGACACGTTCAGTCCAAAGTCCATGGCTCTGGGGAGGTAGTCTGGGTCTGCGTTCACCCTGCCAATTATCTGGATGACAGCAAAGAGAGCAAGCGCAAAAACAAGTTAAAGATAGAGCTGTCAGAGGCGAAGGGATCCCATGCCAGCATGCTGAAAACCAGAAATCCCTCCAAACTGAAGCCGATCCTTCCCAGCGAACCCGCAACTGCCGTCTGCCTGCGTGTCGGCGGCCACATGAAGACCACTTTGCCTTTCGGTCCTCTCTAATCACTGCGACGTTCTCCGGCTAATCGTGTCCATCTGGGGGAGTTGTATTCTTAGCGTCTGAACGTAACTGCTAAGACCCAATTACACGGATAGTGTGTGGCATGGCCCGGAGCTCACCACACTCGGCGGCTGGACCAGTCTGACTTCTCTTTTTTTTCTTGTTTAATAGTGTTTTTTTTTTCAATGTGTTGTTAAAATTGAGGCGATCCGTGGACAGCAGAGGAACGTGAATACTAACGTGTTTTTAAACAAGGGCTGAAAATGGATTTCACGAACGAAAAGCATTCCAACATAATGTGGCAAGAAAAGCAAATTATATTATATTTGACATCCAAGAAGAAAAACATGCATTCCTCATTAAAAAAAGAATTGGCTTTAAATAGTGCGAGATGAAGGTCACCCACCTCGCAGAGCATGATGCCAAAGGAGAAGATGTCCACTCTCTCGTCGTAGCTCTTCCCTAGACGGTGTTAACAACAACATTAGACTGATGTGCTCTCAAAGGAAATGCTAGTCTCAATTCAAAGTCATCCAAAGACTACACTACACTATTAAACACTTAAATTACATAGAATCTACCCATCAGTTTCTCCACTGAGCGATAGATGCAGGGGTGCAGAGGGTTCTGTATTACATCTTTTGTGGTCATGTCCTCAACAGTTTAAGTTTTGTTGTGAAATATTTCAATGGTTTAGTGCAGCATGTGAGTTAGACATTGTCCCTGAGCCAGAACTGGCTCTGTTTGGGTGCTCAGAGTCACTTTTTTTCCTTTTTTTCTTTTTTTTCTTCTTATTTTATGATTGTTTTTAGTTTCTTGTTCGTTGTGTTGCATAAATCTAAATCTGAAAATCTGAAAATAAAATATTGCAAAAAAATGGTAGTCAAGTTAATCAGTCAATCAATCAATTTTGAGCAGCTCGTACCATGGATCATCTCGGGGGCCATCCAGTAGGGGTTCCCCACCACCGTGTACCTCTTCCTGCGATCGGCCCTCTTCAGGCCGGGGAGCTTCCCCTGCGACAGCTTCTCCTCGTGCTTGTCGTCCACCATGAGACGAGAAAGCCCAAAGTCGGCCACCACCACTGTGCTGTCCTGCACGCACACACACACACACACACACACACACACACACAGAGGAAAAGTGTTACTAACTTGCACTGCGACGCTGGAAGAGCGTAGGAAAGTTTTTCGGGGTTAACATTGGGTCACGTTCGACTTCTTCCGAAAAGTCTCAAAGTGTCTTTCTGTGAGACACTTCCGACAGAGCGGACGCTGTGCACAATGGTGTCGCTGTGTGAGGATTCAAGCTCCTGCTCCCAGTTTCATTTTTCAAGGAGGCGTCGCTCGTCACAGCCGCCGTCAAACAAAAGTCTCGATGGTTGCGTTGTCACAGAAGCTCAGCAGATGACAGACGCACTGCGTTAAGCCGCCCCCCCCCCCCCTCCCCTCCCCAAACAGAACAGGTGAGTTCACAGGAATGCACCAGCTCTTACCTCTCGCACTAGACAGTTGTGTGAGTTCAGGTCCCGGTGGATTATGTTCATGGAGTGCAGGTACGTCTGTGTGACAGGAATAGGGATTAAAACAGAGAACAGGTGACTACAGTGCTGTGTGCAGTCCTGCCTTGTTTCACCACAAGTGACTTCTGTTTAAAGCAAGATAAGCCCAGTAATGAATGTCATGTCATGCATGACATTCATTACTGGGCTCCAAACGGAGGGAAGAACAAAGAATGTTGCTTTTACCATAGAGAGGTGAATGGATGATTTGCAAGAATTATTATTAGTGCTACAGAAAATGTCTTTATTTTCATTATTATCTATATTATTATCTATATTATTATTATTATTATTATTATTATTATTATTTTTTTTATTATTATTATTATTATTATTAGTAGTAGTAGCAGTTGTAGTAGTAGTAGTAGTAGGTAAAAAATAAATTAAAAAAAATCTTGTAATGCACAAAAACAGCCACCAGAGGGAGATAGTGAGGACACTGCTTAACATTTGAACGGGCTAAATTCAGCTTTGATTCTTTCAACTCACCATCCCGGCAGCTATGTCGCTAGCAAAACTGACCCTCTGGTTCCAGGGATAGTTGTTGTCCTGTCAACATAAAACCAGAATCGTCTCGTCATCTCGTGACCGCAGCTGAAATTTGCAACGCGGCTGAAACGGCCGTTGGCTCTCACCATTTTCTTGATGATTTCTCTCAAGGTGCCCCCCTTGATGTACTCGGTGATGAAGTTGAGCCTCTTGTCCTTGTAGAGAACGCCGATGAACTTGAGCACGTTCGGGTGATCGAGGCAACGCATGACCTTAACCTGACGAGGGGAAGACGAGACGTAGATTTATCGCATTTGTGAATGGATTCTGCTCACTCAGTTGTTGTGGCCAAACCCAAAAAGTCCTCAAGGTGGAAAGGCCATGACAGCTACTTTCATCTCCAAAATGATCATTACTGCTGAGGTTGTTTGGTTAAATGGCAGGTTATTGCTGACTGTACTTCAGTATTAGTGACTTTGTGCGATTCTAAACATTTACGTCTGAAACACGCCGCTACAATGTGTGTCAAAACAGTTGGCAAACGTCTTTGGTAACATGCGCAGTGAGAATTAGAGGCTGGATGTGGGAGCTGGGCCACCTACAAAGTACCAACCGGAACCATAAACTGGCTTCACTGGGCTTGAGGTGGGTTTTATAGCCACACTTTATGCACCTCAATTACAAAGTAAGAACTCAAAGTGACTGTTAGTTCCCCATAACATTATCACCACACAACCAGATGGAAGCAGTTTGCAGGCAGGGGGCCTCTAAACAGGACAGCAGGTTTGAGGATGCTGGACAGTGGGAGTGATTCTGTCTGAGGGTAAATATCTGCAGCTAGTTATCATTTATACGTTTGACTTAACAAACACCTGGAAATGCAATTTCCTACAAGTTACAACCTTCAATCGCGGCTGCGAAGATGCTAGTTCATCACGGTTAATTTTCAACTATTTTTTTTTTTTTTTTATCATGCTCAGAAATGTCTGCAGCAGGTACAATTTCTCAAAAGTAATTACAAGATAAGGGAATAAAGACTGCTTTTCTGTACTGCACAGGTTATCCTCAGGGTAACAAGAACAGGAAGCCATGGACTCTCTTTGAGAAAGATGAGTCTGACCTCCCTCATCTGTTCTATTGATTCAGATGAATGAAGCTAAGCTTGAGCTCAAGCTTTGGAAAGGGAATGAAATATTAACTTCCATTGCAAGTATTTCAGTTTTTTGCTTTCATTTTGTCCCTATCTAACAAAACTTTTCTTTTTTCCTACGGTGCCCTACTTTCACTCAGAAGAGCTGCTAATTTTAACCAACATCAAGATGTCTCTGTAAAAAGAAAAATCCTGCAGAATCTACGCGTGGGTGTGAGACCATGTGACTAATATGGTGTTTTAATTAAATTAAACAATCTTCCAGAACTTGGAACATAATTACAACATTTCATTAAACCAGTTCTGCACTTAATAAGGTTACTGGACTCTCTAGGACAGGCAAATATTGCAACAGTGAAATAAAGGACTAATTAGACTCTGATAATTTTAATCCTGGGATGTTCTATCCCCTCTCACCTCTTTCAGGAAAGTCTTCTGTGTCTCGTCATCAAAGCGAATCAGCTCCTTCATCACCATCACCTCCCCCGTCTCCCTGTGGGTCACCTGTGGTCACACAGAACCATACGGTTGTTCATCATTCATTCATTTTCAGTTGTTTGTGATGCAAAATCTTCAACACCTGCAGTCCCACATTTCCCCTGCCACTATGGTGCCACCTATTGGGCTATTAGAGGTACAACATCATTGGCTTTAGAAAAGAGAGGTTAGCATCGGTAGCACATTATGAAGCGCTTCCTACCTTGATGGCCTGTCCGAAGCAGCCCTTCCCCAGCACCTCTCCGTGGATGAGGTCAGACGGGCGGAAGATTCGATGCGTGCGATTGGACACGACGCGGAGCGACTCTGATCGATTGATGTCCTTCCTCTGGGAAACTGGGGACGCGGCATTGCTGGAGCACGGCGACTTGTCAATGCTGTAGCTCCGCCTTGAGAGTGACATGGAAGACGGTGAGGAGGCAGAAGAGATGTCAGGACCAGGATTGTTGGGATTACTCCATAAAAGTAGTCCAACGACTGATTACTCCTTCAAAAGTAATCAAATTACTTCTTTGACTTCTTTGTTTCATAAGTAATCAATCACTAATTACTTTAGTTAAAAAAAAGATAAAGTAACAGTTGAGATCTTGTTTCTTGCACATAACGTACAACCAACCACAAAATTCTTTCATTTAGACGAGATGAACTCAAAATAATGTTTGTAATTTCAAGATATCAAACGCAGTTGCTGTTTTGTTTTGTTTTTTGCCGCCGCCGCCATGCTTGTTTTGGTGCATCGTTGCATATCAATGACGTTGCATGCACGGCTGCATCATCAATCTGCGACAACGTTGTTTTTGGTTGTTTTTCTAAATTTCAGACATTTTGTGGATAATAAGATGTTTTTAGCCTGTAATGGAATCGTCACTTGATAAAGTAATTACGATATAATTACCAGTTTTTCCAGAATAATCCCGCTACTAAAAAAGTAGTTTAATTACAGTAGTGGATTACTTAGTAATAGATTACTCGCCAACACTGGTCAGGACAGGTTTGACAGCAAGTGCTAACTGCGTAGCCTATTCTGCAAGACGCTACACAGTGAGCGAGTGTCATGGCTTCTGTGCGTCTCTCACGTGATGATGCGGGACTTCAGGCTGCTGAGGCCAGGGTTGGGTGGCTGGGTGATGGGCAGGACAGGGCTGGGGCCTTCTGAGGACGCGTCAGGTGGGGAGCCATCCACCTGCTCCTCAGCCTCAGGAGAAGCCACTTCCTGGCCCTGAACGTGGGGGTCATGCTCGATGGTGAGCTGCAGCAGTCGGCTGGTCTCCTGGATCAGCAGGTCGATCTGGAGGTGAAGGTGATGTGAAGATGGGCAAAGTTTACCACAATGCAGAGAAATTACATGCATATATAACAAATGATAAATAAATTATTCAGACAGTAAATGTGTAAATATAATCGTTCCTATCATGCAATTATTCTGTTGCGTAGTTTCCCATTCCTATGAAACTATTCCTAATAAAAGTCAATGAAAAAGACTTTGAAGAAAGATTGAGGAAAACCTGGCAGCATGTCTACATCTTAGGGAAAACAGAGGAGCTGATACCTCGTCCAGAGGGACATTATGGATGGGCGTCCCGTTAATCTCCAGGATCCTGTCTCCGACATGAATGGAGTTTTTCACATCCGGACTAATGCAATCGGCATCAACCCTGGAGGCGGAAAAAGACAATCAGGGGAAAATTCTTCTTCTTCAGAAAAAAACCCCCACCTTTCTGCTTGCACCCCATATTCTGTCTGAACGTGACGCTGAGATCTGATGAGGCCTCTTTTCATTTCCATTTGAATAGAGACGTTTTCTGATTTCCTTTTTTCTATTATTCTGCACTTTGTCCATCCCTGCTTTTGTGACATCCTGGACAACAGGAAACTTGCGCAGACTTAACATTCACCGACGTAGACGCGCTAAGAGGCGGACTCACTGGGAGACTCTGACAGTGTGGCCGCTCTCCGGGCTGAAGCCGCCGGTCGGGCTGAATGGCTGGTCGATGGCCACGGAGAAACCCCGCCCCCTGCGGCCGTTGTTGCCCTCGGCCAGCGCCGGGATGGACACGAGCGTGACGGTGTGAGGGATCCGGGAGCATGGCGAGTCCGGCAGCGAGACCGGCGTGACGATGGTCTGGTAGTAACAGTGGCCGCTGGGGACAGAGAGGGCGGGGGAAGGAACAGGACAGTGGAAGTCAGAGGACGAGCGGAGGAAATGGAAGATCCACGTGAGGTTTCCGGCTTGAACATCACGCGTGCAATGGTGAGGGGGAACGTCACGTGTCGGAAACATTGTGGTATAAATGAGACTATTATCCCTGCGAGCGTGACAAATGCTGTGTATGTCACAATTAAACACTCCGTTTGACCTTTTCACACCACTGCGAGCCTCGCTTCCATCAGGTGAAGCTCCCAGTGTCTCACCGTCGTCTGAAGGCAGCACAAAGGCCGCTCTGTTTCACTGCATCTCTCTGTAATGCACTTTGTGTCAAATTGAGCCCTCTATTTTTGGAAGTTAATAGAAGTCACATTAACAGAAGCCCGGGGCAGCACGGAGCAGAAACAACCTCTAACGGATGTGGATGGTCTTGTAAGAAACAGACTACGTGTATTAACGTATAAATAAATCTATGTTTATCTACAGAAAGAATGAAAGGATTTAGCTCAAAAAGTAACGTGTTGCATTTCCTGGTTCATATCGTGTGCATGGCTGCGAACTGAATGTTACAGGTTATTGAACAACAAGAAATCTAAAGTGCATTCAGAGCAGTGTAAAGACTTCAGATACTAGATAAAACTTTAAGAGGTTCCCACGTGATGAAAAGCGGCACGACCGACCTTCATTCTTCTGAAAACAAAGATGCTGAAATATATCTCTCATGTTTAGCATTTACCATTTATGTCACCCAGCCACCACATATACGTAGACAATAAATACTACCTAGCACTTGTTTTGTTAAAGCAGTACTTTGAATAGCCCTGCACTCAGGTGCTCTGCTACGACATTGGAAAGCACACAAACAAGTTCCCCTATGATTAGTACAACTTTTCTTGACTTTTCTTGCTTCACCAGAATTAGCATTACCATGTACCTATCATGTGGCTCAAATAGGGGCCAGATAAATAAACTGCTTATGCTCATGCGCTGGCTCGTCAAAACAAAGTTGTAAACAGTAATTCGTAATTTCCACCATGGAAGTGGGCCATGGCATCAAGCACGATGCAGGAATTCAAAAACTCGCCAAAAGTGCAAATCTACTGTTTGTCCTTTCTGGCTTTAAATACTCACTAGAAATTGAAATTTGAACAGATCCGTTTTTCACAATGAGGGCAAATGAGAAAAAAACACTAAGAACTCAATATGTGAATAAACCGCTATAAAATCATCTGTAATAGGACCGGTCCTATGCTGACGGACTTCCTGTGGTGCAATGGAACCGGTGAGGCTCACCAGTACAGTTTGGATCTCTCCACCAGAGCGTAGGTGTCTCCATCGCCGATGAACGTCCTGCAGTTCAGGCACGTGAAGCATTCCGGGTGATATTTCTGTTCCCCTGCGACCTGCGAGGGAGAAGGGCGACAAGAAGGAAACAACGTTGCTCAGGGGAAACTGTGCGGCTGAAAGATGTCTAACGGTTTGCACCATCGTGTTTCAAACCGCTCGCTCGCAGGCAGAGATTCACGAAAGAAAACGGGGCGACTGGGGAGGCCGTGATGAGCGGCCAGAGAAGTAGGGCACGGCCTGGCCGCCGAGCAGCCGGGGAGATTGAATTTGCTGCTGCCAGATCCCCACCCCCCCACCCATCCACCCCCCCCCCACCACCGGAGCTTAGGGCGCTTTGGCGAGCGAGGGAGGCAGGCAATTGAGTTATGAGCCGAAAACAAAAAACAGAGCCTGCAACAAGCTGATGAAGGGCACGGCTAAATCTGGGGATCACGTTTCCCATCCGGCCGCCAAACGTGAAACTCTGTTTCAAATTGTTTGGGGAAAAACGTTACTGCGACTCATTAGGACTATTTGACCTTGCTGGGTGTGACAAGTAACAAGCCCAGCGATCAGTAAAACCCCCCAATTCACTCACGTGGTGATCAAGCACCTTGCAAATGAGGCTCCACGCCCAAACCGAAGCACTTTTTTAAGGGCTTTCATGATTAAACATGAGCTCCGACGAGAAGCAGCCGTCAGAGGTTCGGTCCACTTGAGCCACGCGCTCCCCCGAGGCTGCACTTTGCGCTTTGGAGAGGCAGATACATTTTTTTTTGTTGAAGGGTCTGGACTCCTCCTGTGAGAGCCCCAATCTGCAATTCTAATTCACAGCATAAGGAGGGAGGACGGAGGGTGGACGAAACAATGGCGGACAAAGAGGTAAATCGCACCGAGAGGAAACGGCTTTTGAAGGTCTTTGCCTCGTTTGATGAGATTATTTTAAGGAGTTAATAATTAGTAATTGAATCATAAAAGTGAAACTGACTTTATGCGTCACAAACAGCAAAATATGAGCACAGCAGATTTGAAAGGTTTAAATATTCCACATCGCAACTTCATTTCACAGCTTCACTGTCTAAAAAAAACTCTCTATGGTGTATTTAGCCCCCTGTTTATGGCCTCCAACACAACACTCACAACCTACTCGGACTGTCATCACTACCGAAGAGAGGTATCAGCGAGGTAGGAAATCCCCTTGTGTGTCAAGTGTGATTTCCAGAACTGTGTGTTGAAGCACGCACTTTCACAAAATGAGCAAAAGAGGGTGGAAACACAAAGTGACAAAAAACAAAACAAAAACGTCAATCGACAAAAACCTGTGTGTGTGTGTGTGTGTGTGTGTGTGTGTGTGTGTGTGTGTGTGTGTGTGTGTGTGTGTGTGTGCTGCCCCACCCTGCAGACAGTGCAGCAGTGAAACCACCAGTGCACCCAAACAGACAAACACATGCCGCTGGGGGCCTCAGGCTGCAACGACGGAGACACTGCGCAAGCATGTTAATGAACTTCGGATAATTAGCATTAACATGTCACAGTGTAGCCTAACATCTGGAAAACACGCCGACGGTCGACTTTGATCCAACCAGCAAGGGAACGTCCCCAAAATTCAGTCCATTTGCAAGAGGCAGTTTTGAAGGATGAAAGAGACCAAATCTGCAAACAATACAACAGAATTGAGTTACTGGATTTTTTTTTTGTTTTTGCAGAGATATTTGCCCTACATTTTGTTTCATGAACCAAACTATACTACTCCAAATTATGACTACTTTATTATTTTTTTCTTCTTCTAAATTTGCACCTCAAGCAGCCCTGTAGGACCTGTGAGTCGGTGCAACGCTGCAAATGGCGCAGACAGACAGACCGACAGACAGACAGACAGACAGGCAGGAAGGACAGCTGGACAGAGATGAAAGGGTGTGTAAGCGCCACACGAGCTGCCATTTGCTCGCCATGCAGGCATGACACACACTGGTGCACACACACACACCCTCGCAAAAACCACATTAGGCAGAGGACAGCTGCTGCTGCTGCTGCTGCCCTCATATTTAGGACCTTCGAAAGGACAGCGTGACGGTTCCGAAAAGAATCCCCACTTGCGTTTGCACAGCACGTGTTTCACATTCTCCCCTTTTGATCTGGCGCATCTTTACCGCGTATGAACTCTCTCATTATGCTTTTATGTGTGTAACTGTGTTAGCCGGCCACGGCCCCTCCTGCCTCTCTCTGTGCTTAGCGCAACGCAAGCACATGCGCAGGTCTTGCGTGGGTCTGGATACAATGCTCAGCTGCCTGGGGTTTTGTTTGGAGATTGCCTCATGAGAAATGTCCCCGCTCGTAAATGTCCAGTAAAAAGGGAAAAGGCCTCGCCTATGCTGAGCCTGCACATGAATAACGAGGGCGGCTTCCAAGCTAACGCAGCCAATTACAGCAAGATTTAGAGCCTCGTAACAATTCTGTGATCCCTGGAAGCTGATTACTATACGTGGTAACATTTTATGATAATAACACAATTTCACAAACAGTTGTGTTAAAAAAGAAAATACTTTAGCAAAGGCCAATAAGAGACTTAAATGACAAATTTCTAGAATTTCCTTCCTTTAGTTTAAGTCACCTTATCGTAAGTTATGCATCGAATGTTACTTTTGAACTTGATAGAGTGAGCATTTGGTTTATTATTTTTTTACAAAAGCCACATATGAACAAACCCATCTACAGTAGTTATTCTCATCTTCTTCTTTTTAAACATGGCGCTGGTGGTGCGGCCGCCTGTCTACACGCAGCTCTGTTTGTATGCTTTAGTGATTTTATATGTATGTGTTATGTGTATATCTTATTATGTAAGCCATTTTATTGTGGATGGATCTGTTTTTATTTTTGTTGTTACATAAGAGTGTTGAGGGACTGAATGAATAACACACTGCTGCTGTAACAATTTCATTTCCTGTGAAGGATCAGTAAAGTATCTATCTATCTATCTATCTATCTATCTATCTATCTATCTATCTATCTATCCATCTATCTATCTTCTCATGTAGTCCTCACATGTCTTTATGTTAGAAAAATAAGTATGACCTCTGTCTTATTTGGAGGCTGAAAAAACTGACAATATCCTCGATGGGTAGGAAAAAAAACCCCAACCTAAATGTGATTTTGTGAGCTTAAGTGCAAAACTGCAGAACATCAGACGCACGTTGTGCCAGGTACAGAAGAAGGATACGGCGCTGGCTGTTCCTCAAGTGTAGGTGTCGGAGCGCGGAACCAGATGTTATCTCGCTTTATCGGAGCCTTTCGGCTTTATTTGTTTTAAAGTGATTTATACATGTGACCCTCACTTAGCGCTGGAATGCGAGCGAGGCCCTCCCAGCCATTTGGAAGAATTTACAATGTGCTCATGATGGCAGCGAGGCACACATTGTTGTCAACTCCTTCTGGTGCCAGTGTTGACTTTTCCTGAGCAGGGCTCAGGGTAATCACACAGATTGCAGGTCACTTCACACATTATGTTCAATGTTTATGTCTGTGCTGAGAGCCGCCAGGAGAGGCGAGGACGACTGAATGTCACAGGTTCTCACGTCCTTTTTTTTTGTTGTAAACTACAGCCGCTTTGTTAGATTTTGCCCTCCTGCAGTTTACTTTTGGTCACAGATGTCATTATCACAAAAGCCACTCAAGGAAAAAAAAAGTGATGATTTCTGCATTGCGGACTGACTCAAGACTCAACCATTTGAGCCTGTTTAATGATGATTCATCTGTTACGCCACAATAGGAATTATAGTCAGTTTTCTCATTATTGCTGTATTTCAGAACCCTGTTATAAAAATGTGTTGGTTCTCTCTGCCCTCTTTGACAACAAACTTTTTAATCTTTGGAGATATTCAGATTTTATACACCCTGCTTTGATTGTTAAAGGAATTCTCGCTGAACACATGGGGGGGGGGGGGGGTTGGAGGTGATTTAAACAATGCACATCAGGTAAGAGTTAAGGCACGCGGAGTGTGTTTATATGCGGCGGGACCTCATCAGTAACAAATACCACTTATAACCCCAGTCAGACCCTCTGACTTCACTCCGCTCGGGCTAAATCCAGGACCATTACCTCATCACAACACTGCTGGAGGTGCTTCTGAGGTTCTGACACTGATTAAACCCAGGGCTTGATGTCATCACGAGTTAAAACACGATCCATGTGTTCCTAAGCACTAATGACAACATTTTTGTTTTTAAAGCATTTTCAAAATGACCACAGGCTGCTGTTTGGTAGAAATATTGAGCCGAACGCACATGGGGGAACCTGATCCTCCCCAAGGCACGGGACCTCGAAGTGGGTCAGATAGCAAAAATGTGTCAAAGGAGATCCCTGACACACACACACACGCACACACACACACACACACAATCAAAAATGTTTGACAGTGCAGCCACTGGGCCAGCTGGAACAGAGTCAACGGAAGACATGATCCCCACTTCGCCCCCTTGTTAGAGTTACCACAGATGAAGCCATTTAGGCAGATACAATCGGATTTAAAGGCAAAAGGCAGGGGACAGTGGCCCGCATTGACGGCCACAGAATGGAAACCCCCCTCGGCTACAAGCAGTTACAGTGGCACAGCATAAGAGACGCTGCTAATGCACTCATCATCACTGTGCCGGGGTGAGCCTCGCCTCGCCTCGCCTCACCGAGCCTCGCCATCCACTGTGGCCTGCACGTCGGTGGCAAAACAGTCATTAGATGTGACAACGCACTCAACGCAATTTCAATCGTGAAAGCGCTCTAAAAATAGCGGCCCGTGCCGTTGCTCATCAGTTTTTCATGACGTGCAAAAAAAAAGAAGAAAAAAAAGAAAAGAAGGTAGTGGGGAGGAGAGTACGCGCAGCCAGAGCTATTAATTACACGGCAAAAACGCTGACCCACATTAAAAGCGGCAAACTAAAAAAAAAAAAAAAAAAAAAAAAAAAAAAAGAACGAACGAACGAAAACGAAGGATACGGAACAGCGTTTTTGCTTTAAAGTGAAGCCCGGTCAGAGAGTCACTGCAAGGCTGCTACCGGCACAGCCATGCCAACCAGCCCCCCCAGAGACAGAGAGCCCGCATCCCCGCTGCCACCGCGCCGACCGACCTTCTTGTCCCGTTTCCACAGCCGCAGACAGCAGAAGCTCCAGAAGAACAGGTCTCCCACCATGTCAGCGAGAGCCGGCGCCGTCCCCGTTTTCCACGCTCGCTACTAGTTCATTCTAGGGCCGGCAGGCAGGCAGGCGAAAATCCCCCCCCGCTGTCACCGCAACAACAACACTGGCGGCGGCGGCGGAGACGAGTAGCAGCAGCACCCGAACCGGCCGGACGGAGGGACGGAGCGGCTCAGCGGTGGGAGGGGCCTGGGCGGAGCCTGGGAGGGAGCAGGCCACGCCTCTGCAGCTGCGCTCATCTCATCTCTGGCTCCATCCATCCGTCCTCGCCGCTCCTTCCGGCCAACAGCGGCCACGCCCCTCTCCGACCCCTCCCCTCCTCGCTGACGCTCACTTTCACGATGACCTCATCGTTTCCTGTTTGGCCCCGCCCCCGCTCTTTGCACACGCGCTACCACCACCAACCCCCAACCCCCTCCCCCGAACCACCAGCAGCAGCCTGGTGTCTTTAGCGAATCTCTTCCTCCTCCTTCTCCTCCTCCTCCTCCTCCTCCTACATGCCGCCTTCATTCCTGCAAACACAGTTTTACCAGCAGCCAGAAGGAGCAGAGTGGCAGTGAACAGGCCTGATAGGCAGAGGGCCATGTGGGTGGAGTGTGAATGGTGTTCGCAAGAGTGACATTCTCTGTGCTATTGGAGGAAAAAAAAAAGTTTTGTGTTTTTCCCCTCTCATATCTATCTATCTATCTATCTATCTATCTATCTATC
The DNA here is from genome assembly GCF_046127955.1 of Nelusetta ayraudi. Classification (NCBI taxonomy): domain Eukaryota; kingdom Metazoa; phylum Chordata; class Actinopteri; order Tetraodontiformes; family Monacanthidae; genus Nelusetta; species Nelusetta ayraudi. Next base: position 6,995,584 of record NW_027466098.1, on the reverse strand, counting down.
TATCTATCTATCTATCAGTGATGGGCATTCCAGCTCTTTTCATATTTGGTCTCTTTTGGCTTCGAAGTGGCTTCTTAGGTTTTCTGTAGCTTATTCTATTTTATGACCAAATTATGTGCTAAAATTAATAATTAATGTTCATAATGTTCAAAATATTAAATGTGTATTATTTATACACTCAACATGGAACACAGTACTGTAAAAAATAAATATGATGTATCAAAACAAACACCCACCCGGATACAACTATGTACGAGTGAAAGAACACATCAACGAACATCAAAATAAAAACCAAAAATTGCAAAACAAACAAAAAGCCAAAATAAAATTCAGTTTAGCCAAGATTGGCATTCAAAATAACTAAATGCCAATCTTGTGTGTCTGTGTGACTGTTATATGGTATTCATTTTTCCATTCATCCCGCCAAAACACCTATCCAAATCACTGCCAACTCCACGACTGGATGTGAATCAACCCCATTTTTGGTTTACTACCAGGATGTACGGCAGATAAATTATCTGCGCCTTTTCTCCATCTCTCCATTTCTCTCGTTTACTGTCTGGCACTCAGGGATGAAGTGCTCAGCGAAGATAGACAGTGACACACAACAATCGGCTCCCGAAAAAACAAAAAACAAAAAGAAAACCCCATAAAAAAAACGGCTCTGTCAATCAGGCGCCAGCTCTCTTTGTTCACTTCAAAGAGCCGGACTGAGTTGAACTAGAACTAGTTAGTTCGCGAACGACCCATCACAACTATCTATCTATCTATCTATCTATCTATCTATCTATCTAGCACGCCATCTATCTATCTATCGTCTCTCTTGTCCTCTTGCCCTCTGGGTTGTGGGTGTTGTGGGCTAAGAAGGGGTTACGGGCTGGAATCATTGATTATATTGGCGTCATTTCAATGCTAAGTCACTATTTCTTTCATGGCACCCAAGAGAGGGCTAACCAGTGGGTTGTGCGGGGGTGAGAACTGTCACCCCACAGCAAGAAGGTCGTGGGTGTCATCTGTTTTGTGTGGAGTCGGCTGTGTTGATGATGTTAATGTTCTGCCTGAGGTCCTCCGCCGTCCTCCCACGGCTCAAAGACAAGCGCGTTGGTTGAAATGAATGGGTGACACGGATGCGAAACAGACACATCTAAAATGATAATAATCAGAAACAACCTCCTGAGAAAAGAGTCACTACGTGGATTAAAAGCCTCAGCAAAGTCGAGACTTCCAACCGCTGCATCACCAACCAGGAACTTGCAATGTTTGAGGAGAGACGATAAACGCTTGCACCTCTATTATTAGCGTTCAGCTGATAACGTTGTCATTCCCTGCGTCATTTAATCTCCTGACCCGGGTTTATCTTCCCCGCTGCTGCGTCACTCTCTGTGGTGGCCTCGTCCCCGCTCCCTCCGTCTATCACTTTGTCCCCTAACCCGACGTGTCCCGCATGCCGAGTCGAGAACCCCTCCCCTAGGCGAGGGCCAGAGCTGGAGGAGGCCCTCTGAGCAGTGGACAGATATTAATAGGCGGGTCAGAGGCCGCCTCTTCGCTCCCTGCTGCTCCTTGTGTTATGGACAGACAGGAAACACACAGCTGACGGATGAAGGGAAGCATTTCGAGCACAGTCGGTGTATATTTAAATTATAGTGACAGTATTGATTTCAGCTCGCTTGCGTCTCGTCTGCATGTACAGACATGGACGGCGGCAATTGAGTCAATGAGGTTTAACGCTATGGATGTAATGTTTTGCAGAGATTAAAAAAAGAAAATGTGCAGAAAATAATGTTGACGATAATGTAAATCACTGTAATGCTATGGTAACAACCTTTTTAAAATTAAATCTTCCACTAAGAATTAAAATCTGCTGACGTGAAGTATAAAGTGTGGCGTGAACTATATTTATTTTTAAAGACTGAATTAATAAAGACCACTAAAATCCTACAGCCTTTCAATATTCAAGGCGAGGGTTTTCTTAAATCATGTCTCACGTCACATTAGTATAAACTGGAAGTTAGCAAAAACACAAATGAATGCAATGAGGAACAACCAGGGTCTCTGAAAATGCCAGTTGCTGGTACTCGTTGACACCACCCACAGTGAGAAACAGATTAAAGGTCGTGCTAAACGCCCTCAGCCTTCATCGCTGGCGGAAAGAGACGCCCCGACGTGTCACCCGACCGCCGGCCTTCACAGAGAGAGAGAGAGAGAGAAAAAAAAAAATGTCTCTGCTTCATCTGTATTATGGCTACAAACACATTTCTTGAGACAGAGTACTGTGCTTAATTTCAAGATGAGCTCACCCATCAGCTGATCGGCTGTTTCTGTGAAAACAAGCTCACTATCTGTGCACCAACAACTCCTCGACAAACAGTATTTACCAGAACACGGCAGTTTGGCCTGAAAATGTGTCAACAGTTGCTGCAGCAACCCGGTGAATTCCCAGTGAACCACAGAGTCGAGGTGGGAGTTACAAGTGTTTCTTTACTGGTACTTTCTATTGTTTCATTCCCGAGAGTTGTAATCATAACCACACTGTTGAGTCACTGGAGAGCTATGAAAAGACACCAGTGGCAACTGATTCGATATCTAGTGCGTTTGAACTAATTTGTTTCTAACAGCGGGGAATCTGCAAAATTCCCCCCAACCAATGTGTGATGGCTATTTTAATCCAGTACGAAAGAGGAACCACCAGTCTACCAGTTTTACCACGAAACCAAAACCCCAGTGTCTAGAAGGAGGCTATAAACAGAGAGTTAAATGTGTTTTCTGGGGCCCTACTAAGTTTTTAGGCAGGGACAATTCATCATGCGAGGAGTCCAAAATGAGAATCAATGTTTTATGGGGCCTTTAATTCCCACTGAAAGCCAACAACATGAAGTATGTCATTGTATCTCTAGTGAAAGTATGAAAAAGGGAATGACATCATTCACCGTTTCATCAGCCACAAATTAATGTTTATAAAATGTTGCTTAACCCATGACTACATGGGTAAATGATTACATTTGCCACCGTTGTAATCATTATTATTGTTCATGTTGTCCAGGAAAATCTTTTTTTTTTTTGGTGTGTTTTGATGTTCAAATATTTCACAACCACTAGTGCAAAGATGGAATGAAAGGGGAAGTCAGGGCCATGATCTAACTTTCAAAACATGATTGCAATTTTTCTTACGCGCACACAACAGCAAAAATTACAGTTTTTCGTAATCTCAGAAAAAGTGAAAGAGAAAACAGATACAAAAAAATCCTCAAAAAAAAAATGAAAGAGACAGAGAGATTGTAAATGGGCAGGTTGAGGACGAGACAATGTCATATCTCCCAGCGAGCTGGCGCCAGATTTGGCCTCGCTCCAATCAGCTGCTGAGTAGTTTTGTGGAGTTGCTGAGTGTGAAGCGCGAGTGGAGATGGCTGAGATTGCTCGCGCACGCAACTGCTGGAGAGCAGGGATACACAGAAGAAACGCTCACAACAAGGGAAATCTAATTACATCAGTTAACTGGGGGAAATAAACCGGTCTCATTAAAGGAGCAAAAATAATGGAGAGAATGATTTCCTGCTTATGTACCAGGACCAAACCAGGTGGCAGACACACTTCTGGTGCCTGTTTGCCTGTGCTGAAGTGGATGTTATGGAAACATCTCTTGTAAGCCCTCTCATAGCTAATATGTTTTTGAAATTTTTTCCTCAAGGTTCCCAGTGCGTGAGATCATGTGTCGCAAACATCACTGTGAACGGCCCTTTGCAGGTCACTTACGGAAAAAAAATGCCAATTGAAAACAATACAGAATGTTTTTTATTTTATTTTAAGAAAAGAAAATTATTCTCGAAAGGTTTATTGACCAAAAAACGAGCTAATTATGGCAACCAGAGGAAAAAAATTGTTTTCCTCAGTTCAGCTCAGCTCAGCTCTCTCTGTTCATAGTGGTGACTTCATGTAGTCAACCCCCTAATTTACATAGTGCACATGCTTCATGCTACAGCACATCCCTTTTAGATGTCTCTTGTTGTTCACCCCCCGCCAACACACACACACACACACACACACACACACACACACACACACACACACACACACACACACACACACACACACTCCATACAGACAGTGCTTTTGTGTTTTAAGTGTCTCCAATTTTTCCAGCAGCGCAGCCATTCGGCCCACTTGGGGTTAAATCGTGCATGGAAAACACGCAACGCCATGATTACACGGGTGTTTAAGGCACTCCGCAGGGACGATTAGTTCAGCGTTAGAGTTGGAAGCGGTCTTCCAGTGTTGCACTGCATTAATTAAGTCGCTGTCTAGTACAGCGATTTTTAATTAGGGACACTTTGCTTTGCGCACCTTCACCTTCATAGACAAAGGGTCCACTTTTGGCAGACGACGAATTTACGCGGGACAGACCTTGGTTGTAGTAGTAGTAAAAAAAGATATAACACTTTTAATATTTCATTCCAAAAAATAATTTGTGTTCAAGTAGTAGCAAACGTACAAAAAAACAAACAAACTTTACCATCATAAAATTCCTGAAAAACTGACACAACAAGGAAAAAGTTTGAAAATGCATACCCTTAATAGAAAGTGTGCTAGCAAAATAACGCTAAAATAACTTTCTGAAACTAAAACTCGATGGGGAAGGTCAAAACTACAGATGTCACCGTTCAAGGCCTCACAATATCCACTGAAACGGAAAAAAACCCTCAAACTTCCTCAATCATTATTTGCTTCCCTGTAGCTGACAGTCAGTTCCTCATTTCTCCCCACACACTTGCTTTGTAGCTCTGGCTGTTTACAGCTGCTGCTTGCGGGGAATTTATCCAGGGCAATTTCATAAGGGTGCGCTAAAAGTGTTAGAAATGGGTGTCGTCGCTGACGCTCTTCAAGACTGCAGCAGTGTTTTTCCCATCCTCCTCAGTATGAGCATGAGCACACATGTCAGATCTAGTGCAGCGGATCTCCAGAGACGTTCTGACGCTGCCTTCGCTCTTCAGAAGGAGCAGCAAAGTGAGGAAGGGAGGAGTAAGAGATGTGGTGCAGCAACCTCTTCACCTAATTCACTCCCGCGTCTCCTGCATGTTTCATTACTGAGATTGCACTGTAAAGGGCGAGCTGTCTGGAGGCAGCGTGAATCATGACGTGCACACACACACACACACATGGGCGCGCACTATGGGCAGGGGCCAGCCGTGATGAACGAGTCCTCCTGAGCATGGCCTTGACACATGACCTGCCCGAAGCTGCTGACTGCTGCATCCGTCCGGGAGGCAGAGGCGTCAGAGAGAATACTTTATGTGAGAGGAGGGAAGCCAGGCTTTTCATTCCGACTGGCCGGTTCAACATAAGAAGCCTCAGTAAGCCAATGGTTTCATCAATAGTCTTGGTTCTGGGACAACAGGGCATAGTTTAAAGCTACAGCGTCCTCTACATACGTAAGTATATATGGAACATAAATATTAATGAGTCATTGATTTTTAATAATGAGTCAACTAATTCATTGTTTTTTAACCTTTTTGAGTCACGGCACATATTTTACATTGAAAAATATCCCATGGTGTACCACCAACTAAAAATACTATAAAATGACAATGATAATAATGACAATATTATCTCTTAAGGGCCTGTTTAGATGCACACAAAGCAGACACGCTGGGGAGAATTGAGGGAGGAAACTAGGCTGACATGCCTTTTAAAGCACAGTCACTCCACAATGGAATGATTTTTTTTAGACCAATTAAGTGAAACTGGGTAATTTTTCCAGGCACACCTGACAGTATCTCACGGTACACTAGTGTGTACCACGGCACAATGTTTGTAAAACACTGAACTAATCAACCAATCATGAGGGACCCAACCCCATAGGCTGCGTTCACACTGCAGTCGAATCTGATTCGAATCAGATTCCTTCTCAAATCCCATTTTCAGGGCTGACTGTCCACACTGTTTTTAGCAAGTGTCCAAATGGGACATTATGGACCCATCTGACAGGTTGCTGTAGTAACGACATCGGAGCGGAGGCGTCGTCCAGCATGTGTAGTGTGTGACGTCATATAATTGCGACAGCGGCACTTGTTGCGATACATGGCCTGGAGCTTGGCTTGAACGGAGCTACCTCTCCCACACACTGATGAGCCAATGAGTTTCCTCCTCTGTCCACGGACTGCTGCTTTCTACTTGTTCTGTCTGCTCCATTACATTACAGCTCCGCACCTCAAATGGTGCCTTCTGGTGTGGCGCATTGGCTCTCTGTACGCAGTCTGAACGTGGCTATAGTGTTATACTCTAAATAATACAACACTGTATATCAGCACCAACTCCATCTATTGCTTATCTGCTTTCCATTGCTGAGGCCACTTTTATAATCCACATGAGCCTCTCAGGTGTCGCCACAACAGCCTCAACTTTCACTCCCAACAATCTGACAGAGTAATCTAAGGCGGCAGGGCCACAAAATTTAGTGTCAGGGCTAATCTGACAGACAGCTTTAGACGGTGGTGGACACCAGGCGGTCAGGGTGTAAAAGCATCAACAGTCTATGTTGTGACTCAACGTTTATCGCCTGCAATAACCCCCCCCCAAAGACGCGTGCCGGAGGAGGGACGACGTCATTACCATGATGAGACCGGTGGTGATGGGGTCGTTGCAGCCGTGGCACAGCTCTCCAAATTTGACCCAATAGTCCTTCTTGCAGAAGAGACGTCCATCTTTTTCATAATACCAGTGGGACAGCGACGTGCTGCACTCACAGCACCTGAAAAGTAGAAAACAAGGGTGAAGCTTCGAAGCCATACTTTCAAACAGGCACTGAAGACGATTTGTTGTTGTTGTTGTTGCCCCTGGGAATAATCAAAAACCAAACAAATCCTGAATCGCCAGAAACAGCGAAGCAAGAAATCTACACTGCACTGAAACACTGCAGCTTGGTTTCACATTTGTTACTTCTTTTACATTTTTGGAAACACACACACACACACACACACACACACACACACAGTATAGCGCATCAGCACAGAAAGTGCACCATTAGCTGGACGACTCTAAATGTTGGCATCCATTCAAAAACCCATACTGGCCGACCATTCGGCAGGCAGACATTAAGTGATGAGAGAGTGGAAGGCAGATGTCAAGTGGCCCAACACAGACAACAATGAAGTCATTATACTGAGTGCCAGCTACACCAGTAGCCGATGATTTGAGAGAGGAAAAGAGGAAGTTAACAATCTGATTCAAAAGTCAATACAACGTGTGTAGCTAGACTCCATCTTGGTCATGGTCTATATAGTATTGTGTGTATACTGAGTATGCACCATGTGTCTGAGTGTGCTGGATTAGAAGAAACCGCTTCTCTGCATGTGGCCATAAAACCGACATGTGAACTAATCCCTTCTCTTGCATTAAAAGCATCCCTCTATGTGTTCGTCTGCCCGCCTGTAATCTCTATAAATCTGTGTCTGACTGCCTCCTTCCCAGTGGAGCTTCACTCCTGTCATCCTGTCTGGCATCTTCACGGGCCACGGAAGCTTTCACCGCACCTGTCTGGACATATCAGAAAGTGTGACTTCAGTAAAGCTTCCGGGGATGGAGCCAAATAATTCAATTTGAAGAGCCTCATCTCAATTTCCTTCCACTAACAATTACAATAGATTTCCAGATGTCCTCATTGTGAAATAGCTGACTGCCCTGATGTCTGACTCTAATCCAATGCTGAACGTGGCGTTTGCTGCAGCTTATTCTGTCAGAAAGTCAGTTGGCCGTCACATAGCATTGCATTTTTACCATCTTGGGATATATTTCTAGTTCTATAAACTAACTAAGATATACTTAAGCATTGCCATCAACTTCCAAAATGATCTTCCTACTATTCACCTGATTGCAATTTATTTTATTCACAGTTACATGTACATATAAGCTGAAAGAATAACAGATCTAATGAAAGAACAGATGAAGCAAAAAGTCTGAAGTTTGCGGGTTCACTGTGCAGTCAGCAACAATTTCCATATAAGTAGGTCAAACAGACAAAACGAGAAGCGATATCTTGGATTCAGCCTTCACAAAAACTGCAGCGTCTCAGCGGCAAATTTTCCAGCTCTGCTAGCATCCTTCAAAACTAAAGGGAAAAAAGACATTAAGAACATCTAGAGAAAGACTCATTAAACACCCCTATCAGTATTTTCTTACAATACCCTTTTGTTTGCTCCTCTTATTATGTATTCTAAAAAATAAACACAGTTCTGGAAATCCCTGTGTGATGTCAAAAAGGGCCCTGACGATTGACAACTAGCAGCACTCGCACTACCAGCTGAGCTGTTCATTCTCTGTATTTCTGCAGGGAAGAGGGGTAGAACCAGAGGGCTATTTTTTCCTGTAGATCAGAGTTATTATGTTTGCTACATGTGCAAAGTGTTTTACCAAATTTGACTGAAATTCTGTGGCCTGTTTTACTAAAAATGTCAGGAAGATGACCTTTAGTATTTGCAGGAGAAGCAGCAATTCCACCAGACTTATTCCAAGGCTTGTCACCTGCTGTGCACCTGCACTTGCATGCACAAGGACATGACCTTGGAGCCTTGGAGCAGACGCACCATGTATTTTTCAGACGCGCAGACACACCCTCTCCTCCCAGCATCTGCATGCAGAGCCCCACTGCGGCTTGGCAGCCAGCAGCAGAGCTGCTTCGGTATGCAGTATGTTTGGGAGGGTCGGAGGGTGGGGTGGGGTGGGGTGGGGGCCTCAGTTGGAAGTGGGTCAAAGCTTTTAGAAGACGTCCGCAGAGCGGAGCCAGGGAGCTGCTTGGCTGTGTCAGCGCTCAGACGCTCACTTGCTGTCTACACCGACCCTGCAAACCCCCCCCATACCCCTGCTGGGGCCAATGCCGTACCTGGGGAGGGGTCTGCACATCCAGGAACACACCTAATGCTTGAGCTTCCGTCACTGTACAAGGTGGGGGCTTTGTGCAGCAGCAAACTATTAAAGAAATGGGTGAATAAATCATCCGCTCCCAGATGGCAATGCTGGGGGGTTTTTTGCCTTTAGGACAGGAGTCTAATCTCAGAGGCAGAGGAAGCAGCTGGCAGCTACATTTTCAATACTTGCGTGAATTTAAACTACCAGAATATATATATTGAAAAAAATATGCTCATGTATTTACCAGTCAGTGTGTCAGTGTGCTCACAACTGACGGATTTTGAGCGCAACGGCACGCATGACTAAGAGGATTATCATCGTGAGGAGTCTTTGCCCGCTCGGATACAATGATCCCAAAAATCCAAAAATCCAGCCAGATGAAAACTTAACAGCTGGTCTGTAAAAAACACAGACATTTGTTCCGTGCCCTTTAAAAAATTCTGTCAGAGTTTTTGGCAAAAAGGAAGAAATGGGTGTGGATAATGGCAGTTGAAATGTCCGCAAAGAGACATTTTGGACACATTAGGCAGAGAAGATTATATTAGCATTTAATTTAGGATGACAAGAAAAGGCTGAAGAGGAGGGGAGGAAAAAGAAAGAAGAGAGAAGCAGAGGAAGAGATCTGGGGCGCCATGACACTCAGTCACCCAGCTGGCTTCCCTGAGGGTGAGGAAGGCATTGAATGAAAGAGGAGATGAGGATGAGGGAGGGGAGTTAATAAATCTGAAGCTGCACCCCTGCTCTAATCCCTGGGTGGCATTATCTGGGAGGGTCCGGAGGTAAAATACATTCCTTTTTGAGGTCAAATGGAGGCTGCCTATCACCTTCACATTTACCGCTATCTGGAAGTGGCCCCTGATAAATCTTTTAAAGTAAATCTTCTCCCTCTTTGAGGTTAGTGTTTCCCCACCTGGAGGCGGGGAACCCTCCCACCCAACTCACCCCAATACTAAAAGCTGAACAAGATAATTCAAGTAGTCAGAATCAGAAACACTTTATGAATACCTTCTGGGAAAGTAGAAGAAAATTCCCACCGATGCTTCACAACAGAGCTAAGGCTTCCTCACAGCTAACTGTGAGGCACCATTATAAAATGAAGAAATGATCTCACAATGACAAGAACATTTACTTCACGTTAATATTTAAATACGTATGTCAGATTTAGACCCTGTGATGAACTGGTGACTTGTTCTGGGTGTAACCAGCCTTCGCCCAATGACAGCTGGAATAGACTCCAGCAGACAATTATAACCCTGAGAGCAGGAGAATGCCGGTATAGAAGATGGATGGATGGAGGGATGTTATATACAAACTAGATGGTATTATTCCATCTCTCATAAAAAAAATGGCATTTAGCATTATTGCTACACCAAAGAACCAAAGAAACCAAAACAAAGCAATGGCTCTGCGTGTGGGAAGTAGATTTATATTCCAATTTATTATGATTTTAATTCTTTCAACATTTGTATGTGTATAGCATGTGTCATAGTTTGGCAACACACCAATTGTGCGCAGGTGTTTGTGTGTGCGCAACCACAAGGGCACGGGTCATGGATTGAACGTTTCACTGATGCAGCTCCAGGAGGAGGTGTTAGTGTTCTGGTAAAGGTGTGGGCAGCTTTATCACCGACAAGAGGTAGGTACAAGGCCGGAGGACCTGCGACCCACTCCCACACCCACAAATGCACGTGTTTGTCTCCTCATTCATTATTAATCCTTGCTTCATGTGCGGCGAGCTGCGGCAAGCATCCATCACCTTTAACTGCGGAGACAGCAGAAACGCTTTCGCGTACTACGGATCAATAAGCCGAATCACTTGTCTGGCAGGCTGGCCCTGAAGGAAACTCGCGCAAATTAGAGGATAATCATCAAGCAGGTGCAAGCTAAGGAGCAAGTATATCTACTGCAGGACAAAATGATCAAAGCCAGGGTTGAAATCCTCACAGATGCAACATAAACCTTCAGGAAAAAGAGACACGGGGAAAGAACACAAACACACATTTCAATAAAAGACACCCTCTCCCCCCTACCAGGAGCCATGAATAGATGGGGGCTCCCCGTCCAGAGTCCACGCCCTCCAAAAAGGGACAGGATTCCCGAAGGTGAGCAGCCGATTTACGCGTCGTCCATACAGTTGAACTACACTTGCAACCGAATCCATCTCTTGCGTGACAGTAGTTGCATTTACACAGTAACATAAAATCAAGGACACATTCATCCCATTCCCACGCACCCCTGTCTGTTCCCCCAATTCCTCCTCCAACCCACCGCCTTCTCTATGGCAACACACAATGCCACAACGATGAGGTCACCCTCTCTCAAACAAATGCACAGGCATTACCTCATCGTGCCAACACCCCAGATCTCCCTCTACTGGGGGATTCAGTTCAGACCCTCTCCCTTTGCTTCGGAAAAAAAAAGGAAAAAAATCGGCGATCCCTTCACTGACTGACTTTAGCAACGCTTTTGAGACATACAAAGGAAGCAGGATGTGAATTTGTAAGCAGTGGCACTGCCCTCTTCAGGACCGGCTCGGTATTACAAGTCATTTGAAAAATAAAATAAAATCATGTTTGTCATGTTTGGTGGACTACTTTGGTTGCCTGTTATAGAAAATGAGGTTTCTATGGATGGTGGAGGATGGTGGCCCATAGGACTGATTGGGTATTACACCACAGTTTAAATGGATTGATGGATAGATCGATACTAAACAATCGATCCCCGGCCGAGTCATACCAAAGACTGTAAAAATGGTACCCATTGCCTCCCTGCTTGGCACTCAGTATTCGGGGTTGGAATTGGGGGGTTAGATCACCCAATGATTCCCGGGCGGGCGCTGCTGCTGTCCACCGCTCCCTCAGGGGATGGGTCAAATGCGGAGGACAAATTTTGCATCCTTCGGGATGTGACAATCACTGGGACTTTAACTTTAACTTTAATTGATTAATTATCTGGATGCCTCATAAGAATACAATCTATGTTCACACAGTTTTTGACTGAAATTGTGTAAGTATATACACACTTTGGGTTCTGTAAAGTTAACAGTCAAGTACCAATTTGTAAAGAACGGTTACAGATTTAACCTCTGGCATTTACTGTTTGAACATTTTATGTGGTATTTCCATCAAAGACTGAAAAGTACACAATTTGCTGCCTTGGTGGTACCAAGTTCTCTTGTCGGTCGTGATGCAATGATTTAACAAATCGTGAATCTACAGAAATTTTAAACTTTATCTAAAATGAAAAATTGAGTTTTCCATCTAGGTGTTGGTCGATTTAGAGTTCAACATCAACTTCAGAGTTTGGTGAACCTCCTTGCTGAAACAGGCCCCTATTCTTCTATCAATTTGGCAGGTAAACATGAGCCCTGGTCGAATGTGAGGCAACAATGTGCATCGTAGCACTTTCCTTTGTGAACGTTAAGCCGCTTTGACAGCCAGTCTGATGCCGTCTCAATTGTTCCACTGGGGGCAAGTGGTTTCAGCTCTGCACACATTTGTGAGTGTTGTTCAACAGTGTTCAGGAGCACAACTATTAATAATTACCATGCCTACTTTCTATAAATAGTCAACAGAAGCTTGGACAAAAACAATAGCTTTTGCAGATACACAGGAAGTGAAAGTGATGGTCGGTAGAAAGAAATGCACCAGAGTCTGTTCAGGTTGCAGAACTTGTATATGTATACACCCGTTGGTGTGTGAATATGTGTGTAAACGAGGGAACAAGAGGCCTTTGTAAAGCACTTTGGGGTACCATGAAGGTGCTGGGAAAGCGCTATGCAAGTGCAGTCCGTTTGATTTTTCTTTTTTTTTTTAACCATTTAAAGCTAATCATGTTTAGACTTCTGACAATGCAAAATAGAGTTTGCTTTGAAGTGATGTTTTCTCCAATCAAACAATTACTGAGATGAGATTATTTCCAAATTTTTGAAAATTAAATAAGGGGAAATGTTATACAAAGTATCAGGAATAGGAGAATAAAATACAACCTTTTAATCTCTCGCTTCTTTTAAGAAAATGTAGGGTTTTAGTCCATCAGTCAACATGAAAGTGAATTTTCAAGTTGATTTAAGGGCAAAATTAGGAGGCATAAGCGTTAATCTAAACATACCAACACAGAACAGCTCAATCAGCGACTTATATCCACAGCTCTGACCCGCAGCAGGGCACGTGGTCTTTGTCACAAAAAAAGATAAGCCTCATATCAAACTGTGATAAAGATAAAATAAGATAAAATGCTGACCATTATTAACTATACAAATGACTCGATCAAGAAGAGACTCACTGGTTGTAACAGGCTTTAGAAAGGAAGTTTTCTCCAAAATTTAACTTTAGACTACATTATAAAGCATAGTGTTTATACAGCATCACCTTTGACCGTCACATTGACTATTGACACTGTCTATTGCAATAATTGCAGTATATTTATACTGAAACTTTGGAATTGCTTACAATAATACGGTGTGTCCAAATTGGACTTGAATCGTGGAATCGTGAATGTGAAAACGTATTGGACATGATGTTCACATTTTGACAAAAATGTCCTATTTCTTAGAGTTAGATATTATATTAAAAGTAAAGACTTAGATGGAAAACTTGCCTCTGTCTGTTAGTAACACAGTGGGTTTAGATTTTATAAATGAGAAAAAAAGTTAAATGTTTGCGTAGATATAGTGTTCAGTGTATAAGTGTTCAGTGTAAAGTTTTTTTTTTGTGTGTTTTTTTTATTTTAAATATGCTTAAAAGAACTTCAGAACACAACAATGGTTTTCCTTCAGGAGATAAGATGAAGTTTGCATTAATCCAAAGAATGGGACTAACTTGGTAGGCACTGCTGGGAGTTGAACCCAGGATCTCCTGTTTAATAGACAGGCTCTTTGACCATCTAAACCAAAGCTCCCAAGAAGTTCATTGTGAAATTGTCTTCCCCCCGAGGACAAACTGATTTTGAGGATTACACAAAGAAAGGAACTAACTTGGTAGGCACTGCCGGGAGTTGAACCCAGGATCTCCTGTTTACTAGACAGGCGCTTTGACCGACTAAGCCACAGCACCCGTGGAATTCATAAACTGAGATTGAAACTGAGATTGAGGATTATCCAAAGAACAAAGGTAAATTGATAGGCACTGCTGGGAGTTGAACCCAGGATCTCCTGTTTACAAGACAGGTGCTTTGACCAACTAAGCCACAGCGCCGATTAAGCTCATTGGGAAGCTGTCTTCACTTAGCAGATAAACTGAGGTTTAGATTAATCCAAAGAATTGGGAGTTGAACCCAGGATCTCCTGTTTACGAGACAGGCGCTTTGACCAACTAAGCCACAGTACCCATGGAACTCATTGTGGAATTGTCTTTCCTCATGATACAAACTGAGATTGAGGATTATCCATAGACCAAAACTAAATTGATAGGCACTGCTGGGAGTTGAACCCAGGATCTCCTGTTTACAAGACAGGCGCTTTGACCAACTAAACCACAGCACCAATGGAACTCATTGTGGAATTGTCTTTCCTCATGAGACAAACTGAGATTGAGGATTATCCAAAGAACAAAGGTAAATTGATAGGCACTGCTGGGAGTTGAACACAGGATCTCCTGTTTACAAGACAGGCGCTTTGACCAACTAAGCCACAGCGCCCGTGGAATGTATTTTGAATTTTTCTTTCCTCAGGAGATAAACTGAGGTTTAGATTAATCCAAAGAAAGGAACTCATTTGGTAGGCACTGCTGGGAGTTGAACCCAGGATCTCCTGTTTACTAGACAGGCACTTTGACCAACTAAGCCACAGCACCCGTGGAACTCATTGTGAAATTGTCTTTCCTCACGAGATAAACTGAGATTGAGGATTATCCATAGAACAAAACTAAATTGATAGGCACTGCTGGGAGTTGAACCCAGGATCTCCTGTTTACAAGACAGGCGCTTTGACCAACTAAGCCACAGCACCCGTGGAACTCATTGTGGAATTGTCTTTCCTCATGAGACAAACTGAGATTGAGGATTATCCAAAGAACAAAGGTAAATTGATAGGCACTGCTGGGAGTTGAACCCAGGATCTCCTGTTTACAAGACAGGTGCTTTGACCAACTAAGCCACAGCGCCGATTAAGCTCATTGTGAAGTTGTCTTCACTTAGCAGATAAACTGAGGTTTAGATTAATCCAAAGAAAGGAAATCACTTGGTAGGCACTGCTGGGAGTTGAACCCAGGATCTCCTGTTTACGAGACAGGCGCTTTGACCAACTAAGCCACAGCACCCATGGAACTCATTGTGGAATTGTCTTTCCTCATGAGACAAACTGAGTTTGAGGATTATCCAAAGAACAAAGGTAAATTGATAGATTGATTGTCTTTCCTCAGGAGAAAAACTGAGGTTTAGGTTCATTAAAAGAAACAAACTAACACGATAGGCACGGCTTGGAGTTGTACCCAGGATCTCCTGTTTACAAGACAGGCGCTTTGACCAACTAAGCCACAACGCTCATTGAAGTCACGGTGAAATTTACTTCCCTTAGGAGACGGCAAGAAGGCACTTTAAATCGCTTTTGAAATTATCTTTCCTTGACAAAGCAAAAATACAAAAATATGAAAACAATTTCATTGATGTTCTTTCTACATGCACAATCATGTATAATTGTGTTACATTAAATGTTCCCTAAATTTAAATCTGCAACCTCTATTCAATGCGATTCTATTAAAAATCACCTTTCCCAAAGAAGCTAAAACACAAAAGTATTAAGTGACAAATAGCCTTGGGTGCTCATCTTTCAAGCTTGTTAGCATCTAAAATAAGTCGTTCAGTGACGTCCTTCTCGCTGATTCCGTAAATAATGCATTCTGCTTTTGTCACCATTTGTGCATCTGTAGCTCAAAGTAGCTGAGTCACTGCAGGCTTCTGCTGCAGTGACTCAGCTCTTCCTGAGCTATTTCTAATTTTAATTCAGAGTTGCAGGGCGTTGAAGTGGCAGACATATGATGTTAATAAATCCCTATGGACATATTTTAGATTGTGTACACTGAGCAATAATATTGGTTTTGCTGACATGAGTCTTGGCTTGCCACTGTCGAGGAAAGACCTCTCATCCCTTTCATTACAGCTCTGTTTACGTGACTCTTGATCGTTACATTATCATAAAATGCAGCGAATCTATCAGTCTGTCAGGTTTTTTTTATTGTAACATACAACATACATACAACAAAACAGAAGGTTTTATCAAAACAATCAGATGCATTCCGGAACTGCTGAAGTGGAGTTACAGTGGTATTATCGTGTTGGTGATATTAGAGCTGGTAGATGAACAATTCTTAATCTGAAATAAGCATGCCCTCATCATCTACAATCCCAAATATGTTGTAATTTATGTCATCAAATATACGTCCTGAATTGGCGAAATAGGCTTTTGGGAGGTGAACTGAATCACAGCGAGACTGCAGAACACAGATTAAAAAAAAAAAGGCTAAATAGTAATAAAAAGGATTTATTTCTGCCGTTTCTGCTGTGGATTTTGCTGTTTTTTTTATTTCTCCAGAGAAGCTTCAGAAGTAATACTGTGTGGTAATAAAAATAAAATAAAATGCAAATTCCAAATAAACACATGCATCATGCATGATGCTTCTTAGTTATAATGAAACTAGAAATCCTCTTACTCCTCTTTGAACTCCCCCAGTGCTCCATCTTAATGATGCTACACCTCCCCCGGTGTCCTAAAATGTTTTAGCCTAATCTTCTTAAATATACTCTGAAGAAGGTCTCATGATTTTTAGTCTTTCTGGAAAAACGATGAATCAGTACTCATGTCACTAATCACTACTCATACACAACATACTTCACAACATGAAATGAAAAACAAAAAAAACAAGTTTCAAAAAGGTTTAAGGCCCCACTTGAAAATAAATGAGTTTAAGAACTCTTTTCTCTGAGTATCTGCAGAAAACAGAACAAAGAGGAAGAACACTTTTCCCATGAATGTAAAGCAGGCACTGCTGCATTCTGGGATATTTTCAATAAACCCAAGGGAATTTTTGTGCTCTTTAAATAACAACATTGGTACTTAGGCCACTAGTTTTGCCTTTTCTTCTTCTTCTATTGCCACACTGGCTTGGAGTATTACTTCATCCCAGAACCAGACTCTGCAGATATTCTGTCGAGACCACCAAAGCCATTTTTATTTGCCAATTTGTGAGAAATAAAACCTAAAGATGAACATCAAACACTAAGGATGACGGTCAAATTAAGTGGACAAACAAAAAAAGACTTTGATCTACACTCCAACAGTGATCAGAGTTTCTCAGTTTTAATCAGGTCAGGTCAAAATTTAACATACATTTGCATTTAAGTTTGTCACTTCGTGGTGCACTGGTGGTAGCTGGGACACTGCTTTTAGTTTCATTGCATGTATTGGCTGACAGCTAAAAAAAAAAAGAAACATGACCTTATGAAGAAAACCCTGACACAGACTTTCATCGCACACAGACACACACTCACACTAGGGACTGTGATCCCTGAAACCCTCTTTGGACTTCCAGTTCATTCAGTCATTCATGTCATGACTGACACTGAGCCATGAGTTTGGGTGCCAAACTCTCTTCACTCAGTCATCAATGACTCAAACGCATCAAAGTCCGTTCACAGGTGCCCAGAGCTAACACTAACTGCATATGTGGAGACACAGTGTGAGGCAGCTGAGACGGATACATAAGAATCTGCTGGGCAAAAGAAAATAGCTAGCTGACTTCTAGCACACGATTCTAAGCTTCCTCTTTTAGGTAACAGTGAAAGATCATCATCTAAATCTACAGGGAATGATGAGCAGTGATCTCACAGAGCTGTTCTTCTGTTCTTCTTCACTATTTGTTGTCATACTGAAATAAGTGTGAACCAAACCACACCTTTCCCCAGACTAAATCAAAACTCCATGCTTTCGCTTTGCAGAGGGAACTATTCAGCATGCACAATATTTTTATTTATTTAGATGGTTTTAATAGTAGCCTTTTGCAAAAGCTGCCACTAGAATTTCAATTCAATAAATTGTGCAGCAGAAGATGAAAACTGTGTTGTGATAATGAAACTATTGCCACACTGGCATTAGCTAGATGCTGAACTGAAGCATGAAAACTGCTCATTTGATATTGATATTACTATCTCTGACCCTCTAACTGGCATCTATGACCCCCTTAAAAGACCGGATGCTGCGCTCTTTCCGGCTGAATGAAAGTGTCAAATTGCAACCGCGTGCCGTAATAGCTATTAGCCTCAACCATCTGTGGGGCTTCCTTTCATTCAGTCATTCATGTGCTCTGGTGGGTGTGTGAAACAGCCTGAGGAGGTGATTGTATCGATCAAGAGATTGGGTGACATCTAAACTGTGTTTCACAATGCAGCCGGGACAATGTGGGCAGAGAAATCTAAAACAAATATCAATTGCAAATAACGTTAGCTCTTTCCGAGTGGGGGTCAAGACAAAGGCTCATCCTTACAATTAAAAAGGATGGATCAAATATTAAAAAGGTGATTCGATTTCCTGCACACATACTGCCGCCTGCGTGTGGCCCTCAGTCTCAACAAGTCAGACGTGAAGCGAGTGACAGGAGAGCCGACCTCTTACGGAGAGAAATGCATCCAGATCAGAAACATTAACCAACCTTTTCTTCACCCTCAGACAAAAAGGATGGAAAATAAAACTGAAGATACTGGTACAAGCTCATGTTCTTTGCGTTTATTTCCAAGTTTGGTGCCAAGGGTCAAAACCGATGACGTAAAACAGAATGCTCATGCCTGTGTGATCTTACTGGTTTAACCTGCATGTGTTTAAACAACATGAGGACCTAAAGCCACCACTTCATACCCAAAACAATTCCAAGCTTTAAATTGATCTACTTAAAAAAAAATGTCAAACTAATTCACCAAATTTCAGCTCGGACAAGTGAGTCTGTGCATGTTGTATATATATAAAACACACAAACTTTCAGCAGCCTAACAAATCACTTGAAAACAAGAAGGGGAAATGTTAGGTTTTTTAAGCTCTCCTTGGCCGTGTTAATGTTATTCCAGAAACATTTTCTGTCAACATGGATGAGCCAGTCAAAGTCAAAGTCACTTGAAGGAGGTGATGTGAGCTACATCAGCATTGATTTGACAAGCTGTTTCTATTACCGATTTTCTATTAAGATGCCGAGCTCATTCATTGATCAAACTGAGAAAAAAAAAAACCTACCACAAACTTTGCATTAAATCAGTTGTGGCCAATTTGAATTTCTGCTGTTTCAATGAAAACTTTAAAGGCCAATCTTCAACTTTCAAATATAGTCACTTTTCTGCACATCTTCTGCTTGGGTCTGGAAAGTCAGGGTTTTAAATGAGTCCCTTTGACCAAACTCCGTGACAATAACAAGGCTGCCACTTTGCAGCAGCAGAAAGCGTGACTGTCAGAAGCTCCTTTATGTTGTTAAAAACTGAGATACACACTGTAGTGTGTTCATGCCACCACAGGAGGTCCTGCTGTTGTTGCTGTTATTGTTGTTCAACGTACCTGAAACAAACAGTGTGCCAGTCGGTGTTGAGGGCCTGCAGATACTGCTCATCGTAGATCCTTTGTTTGCAGCCTGCACACACAGGCAAACTTCCTCCGGCTGCATAAAAAACAAAGAAAAAAACAGCAGCGCACCAAGTCAGAAAATGGGACAAATTGTATGTTTCTGCACTAGAGCGGAACGAGGCGAGGCGAGGCGAGGCGAGGCGAGGCGAGAGCGGCAGATGTAACACTTCGCGTCACACATTTTCTTTTCGCTGCAGCTCATCTGCCGGAGAACGAATTGCACGCGTCACGTCACCGGGCCGTTTTGCTGAAATGCAAAGTCACTTTTCATAAACATGGCAGCCAGTCAGTGAGCATTTTTTTCTCTTTTCAAAGAAGCTGGAGATTAAGATTCTCCCTGCAGCTTGTGCACTGCGGGATGGAATTAGCACTAGCGCTTCCCCCTGCATATATAAGGTAATCCTTCTTCCTTGTTGGCCCTTTTCGGACGTCAAGACAAAAATTAATTCAGATGAGAATGACACTACGTAGGTGTTGCGCAAACAATAGCAATGTATGCCCCGCAAATGCGCATTCACGGTAATAACAATCGTCATCAATAGTCAAATCATGGCAATCTGTGCCTTTATATACTTAAATGAAATACAGTTACTTTACTGAATGCTGTCCAAAAAAAACCAAAAAAAACGCTGAACACACATCAGTTCAGAGAGCTCAGGGCACCAACACCAGCGTGTCAGCACTGTATATGCTGGCATCCTCTAGCAAGAACTCCTCCCTCCAGGGAAACATACATTTAAAGCTCTTGTACATATAGAAAGCTTTCTATACGTTTGTGCTGACAGGGGCACCAAAGAGACCCAAGAAGACACCGACGGAGGAGAGGAAAAACAATACAAGTCAGAGCTGCAGAGCTAATTGAAGAGGCCAGTTCGCACAAGAGGGTGCTGGGCAGGCAACTAAAGTTATGCGGTCCTATAACGGGCCAGACAGGCAAGTCCGGCATAAACAGGGGTGCCATTCACCCTGCTGTAAGTCAATGAATTGCAGCAATTCAAAATGAGTTTGCGGCTCATTAGTGCAACTGGAGGGTTATTTTATTGATCTAGCTGTCTCATGTGCAGGTTGCGTTTGCAATAAAGCTTCTCCTCTCCCTACACCCCACCTCTGCCCCGGCCAATAGTCTTCACCTCCCCTCTTTGTTTATTTGAGCATCTCTAACTTATTCATTCTGCATCTGTGAACTGCGCTGCAATCAGTCACTTTGGGAGGCCACGACTCAGTGCAACCTGTGCAGGTGGAGGAACGGGCACCCCTCCCAGATCATAAATTCCCACAGCGACTCGGTCATGCAGCTGAGCTTACGCTGACTGTAAAGTAAAGTGAGTCACCGTTGCGTGAAGTGCCCTTTGTGTAGATAGGCAAACAAGGCCGATCGATCCAGTGCATGGCCATCGACCTACGGCAGGACAGCACAAAGAATGCAGTGTTGCCCTGATGTGAGAGCAGAACATCCTAAACTATCGCAGAACTTGTAATATGACCAAAACCTGATCAATAAGTTAACTACACCACTTATTTTGAAACATGCCTTGAACTTGGTCTCATGGTGGAAGCCATCCCTTTGGATAGAACCATCCACCAAGTGTCAGTCAAAAAAAAAAAAAAAAAATAGCTGCCACATCTGGAAGATTCCACTCTGAACGAACCCAATAAATCAATCTTAAAATTCTTTAAAAGTCCACAAAAGCACCTTACATATTGCTGGCTTCTTATCGACGTCAGAATGCCTACGAAGCAAGAGTGTTTTCTCTCTCTCTCTCTCTCACACACACACACACACACACACACACACACACACACACACACACACACACACACACACACACACACACACACACACACACACACACACACACACACCAGCTTACAGGGATAAACATGGTGCCTGCACAGCTCTCAACTATCAACGACTGACTGCGGAAACTAGCAGGTCAAGGCTCCTTGTTTACACCCGGAGCATCCTCCGCATTCCAAGCAGCGGAGGATGTGACTGACTCCACCTCCCGCCATGCAGCCCGCGGCGGCTCCCCGCAAAGCAGCCCGACCGACCGCTCCTTCCTCACCTTCGTCCTCTCCCATGTGTTCGTCCTTCCAGGTGCAGCAGAGCAGCATCAACCTCATTCACCCGCCAACACCGAGCTCCGGGTAGACAGCCGAGCCGAGCCAGCCAGCCACCCCTGGGTCGACGGAATACCGGCGTGTCCGCGCACCGGCGCTCGCCCTTGTTGCTGCGCTTCCCCCTTGCGGTACCGCCAACCAACACGCAGCCTTCTCCAGCACGCTCATGCGGCGCTTCATTCAAGAGAGGCGCCGACCAATGGGGACGCCCGTTGAGGGGGCGGGCAAGGTGCGGATCTGCCAATCGGCAGCCGCCTCCGCTTAATTAATGCGGCTCTGCGGGAGGCGGGAGGAGAAGGAGGCGGGGCCTAGTTAACAGTAGCTATTAGCTAGCTAACTAGGCTGTGAGGTTCTAAATTAAGGCGTTATTGTGCCTATTTATTGGACTGGTCCGCTCTCTAAAACAATGGAGAAGTTATCTTAAGAGAAAACAACTAACAATGGCAAGGGAGAGAAAAGTTCAAACAATGTTTACCAAAATCCGGTTTCAAAGATAATGTCAACATTGACAGTCAAACTGTCAACAGAAAATGTTTTCACAGCTTTTGTCATTGTGTATTCTTAGAGGTTTAAATGACTGGACCTTGAACTATCTAGTTTGCATCTAAAGCAGGTAATGCAACCAGTGTCAAACTAAACTCTGTGAAATATTCTCTATTAAGTTAGCTAAAAGAGAGAAGAAAAAAGGTGGTGGGGGAGAGGGGGGCATTTGAATATAAGATTAGCAATAAATAATGCCCCCAAAAACACCATCATTTTTTTTTTAAAATTTATTTATTTATTTTTTTTTAAGAAATGAAAACATTATGGTCTTGAATTTTTTGAAAGTTACTGAGTTGCAAAAGTTATCTTTTTGCTTGTATTGCCACAGTGACACGTTTCACCACAAAATAGACAGTGTAAGCTGTTTTCGCAGGATGTAGATAACGGTTCAGCGCTTCTCCCAGGAGATTCTTCACAGAACAGCAGCATGACTTCATTATTTCCAGCTGGCACAACAGAGTTCATAGTCACCTCTAAGGAAAAAAATTCTCCACTTAATCCCAGTTTGCGGCATGAAATTTACACAGAGCCGAAACCCTGTCCACATTTTTGGCAGTGGTTTGCTTTGCTTTGTAGGGGATATAGAAAAGATTTTACAGAATTTAGGTGCAACAACCCAAATCAGGACAGAAAGACCAGATATTATTGCAATGTCCTATGTGTCTCATAACAAACCGACACTGGTCCAGGTGGTTCCAATAAACTAAGCCGCTGCAGCGGAATGTACTTTGAGGTAAGAAAAACCAAAGGGATACTCAAGATCTTTTTTAACACATTTTATTTTGTTATTTAATAAAGCAAATAAAATGCCGGGTTATCTGGGAACAAGTCACACATGTTGTGGACAGATTAAACAAAGTGCAAAACCACACTATTCCTCCTTAAAAACAGTTTTAAATAAAGGTACAGAGCATCCCATGGCGGATAATACAGGTTCTGATCAAGGGAGGCTCAAGATTGTTCTCACACAGCACCTAGTAAAGGAACTGAAGCCAGCTTACATCAAATTGGCAATAAACAAACAAAAAAAATACAGTACATAATAATTACATGACGATATGCGGTCACTTGGTAACAGCGCTCATGGACCTTTGGTCAGGAAGCCTTTTATTAAAAGCAGCTCAAGTAAATGAAACCAAACAATGGGAGCTTATGTCTCACATAAATACACCCATAAAACAAATTAAATGAATGCAAAAAAAGCAAAGGGGTGGTACTTGTTTTATGTTCACACCTCCCTGACACCTTTAAGCGTGGCGCGGAGAATCTCGAATAACCACATGGTACATAAATGCAAGTAACTGCTGCAGTGAGGCTAAACATTCAGAATAGACATATCTGCCCCATCCCAGACGTTCACACAAAAAAAGATGGAAGGGGAAAAAAAGGTTAGCTACAATCATTTTGCTCCCGGAAGGAAACACTGCTCTCCGATGGCTTTTCAAACATCCTGCCATTCATCTCTCATTTACGATGTCAGCCCTCAACGTTTGTCTGCCTTCAGAGCACTGGAGAAACTGGGCTGCGCAGGAATAGGGACGGCAGCGCAATCAGCAAAGTTACCGAGAGCAGATGGGCTGGCCCCGATTCTCGCTGCGTTAGAGCCAGCAGGACTATAAATAGCAGGCGAGAAGACGGGCAGCCAGAACCGATGCTGAGATTGGCCAGACTGCATCAGTTTTTCGAACGGGCCTCCGCCAACCCGACCTCCGTGACATGCCTGATGGCTGACACAGCGGGGAGAAGAGACAGTGTGGAGCTAAGGATGGATCACCTTGATGTGAGACTAAGAAATCACTCTCGGGTCACACTTGCAGCCGTGGGGGGGTTCAGACAGTCTTTCGCACAACAGTTAAACTGTATACAGTAACACACGAAAACACACACATTCATGCGCAAGAAACTCACATGGCAACACAAACAACGCACTGTGTTCGACTCAGGCCGGGGCAGTACAGGAGGTTAGTTAGAGCTGGTTAAATTGACCGTGTTATTGATTTAAGGCATTCTCAACAGTCACTAGTGTACACAATTCAAAATTCTGGGTCGGTGGGTTTGTGTAAAAATGTTGACGTCAAGTAAGTAAGTAAGTAAGTAAAAAAAAACATCTTTATACAAGTTCTAATTGGGGTTGTTTGTTTATAAAATGTACATTCTAGATCATGCAGTAGCACCATGGTTTCTTGAGGTCACTCTGGATCTCAGAAGGTTTCTCTACTTCCTCCTCCCGCAGTATTTGCCCTGGCATCCTCCAGCCCCGCCTGTGAACAGAAGAGAAGCGCTGTTCAAACACACCTGAAGTGACCGCTTCGACGTTTCTCATTTCACGTCTTGCAGTCTTTAAACTCTTTTCAGCAGGATGCATCAAAATATATGAGCAGACATTACAATTACGTACCTCTGTAGGCTGTTCCTGCACCACCCAGGAATCCCTGCAATGCGCCGTACTTGGCTGCTTTGGCTACAAAAACACACAGCAGGTACAAAAAATATTGACTTGCAAATCATGACAACTTAAACGTGCAGGACCTGTGGACAGCTGAGCTTTCAAATATGAAACCTTGCATATTGTGACAAATTCCCAAATGAGAGTGTCATCACCTGTCAGATTGATGAAAATGCTATTTGAAGGTCCAGTGTATAAAATTTGGCTTCATTTCTTAGTTGTATATTGGTAATGACTCAACATACAGCCCATAAATACATAAATAAAAGTGTAAACAAACAATATAAGCACAATAAAAGTAAATTGGTTCCTACCCTCAGAAAAGTTCTTATATGTATTTAAGAATATACATAAAACACATTCCTAAAGAAGCCATGGATGGGCCATTCAGCCTGCCTGGCAGCGTTGTTTGTATTCAAGGCAAACGCTAACCTCAACAAATAAACCAACGAAAAAGAAGGTGGACAAGGTTCCAAGGTTTGTACTAGCAGGCCACCGTAGTTCACTGGCATGCTCGGGAGAGGGAGAGAGTCCTTAAGGGGACAATACTGAAAGAGCACTGCAATCTAAAATGTGACCACTTGGCGTCACCGTTTCCTCTCAAAAATTCCCCAATATTACACACTTCACCTTTGAAAGGTTTTTAATTTACAAACGTTTGAATATAAAAACCAAAGCTTGCAACTGCTGCTCTTCAACGTCCTAATCCATGACAGCTTTTCAAGTGAGTGAAAATTATTTTTCCCTTTCTCTCGTATTTCTGCACTAAAGCCAGTAGTGTTTAGGTTAAAGATCACCCAAGATTGTACAACTAATTTACGCTTCCCTTTCTCCTATCGAAGCAATTTAGAAGAAGAATGGAGCGAATAGGAATGTACTGTAATGCAGAATCTGCCAGCAGCCGTCCACAGGCTTCTGGCTGTGTGAGTGGGCGAGAGTGAGATTGTGCCATGGTTTTGAATTCAAGATGTGAGTTGTTATGCAAAGAAATGTTAGACAGAGAGGGTGAAGGAAGTACCTCTCCCTAATACTGTATCGCCAAAGTCATTCTGAATTTTCAGTTAATTATAACGACAATAATGAGCAAAAAAGTAGGCAACATATTACCATTAATGAGGGTTAGAAGCAAGAACAGATTTCTTTTTTCCTTTTAATTATTGTCAGATTCTGATTTTCAGACACGTGTTGCACCATCCACAGGCTGTAAAAGTTAATCAAAATCATAATAATCAGAACCTTAATTATGAGAGCTACCCATAAAGATCATAATCCTGCAACTAATGCTTATTTGCAAGTGTCAGCCAGGCTGATAAGGCTGAGAAGAATGCTTCACCAAATTATCATTTAACTCTAATATAAAAAAAATAATTTAATTAAATTGAAAAAAATATAATAAGAAAGTGCATTACAGGCATCAACATAATCAAGTCATTGTTTATGGAAACATTTTCATAACAATGTTTCCATAAAATGACTGGAAAGAATGGAAGAGAAACATCTGATTTGTTTGGATTACGATATCTGAGGGTTGAAATAACTGAAGAAACAACACCCATCAAACTCACCGCACCCTGAGCATGTGACAATAATAAACAAGGACCACGACAAATGCTAAACTCTGGTTCAAGTGGATTCAAATCATCAAAGTCAGCGCTGGTGTACCAAAAAAAAAAACAACATCAAACTATTTGTTTGCATCATACATTTTAAATGAATTCGTATTAACTCCAACTACA
Organism: Nelusetta ayraudi; assembly: GCF_046127955.1. NCBI lineage: Eukaryota > Metazoa > Chordata > Actinopteri > Tetraodontiformes > Monacanthidae > Nelusetta > Nelusetta ayraudi. The sequence goes on along the minus strand of NW_027466098.1, from coordinate 6,969,249 downwards.
TATTCTCCTTATGGTTACTTTTCTTTGAAATAATCACATCGACAGTTATAGATAGAAAATAGAATACTGCGAAAGAGTGGAATGATCTTTCTATTGAGCCCGAACAGAACTAAACCTGGTTTAGGAAGAGCGCACTAGAAGGATGTGAAGTCATGTGCAGGGCAAGTACGTTGAGGGTTGTGAGGAAGGTGAAGGAGTTGGTTACCTTGTTGAGGTGTCAGCGGGGCGGGCACATATCCGCCTGGAAAACAAAGACAAGAGAGAAAGAAGACGGTAGTTTCGTAATGAGAACATCAGGATACAGCGACACTGGCCCTGCCCAGGATGTGGTGAGGAAAAACCTTTTGACATTAGAGTAGATTCCATAAGGGCACTTAGTTCTACACTTGGCTTGTCTGATCCACACATCCTCTCATTCATTTCAGTAACAAAGCAGGCTCAGGCTGACGTGAATGTTTATCTGTCTGCACGATAGTAGAGATAGATTGGTAGAGCGAAAGCATATTGACCGGCAGACCGACGGAGATCATTAACTATGAAAACAAATTGAAAAGAAACGATATATACATTTGCTCTGACAGCAAAAAAACACAACAAATGAACATTCGGACTTGTTGTTAAATCAAATATAAAATCAAAAAAAAACAAAAAACAATTCACAAACATGTATCTACATCATGCCAGAGTCTGTGTGCACCAGATGATCCAGCCTAATGAGCTCTGAGAATTTAGGTCAAGTTTCATGTTTAATCCGCTAATAGTAGAAGGCCTCTGTGGAGTTTACATTGGAGGCCTTGCTGTGATAAAAAAAAAAAAAAAAAAAAAAAAAAAAAATGGAGTTGGTGTGTTGCTGAAAAGCACCCAGCGTCAAGAAAATGAGAGAATACTGACACATTGTTTGCCCGACATTATTTTTTATCGATTTCTTTCTTTTTTTTTTATTGATAGATAGATATTGAAAAACTTTAAATAAAAAAACTTTCTGCACTGTCATCCACCCATCTGTATTACCTAGCTGTTTGCAGATGTGCAATAATCCCCTTTCTGATCAAAAAACAGGGATGATGGGTTAAAGTAAGGGCCTTCTTTTTAAATCCCCACATCTGGAGGCAGTTTTCACATCTGTTTTTCTTTTGAAACGAGTGCTCTGCTTGCAGCAAAGGAAAAAGTACGGCCACACTAAAGGTTCAAACACATGTCGTAATTTCAACAACAGAGCCGGAATAACATATTTTTTTGTGAAGTGAAGAACCCTGCGATTGAACTTGACTGAGACTGGTTGAAATTCACTGTTTGGAATGCCGTCTACCAACAGCACAACATAAATGTTGCATGATTTCATGATGCTTTCCACGTAGTTCTGTTGCAGACTAATAAGAAAAAAATAAAATATAAAACTGCAAGGCTGGAGAGGCCATGCTGTTACCTGGGTAGTACTGCTGGGGGTAACCTCCACCATAGCCAGGCACCACTTGACCCGCGCCTGAAATATTAAAGACGCAGTCACCATGGGAACACCCACTGGCACAAAGCAACGATGAGCGGTGTGTGAGCTGAGAATACGGATGAAAGCGAGTGACGACGGACAAAACTGTTGCACCTCCACTGACCCCAGCAGTGTTGTCGCAAAGCCATCGGTGGAAGAGTTTTCCACAAACACACAAGTGTGTGTGTGCTTGTCTACTGGGAGATGAAGTAGATACAAGAACTGTTATAACTGCGGTGGGCTTGTTGAGTGATGGCCCTCATTCCTTACTGGGGATTACTATTCCATTATTATCATTATTGTTATTATTATTATTATTTCATTTTACTATTTGCCAAATATTTGCCAAATATTTGGCGCAGTAGTTAGCGCTCCCGCCTCACAGCAAGAAGGTTGTGGGTTCGAATCCAGAACTAGGGCCCCTCTGTGTTTGTATGGGTTCTCTCCAGGTTTGCCAGCTTCCTCCCGCAGTCCAAAAACATGCATGTGAGGTGAATTGAGAACTCTAAATTGTCCACAGGTGTGTGTGCGAGATTGAATCTTAGTTTGTCTCTATCACCCTGCCTACACCCTAGGACAGGCTCCAACAGACCCCTGCAACCTTGAGTTCAGGAAGAAGCGGGTATTGAAAATGGATGGATGGATGGATGGATGGATGGATGGATGGATGGGAAACACAGGACCCTACAAAGATCACGAGATGTGAAGAAACTCACCTGGCTGATATCCTCCACCGCCGCCACCGATGTTGCCGTAACCTGTTTGTGCGCAAAGAAATAAGTTGCGCTATTGCATCACCGTTGTTACTTTATCTGCTGGTCAGCGAGGCCTGCACTTATTGCTTTTGCCGCCACTGTTGCCGTTAAACACATAACACACAGTCATCCACGTTTCCTGGCAGACCTTTGCCAAATCAGGGCAGGGCTGTCTGGGATGTGCTATCTTCAAACGGCCGTGCTTTCATGCTGCCCAGTGGATTATCAACAGCAATCAATCAGATAAGGTGCTGTAAACATCAGTGGCCAGTGTCGCGCTGAAGTTAGCTGCCTGTAATACTGTTGAACTGAACAGTAGCTGCTAGCTAGTCTCTCTGTAGGCTGATTTTACATTGTCACCAAGTAAAATTGGGTAGTCAGTACTTTTCTTTTTTTCTTTTTTAAAAAAAGGGGAAAATAATTAATTTGGTAGAAATAAATGTGGATAATGACACTAGTGATCATAGTAACGGATATTTTAGGGCATTTTTGGACAACAACTCGCCGATACTCTACCTGGTTTGGGCCCTTTAGCTCCACCGGCACCAGCAACGCCTCCATTCCCGCCTCCGACTCCAGCTGGATACGGAAACCCTCCTGCCACCAAAGACAGACACTTAAACCTAGCAAAGCGTGTAAATCCAGTTAAACCCATTTCCGCCATCAGTGTGCTCAGATGACCTCTTGTTGATGGCGCGTGCACTCGCACACACACACACACACACACACACACACACACACACACACACACACACACACACACACACACACACACACACACACACACTTATCAGCACGTCGGCCAATTTCCTGCACAGGAAGTGAAAGGCGATGACATCCTCTAAGCAACTGTCACTTTGAGTACTGGGCAGAGCTTGTATTTGTCTTCAGCCAGGAAACATTGTTTATAAGTGATTGTGCATCTCGTCATCCCAAGCCCTGGTCACATCTCTCCAAAATAGCCCAACTCCTCCGGCTCAGCTCACAGCGATGGCTGCTGTGTCTTTATGTTAAAATGATTTTTTTCTAATCAGATGTGTCTTTGTATTCTTAGGGTCCACAAATACATTTATAATTGACAAGCAGGAGCGTGCCAACCTTGATAACCTCCAGCTGCAAGGGGGTTTACGACTCCTCCCACTGCAATACAAATGCACAGCATATGAGCTTATCCACCAAAAAGTTACAAAAAAAAAACAATCAAACAAACATAATTCACAGATTTAAACCTGGATCTTACCTGGAGGTTTCAAAGGTTTTGCACCAGTTCCACCTACACCTCCAACTCCAGGAGCAACGCCGTAAGGAACTGAAGCGCATTACAGAAAAGAATGTGATGGCTGTTGAATTTTACACAGAAGATGCTGTTAGGTCAGGGAGACAACTTACCCCCATAAGTTCCACCATATGGATAAGTACCTGGAAATTGGCCAACACCTGTTCCAGTGCCTTCAGAGTAAAAGTGTTGAAAGAGGACAAGCAAGTTCAGGTAATAATTAACATTTCTTTCTCTGTTAAACTAAGTAAAATTAGTTTTTTTTTCATGGCTACAGAGGTAAAACATTGGTTGAGAAACATCAATGTAACGGTCCTCAAACTGCAAACAAACAAAATAGTGAGTGTTCTGACACAGCTTTCTATTCTATTTAGACAGCAGGATTTATCGATTCACTTAGAACCATTTATGGTCAAGAAAAATGCAAGGTAAGAGAAATATAGCCTATCTGCACTATCTGACATCCCTGGAAGTGCACCTCGTGAGAGTGTTTTGACACAGCAGAGATGCAAAGTGTTCGTGCGCTGCCATGTTCCAAATGGAGCTCGAGGTGAAGCGAGGACAGGGAGCAAAATTAAAAAAATTAGAAAGACTCCAATTCTCAATAACACAAGCTTCACACCTGTGCATTGAGGTCCTGTAAAATTGTGTTAGTTTGACCATAACCATATTTACAGTTTGATAGGGACTCATTATCAATGGAATTAGAAAGATAAACAAAAACTGAAGAATAATAGGTGATAGATTAAATGATGATTAAATTGTTGGGAATTTAGTTACCTATGTATCCTGGTTTAGGGCCTTTACCGCCTGTGCCAACACCAACACCAACACCAACACCTACAAAGAGCAGAAATGTGGAAAGCAAAACACAAACTCAGAAACAAATGACATTTTTATATATATACTGTATGTATTTGTCTCCACCATGTGGCCAGTTCATTTCTTACATATTTCATTGGTGGATCAAGGTTCGATCAATACATATTCCCACTTTTACAATGAAACATAAAAAGACATGAAAGGTTTGTGCAGCAGTTTACCTCCAGGTTGCTGGACTCCAGTTGCAGTTGCAGCTAAAATGAGAGGGGACAGACACAAAGTAATAATAGTAAAAATAATAATAATAATAATGATAATAATAATAATGATAATAATAATAATGATAATGATAATAATAATGATAATAATAATAATAATAATAATAATAATAATAATAATAATAATAATAATAATAATAACAATAATTCACTCATTAAAAATGAGTTTAACCTACTTAAGGCATACCCATTCACTCTACCATAATGGCAATAACATAGAGAAAGGAAAATCAAATTCTACAAAAAGTGGTATATGTGAAACAAGGAATAAAAATCTCTTACCACCAGGTAATGCAGGAACACCAGCACCACCTAAATAAAAAAAGTATACATGAACAGAATGAAATATGTGTATAAATCAAATTAATGTTAGAATGGTTGTGGTTTGTTTGGTATTATTATTTTTGGTAAGCAAAAATCATATTTACCAACACCTGTTCCTGCTGCAAATATAAAGAGAAGGCATTGTGATGGGAAATAATTTACATTTAGTCTGTAGTTTTTGTAGTTAAATACTACATATATAACTTACCACTAGTTTGAATAATTCCACCTTGCACTGTCAAATGTTAAAAGGTTCATGAGACCAGAATGTCTAACAACATCAGAAGTATAGAAAACAAGTGTAACAAGTGCAAGAACGCAGAGTTAAACTGAACTCACCGCCTGTTCCATTGATCCATTAGATTAGATATATGAGGAGAAAGTACAAAAGAGAATTAAAGACAAAAATTAGTCAAAATATTTAAAACAATAAAACACCATTAAAAAAATAAAGGTATATTTAGTTTTTCATTTGTTTAGGTATATCCCATTTAAAATGGTGCACCTACATTCTATCTATATTGACATGCAAAAAAAGACAGAAAACAGGACGTATAAAAGCAAACACTTAACATGAGAAGAAAACATCCAAAAGCAAACAACTAATAAGACAACTGACATATTAAATTCAACATTATTTCACAAACTTTCAACGCAACGATTGAACACTGAAAAACGTCATCGTACATACAGGAAAAAAGTGACAAAATACAAGTAGATTATAGACTCTGGGAAGTCTGTGCCTGCACTGACAATCCTTGAATGATTCTTCTTACTTACTACATTCCATTTCAGATTTTTAATGAAACTATAGCCATGATTGAGTGGAAGCACATCAAACACCAAGCAAAGTGAGCTGTTAGTTTAAAAGTAAAAATGCCAACAAAGACAGGATACAGGATTAAAAAAAATATCTTGTATCAGGAAAGCTGCAAAACACAGCAAGAAATTTGCAACTATCAATCATGTCCAAATGCTGTCTGTTGAGTCTCAAAATGAAGCCGAATTACTCATTCTGAGACGGTAATGATACTTTTTTTTAAAAACACAAAACATTAAAAAAACCAAACAAAACAAAACCATGAGGTTCAAATTCCCTACTATTTCTCCACATAATATAATATATTAAAGTTTAACTGTATATATATATATATATGTATATATATATATATATACATATATATATATATACATATATATATACATATATACATATATATATATACATATACATATATACATATACACATATACATATATATACATATACACATATACATATATATATATACATATACACATATACATATATATATACATATATACATATACATATACATATACACATATACATATACACATATACATATACATATACATATACATATATATATACATATATACATATACATATACATATATACATATACATATACATATATATATATATATATATATACATATATATATATATATATATATATATATATACATATACATATATATATATATATATATATATATACATATATATATATATATATATATATATATATATATATATATATATATATATATATATAAAATATCATTAACCACTATCAATATGATTTGATGCATGAAAAAGTGGCACGACAAGCCTGTTTTGACCACTGAAGAATCAGTGTCTCTTGTCTGGATGCCGATTGAAACGTTGACGTGAGGCCTGCGAAGCGCTGCAAAGCAAAAACTCTATGGTTTGGCAGTTTCAATACTGAAAAACCACAGTTTCATGACAAAGTCAAAGCTTTCATGCAAACAGCAAGTCTTACTGGGCTTCGGGACCTCTGGGGCCAAGCCAATTTCGGCAATAGGCGTGGGCCCTGCCAAGAGACAACAGGTTCCAGTTTTCACGTATTGCACTTTAACGAGAGAATAGAGGGAGTAGAAAATGCAGACGCTGCAAAGCGGAGCGCCATACTGCTGCGAGGTGTCAATAGCTGGTGGCTTTAGCGGTACAAACAACATGAGAGCTTCTCTCTAGCAAGAAACAGATGAACAAAATAGAGATGAGATGAATGTCTGGGCAGTGCTTATACTGTGCCTAATATGAGGAGATACATAAATGCAATATGTTATGGTGCCTCTGTCCTCCTCCAGTATGCTGCAAAAAGCTGTCCCCCCAAACATTACATATGGGATAAATGTGTGCGAACAAGATGTCCTGCCAAGTACGGTCCTCTCACTGTACCTGGCTGAGGGGTCCCAGCAAGACCTACGTCTTTCGCTGTAAAAGCAACGCAAGAGATCAATTGCAAAGCATGAGAAAAGCCTAAACTAAATGGAAAATAATAATAAAAACAAAATAATAATCTGTACCTGTAGCAACAACAGCAGAACCACCAGGGACCACGCCGACACCTGTACCAGGAGTGGCACCCGGCACAGCAAGGCCAACTCCAGTGATGCCTGACAGGATAGACACACACACACACACACACACACACACACACACACACACACACACACACACACACACACACACACACACACACACACACACACACACACAGAGGAAGGTATTGAAATGGTTTTCCCTGCCAAAGTTAAAAGCTTTGCATTCTCTCCCCACTTTCACATGTTAAAGCATTTATGAATTTGGCATTATCAAACTCAATCTGACAATTTGGACACTGATATAAAAAAGTAAATGGGCTCAAGGATGCTACTGATTCAGATATAATATTGACATTAAGATATAATAATAATATACGTTTTAAAATGGGAAAAGTGGGTTCATGTTTGGGGGCTTCTCGCAGAGAGACAACTCGTGTTCTGTGGTGAGTTTGGACGATGTCATTGTTATGACAGCTTTGGATACAGAGCAGGCTGGGAATTGATTGTCTATCATGTGACTGCTTGTTTCTTCTTACCAGATTTTGGTGGTTTCACCCCACCGGGATAACCTGCACAAAAACATCCCGTCATTAACATCTTGTTGATGAGCGGAAACGGTGGTCGATTAACAGTGCTGTTCAGTATTTATTTTCAAGCATACGCAACAGTACCTTGAGCGCCAACACCCCCGGTAGCCACTCCAGTTCCACCAAGTCCTCCTGTTGGCAAACCTGCTCCCACTCCTCCGACTCCACCCACCCCTCCGACTGGCAGGCCGGTTCCAGCACCTCCTGAAACACCAATTCAAGGAGCAAAGACAAATGGCACTGAATCCTATTGCAAAGAAATTTGGCACAGCGACCCTGATACTTGAACAAAGCACATGTCAAACATCACTTTGATTATTCATGATAATGAGCTTAAAACAATGTGAAATAGCATTCATGTTACCATATTTAGCAGCTTTTGCGGCAGCCGAGTATCCTCCTCCAAGACTAGCTCCTCGTTGATAAAAATCTAGGGCGGTCGAAGTTAACACGTTAATAACACGTTAATAACACGTTAATAACACGTTAATAACACGTTAACTCAAACTTCTTTAAATGGCACTATCTTTTTTAACACCTGGTTCACACCGGAGGCGGAAGTGCAGCGAAAGCGTCAAGGTGGACAGGAAGTTGCTCAAAGAATCACGAAAATACGGTTCATTTTCAAAATAAAATACCATGATTGACAAACGCAAGGAATGATTATTGTCCTCTACAATTTTTCCTAGAGTTTAAGAAACACAATAAATATCTGGTTAGGTTACATACAGAGCAGGGTAAAAAAAAAAAACCTGCCAGACCTCCAGTAGGAAGTCCTGCTCCTCCACCACCAAAAACTCCTCCTGTTGCTCCTGGAACACCTTTCGGTATCATAAAGCAGATTCAATTGTTAGTTTGCATTAATTAACATTTAACTGTTTTGAGTATTATCTATGTATTTGTCCAGTGAAAAGGAGGAAACCACTTTAACCTCACTTCGTACCATATTTGGGTGGCTTGACCCCTGTGAGGAGGAAACAAAACATTTGTGATATACATTAAATTAAAGAAGACTTGAAAGAGGCATAAGCTGACATACAATACATATGATACATATGATTATTGACATCATGAGTTTAACACCTCACCTCCATAGGCACCAGCACCAGGGAGCACTTGTCCTGCTCCCACTGGATATCCTCCTCCTCCGAGATTAGCCAAGGCTGAAATAAAGCAATCCAAAGGAGATTATATCAAAATACATTTTTCCGTAAAAAAAAACTATTGATGAAATCGTATTTCACAAAACTGTCTTACATCCGTAACCTGGGAGAAATGGAACTCTTCCAGGGACCGCTGCATCTCCGCCGCCTGGAACAAATCCAGCCCCACCAGGACCTAAAAATTAATGATATAATCAAGCCAGTTAACATCTAATGCATAAAAGAAAAAACAAAACTCTTCAAATCATGTCTTTTCAAAAAAACATTTCCTTTCTTTTTATTTTAATCGCTTATCGGGTACCATATTTGGCCGCTTTAGCAGCAGCGTAACCTCCTGCCCCTCCTGGTCCTGCTCCTCCAACTCCTGCTCCTCCTCCATAGGTTCCTGCTCCTCCAAATCCTGCTCCTCCTCCATAGGTTCCTGCTCCTCCAACTGTCCCAGCTCCTCCTTGTCCTTGTGCTGCTGCTGCTGCTGTGAAATACAAACATTATTTCACATCTCTATTAATACATCAAAGCTCTTTCTTAAAAGGCTGCCAGAAAGTATCAAAAGTTTAGTTTGCGTGAAGCTTTTTACGAAGAGGGAAGGGAACATGGACATTTGATTTTTATTTTTTATTTCATCTGTTGCCTGTTATCATTTGATCATAACGGGCATATGAATGACTGAATGATGTGAGATTTACCATATTTAGCTGCTTTGGCAGCAGCGTAACCTCCTGCCCCTCCAAGTCCTGTTCCTCCTAGTCCTCCTGCCCCTCCTGGTCCTGCTCCTCCAACTCCTCCTCCTCCTCCATAGGTTCCAGCTCCTCCTTGTCCTAGTGCTGCTGCTGCTGTGAAATACAAACATTATTTCACATTTCTATTAATACATCAAAGCTCTTTCTTAGAAGGCTGCCAGAAAGTATCCAAAGTTTAGTTTGAGTGAAGAAGAGGGAAGGGAACCTGGACATTTGATTTTTATTTTTTATTTCATCTATTGCCTGTTATCATTTGATCACAACGGGCATATGAATGACTGAATGATTTACCATATTTAGCTGCTTTGGCAGCAGCGTAACCTCCTGCCCCTCCAAATCCTGTTCCTCCTAGTCCTCCTGCCCCTCCAAGTCCTGTTCCTCCAACTCCTCCTCCAACTCCTCCTCCTCCTCCTCCTCCAAGTCCTTGTGCTCCTGCAAAGCACAAAACATACAGTTTGTCTTCACGAAAGTACTATGCAACTACACAAGTATAGCCTAATAAACAACCTTGGGTGCTCAATAAAACTTCACCGCAAACCACCCCGCACTAATTAATGGTTGGATGTCCAGGCCACTAAAACGAATCTTCTGGATCACTCACATGAATCTCCTGAGTCATATGAGTCAGCACTGCCTGAGTCAGCTCCACTGTGTGATCTACATCCTAGTTATGTGTTAAGCTACAGTATGTACAAAGGTTCATTCAAACTACTCAAGCAGTGTCCTTGAGGAGAAATAGGCTAGTGGTAGTAGCTGTTGTTGTTGTTGTTGTTGCTGTGCAGATTAACGAGGAGTTAGACTGAGGTTACACAGTTATCAGTACTATAAATCAGTAACAATAACAGTATACAGGGAAGGGCTCAAGTTTTTATCATGTTTGAATTTCGATAAATACCATATTTAGCAGCTTTGGCAGCGGTAGGGTAACCTCCAGGTCCCACTCCTCCTGTTCCTCCTCCCACTCCTCCAAATCTTGAACCTCCGAATCCTCCAGTTCCTCCAACTCCTCCAACTCCCCCAACTCCTGTTACCCCTGTGGAAAGTTTCAAAATCACATTTCTGCGTGATTAAAAAAAAAAAGGCCTTATTTAGAAGTAAAATAAATTATATGATTAAACTGAGATAAAAAAAAAATCTGTGAAATAAATTAGAAACACCCTATGTAGCAGTTCGGGAAATATATGAATTAAAAGTTTGAAATATAATACTGAAATATATAAATTGAAATATATACATATATTTAAAATAGGTGGAATAGAAAAAAGGCATATTTCAATAGGTTTAATCTGAGACGACAATTGGTTTAAGAGGCAAAAGTGCTGCCATCTGCTTGGTGCGCAGGGTAAGCTCAGCTTTATTGAGGAAGAAAAGAAGAATTGTCCAGAGTGGAACCACACCTTGACCCTAAGACAGCACCCAAAGTCAAGACAAAATACAATGATTCACTCTAGAACATTTTGTCCTTGTTAAGACTGGTGAAAAACTGAAGGAATTGTAGAAATTATTTTTTTCTAATAACAAAAACACAATACCATATTTGGCAGCTTTAGCTGCTGGTGAGTAGCCTCCACCTCCAGGATAGGCTCCAAGTGGTGCCCCTCCTGGAAGTCCTCCTGGCACTCCACCTGGCACTCCACCTGGAACTCCACCTGGCACTCCACCTGGCACTCCACCTGGCACTCCTCCTGGAACTCCTCCTGGCACTCCTCCTGGAACTCCACCTGGAACTCCACCTGGAACTCCTCCTGGCACTCCTCCTGGAACTCCTCCTGGAACTCCTCCTGGAACTCCTGTTCATAAAATGCACTCATGTCAGCGTAGATGGAGATGTTCTTAGACATGTGATATTGAAAATGTTCTGCCCCTGGCAGACACAGAGAAGATTCTCACCATATTTAGCAGCCTTTGATCCAGCTCCATATCCTACACAATGAACAGACCGGAATGTAGAAGTATATTATAGATAGAAGTATATTATAGAACAAAATATATTCCTGGAGTTTAAAAGTGACGTTGCTAAACCAGGGAGAATTGAAAAAGTGAATGTTTATTTCATCGCATGAATACTTGATATTTTACCTCCAGGGATTTGGCCGGGGTATAGTCCACCAGTGCCACCAACCCCTCCAACCCCTCCAACTCCTCCAACACCACCAACGCCTCCAACTCCACCAACGCCTCCAACACCACCAACACCACCAACACCCGCAACTCCTCCAGCACCATAACCTGTAACCAAGACACGTTGCAGTAAAGTAACTTATGGCTGAGTCCTATTTATGTGAATATGTGGTAGACTACCATATTTGGCAGCTTTTGCTTGAGCAAGTGAGATGCCGCCTGGTCCCCCTCCTGTAAAAATGTTTGGAAGTTGAACGTGTCACCAGCTTATGAACAAAACAGTCTACAAGTAGTTAATTCATCAGAACACTTACCATTTCCAAGAGGATAACCATAACCAGCACCACCGGGTACTACAGGAAGTCCAGCACCACCAGGTCCAAACCCACCTGCATCATTGTGATGCAACACATGATCAACTACTTTGCAATCCCACACAAGAACACGTAGAAATAGAACAAAAAATATTTTACCATAAGGCGGTTTGGCTCCTGCGGGTTTTGATCCATAGGCTCCTGAGAATAAGTAAATTCACTAATTTATAAATTGTACATAAATATGTTAAATAAATCCAATTCATCCATAATAGGTAAATCAAAACCAGAGTCCTTTATTTTGGATTCCTTGGATACTATCTGAAATCTAAAAGTCCAAATTTGGACATGAAGTGAAGTGTCTGCTGTCTGCTAGTTTAGTCTGCTAGTATGCTGTCTAACATCCCAATGTTGCGCAAAATGAACTGTGCTGATGTTTCATTTTCTGTTGTTTTTATAACAAGAATAATTGTATCTGCATTATCAAAACACAAACAAACACATTGCAGTGTTTTCCAAAGCAATCTATTCTGGGGAATCACAGCTCACAAAGAACCAGAGCAGAATTTTTCGATGTTTTTCCATGAGATCAGTAGAATTATTTGGATAGACATTTGTGCAAGACTGGAAAATAAAGAGCTTAAATCGAATTTCATGAGAAGTTTAACAATTTGATTTATGCAGCTTCTGTCTGTTATGAAAGATGAGGACCAATGCAGTCCTACAGTGGGGATTTCTTAAGTTTTAGGCCATAACAAATGCCACCAACACCTTTGAAGAAGGTAAAAATTCACTATAAAGAATAAAGCTGGTCAAAGATCACACCTTGTAGTTTTGGTGATTTGAGGGGATACCCATGGAAAACTCCTGGCTGCATTGGGCCACCATAACCACGTCCTATTGGCACAAGGATGAAGCGTCTTTTTACAATCACCGATTTAAAACATACTATTATAATAAAATACTACCAAAAATCTTTTAGAATATATTAGGTTACTTATTTCTTAAGTTAATTAAAGAAAAAATAAACTTACCTGGTCCCTGACCACCTTGCACACCTGTTCCAGCTGTGCAAAAATCATAAATATAGATAAATAATAAACCAAACCATGCTTGTACAAATAATCCTAATTATTTTTTACCTGATTTGGGATTCAGGCCTGTCCCTGTAGCCACTCCTGGCAAAACTCCACGTCCACCAAATCCTAAAGGAAGAAAAACAGCAAGTTAGATATGACCTCTTTAACCTTCACTTAATGCAGCACTTGGTTGAAAATGGGACAGACCTTGTCCTGGAACCAGTCCTTGGTGAAGACCAGGCAACCCAACACCTGAATCGGCCAAGGAGAAAGAATAAATTCCATGACTACACTAACTCCAGAAAAAAATTTCAGCTTCTAGATTAGGTTGAGGTAGCGATAGGATGTAGAGTCCTCTAGAATCCAGTTACCACAGCCACAAATACTGATACTATTACTGTTATAAATGAAGATACAAGGTTGTTTTTTTTTTTCAGACCTGGTAGTTTGGATGCTTTCTTTCCAGCGCCAGGACCTAAACCAGTGCCTCCTGGAAGTCCAGTCTGAGGTATAACAGGCACTAAAAAGTAAATGAAATGTTACTTGGCACCAATCTTGAAGAATCTGTCGCATTAAAAAGTTCATTTGTGAGTGTTGAATTTTAAAGAAAACACGTAAAAGTAATTTCAAATAAACAAAGAAAGAAAGGAGTAAAACACATTTGATAAGAAACCGTGAGTGAAAGTCGTGACGTGTTTGCGCCTTGCCTCCAGCGGGAACTGCGGCTCCAGTTCCTGGTCCTCCAGGACCTCCTCCTCCCCCAAGGACAGTCCCAGTCCCTGTGGGGATATTAAGTGATCAAGCCAAACCTCATTTGCCCTGCTCACCAGTTTCAAGTTGTATTTGGTGAAAAATATATCTTGATATCAAGAGTTGATGTGTATGTAGGTATACTGTGTACACATTTTGTTGTGTTATACTTAACGTCACCCTATTAAAATAATGGCCTAGGTCATTTTTTTCTAGTTTTTGGGAAAACACAAAAAGAGATGGCCAGCATTATCAAGAGATGATTTAAGCCAAAAACTAATTTTCGTCAAAAAATGACTTAGGCCATTGTTTTGATAAGGTGACGTTATGGTAATTTGGAGAGTATTTTGTAAAGTGTATGAAATTGATGCCTATGTGTATATATTTTTTTTTTATCATTGTATGGAGGATATGAAAATTCTATAAAATTGAATACTGTATTTTATGAGTAGAGTAGAGAGTAGAAGTATTTTATGCAAGTCATTGTAAGAGGGGTGAGAGTAACTTTTACTTCTTCTCACTCCTTTTTGAAAATGTTTAGATTCTTTCTGTTTTGTTTTCGCTTCTATTTGCTATTGCAATTAGTTATCCATGATGCATGCCTTTGTCTATGATTTGAAATTGCAGAATTGTTTGATTTTATTGGCATGATGAAGATAAACATGATTTCACAGTGGGGGGGGGGGGGGAAGTACGGCACATGGACACCAGGCGGTGCTGTAACACTGAACAGAGCTGCGGTTTGCGCCGCACTTGACCTCTTCCACGGGGCTCCGCATTCCCGCGCTGCCTGGTGGTACGCAGCGGTTTAATAAGGCCCTTCTCGTCTGTCATCACTCCGTGATCAAAAAGCCACATGTCTGATGTTTCATTTAATCAGGGGAGGCAGCCAACAAGCATGGCATTCGCCTCGCCTCATCAGAAGCCCGGCTCCTTTGGCTATCCTCGTGCACAGGAAACGATATGTCAGTGTTGCTTGTAACTGGGCTTGGCAACCAGATAAAACGCTGTGGTTTTATTACAGGACCCCCCCCCAAAAAAAAACAAAACAACCTTAAATGGCCTTGACTGGACAGACGTTGCGCACCGCTCGAAAGCACGACGCCTGGCAGGTTTGGTGACGAAAAGCTTGGAGCGCGGAGACTCTCTGTTCCTCCGGGCTCGTACGGAGGATTTAACGGTTATTAAAGGTGCCGTGGAAGAAGTACAGACTGATTGTGCGGACTGACATTTTGGCACAGCCGCACCTGACTTAAATAGTGGGATCCCTGCCATGTAACGGCTCTGGCTGCGATTGGGCCCCTGCGAGTTCACTCTTGATCCGCTCGCCTTAAGTCAAAGCCGCGTGCAACAGACGCAGGCTGGACTCTAAGGTCACATTAGGCTCCGCATCAAAGCTCGATCTCTCTGAGGTTTTCAGGTACGTGATAAAAAATGTGCGCGCGCTTGCCAAACAGTGTTTTTTCATGCTCACTTGCCAATAATGCGAAACATTCATTTTGGCTTTCTGGAAACATGCGAGTGTGCACCTCGAGCAGACGTCTGAAAAGACTCAGGTCAAAACAATATATCATTGTGGAGAGACAACAGCTCACCTCCAAGAGGTAACAGAAGCCCTCCTGCACCCCCAACACAAAGAAATATGGCATATTTACTGGCTCACCCTCAAAGGCAATTTTTATACAAGTGGTTGTCTCTGCACCTTTAACAGTGGCTGATGCAGGTGGAGACATCATCTCAATTAAGCATTGTAAAAAAAAAAAAAACTAGCAGTGAAGGGTGATATGAAATTTCTTTCTCACCTCACGACAAGCAAACTCGAATGTGGAACGATTAACACTGATGCTTTTTTACAACAGCAGTATGTGTTAATGGGAGAGGTATTAAAAAGAAATGTGGCTGTTATCTTCCATCTGAGCTACAACGCGACAATAAAACAGAGAGCGCTTTCTCTTGTCAGGTTAAATTCTCAGTGCCAATAGAAACACAGTCGAGAAACTTTAAGGCGTTCAGGGGAGTGCCTGTCGTCGAGAAGCAGCAACACTGATTTCAGATGCAGATGACCTCTGAGATCTGCAGGGAAAGTGTCACTATTGCAAAGGTCGTTGTTTTTGAAAGCACACCAGCGCCAATTTCTCCCTCACGATGGTGCTGTGCTTTGCTCTGAGGAAATACAATAAGCAAACACGGGGGAATTAAAAATATTTTTTTTATTGTGATGTGAAAGCGATGATGCCTAGAGCTTCAAGTTAAGCTCCACATAACATCCCTGCTTCCATCAAAACAAACAGCCGTCGGACAAACGTGGAACATCATCAATGAGCATGATTGTTCCAGCATCTAATATTTCATCATCAAGCTTGACAAATCTTGTTTCCCGCACAGTTACCGAGCCAGCTTTTGATTCTGGATACAAATAAAGTGTTTACAGAAGGGGGGAAAAATGCATGCAATGCTTTCTAGTGGAGCAGCTGGGATATGAGACATTTCCAGTCATCTGCCATACCTCTCTTAGCTGCTTTCTGTCCCGCTCCTGGATAAAAGCCTCCACCGTATCCGCCATAACCACCTACATCCAACAGAGGAGCAGAAATGAGTGAGCGCAGCCTTACAATGAGAGTTAACACTGGAGCCAACCTTTCCTTTTATAGGAGATTGCATGTGAAGCTGTGTGAAGATATCTTGTTAGTTAGTTAGAGGAAAATGTATCACTCTGACCTCATGTGGATTTTCCACCTAAAAATTTCACAATCTTCTTTGGTCACTTCGTATTCAGCCTACTCACCTCCTCCAAGGGCTCCTTGGCCTCCAGCTCCACCTAGATTGCCATAACCTTGATAGGGACATTAGAACAAGGCAAGAAAAAAGGTCAGACTATGCGCTAGAAACTCTGCAGGAGAGGTTTGGCTAGCGCTAGCTTACTTTATGCCGAAGGTTTTTATGATGAATTTTTAACTACAACGCAGATTTGACAGTTTCAAAGTTGAACAAGATGGACGATATGAAAAGAACATTTAGAAAACATCATCTGTTTCTCAACATGTCATTGGTCACACATAGGAACCAAAGACATGGCGTGTACCACATTCCACACAGATGAAGCTAAATAAATGAAGCGACAAATAATTGTTTTCTTATCAATTTCCAGATCCACGCAACGTGAGTCAGATATCTGCAAACATTTGTCTTTAATTTACCATGTTTGCAGTTTTCTTGTTGGACTTACTTCTGCCAAATCTAAGTTTTACTACCAGGAAGTGTCCAGTGTTTCAAAACAGACGACAAAGTGTGACAGTCACAAAAATGTATATTCGAACTTGTTTTTAACTCTCAAAGTTTTCAAGTAAACAAAATTTGCCCAACATTCTTAAGTTGCTTCACTGGTACAATTCTTTGTGTTTGGCCAGTTACAGTAACTGCCTTGTGATAGCAGCAACCGGAAACAACAATATTAATGAAATGCTATGCAGTATTACAGATATGGTAAATGTACATCTCTCTCTCTCTCCATCTACCTACCTACCTACCTATCTATCTAACTATCTATCCATCATACCTTGTAATATCCAAGAAACAACAAAGAGCAAAACATGTTGGGAGAAACCATGATGGAGGCTTAGAGACCTAGTCAAAACAAATGTGGGTACGAGCAAAGGCCAAAGATCTGGCAGACAGACTTTCAGATGAAGCACGCGCCCAGACACTAAGATAAGCAACCTCTGCAACGATCCATCTCCATCAAGACTCTCAGCTTGGTTCCCATCGATTGCTCAACCTTCCTGAGACACGCCTCGAAGTAATAACAACAGTAATCAATTTTTATATAAATCAGACTGATGTAGGGTTTTCCTCTCGTGCGCACGCAAGGAATCCATCTTATTTGTGTCAACACGTCAGTGGACTTGACATCCCACGAACGAAACATACAGCGGGAGCGCTGCCGAGTGCTGAACTCTGTACAAGTGCGTAGGTCTGAAATGTGTCTTGATTCTCGTTTGATTGTCTACGTGAGTGTTATAGTACATTTTACAGTGTAGCACAGACTGTGTATAAAAGACTTTAATGCCATTTGGAACTGAGGAGACATATTGCTCAGTCTTTCGCAAACATCATTCTGACAGTGCTGAGAGTCTAACCAGCACCTGCCACAGAACTCAACAACTTGACAACAGCTGATGAGATGCAGACAGGCAGAAGTCTGCCTGCAAGCGTCTGCCTCCATGTGTGCGCGCGAGCGTGTGTGTGTGTGTGTGCGTGTTAGAACACAAGGGCAGTCCTCGGACAGACCCAAGATTTAGCCAAAGAAACCTAATCTCACACAATTTGCACATCGTGAGACACTGGGAAAGTGAAAATGTTCTCAAGCGAAAACTATTTTCTGGAGGGTCGCAGTGACTGGATACGCTACCAAAAAAAATTATTTGGGAACTTCACGTCTCCCATTGTCTGATCGTATATTTGTGAGATGGAAGCAAAGCGCTCTCTCTTTGGTTGTATTTACACCGTGCGGTCAGTTCAAACAGGCATGCTTTTGTTGGACGGCAAACAGCATGTCAGCTCGCACACTATTGGAAGTGGACACCGGCGTTGTTTATCATCGACAGTGCACATGGCAACTCCGCTCTGTGATTTAGAACCACTGCCTTCCCCTGGTGTTCCTCCTAGGGTTGAGTTGATTACCGACGAGCTGAACAATTTCTGTAGATCGATGCTAATTTTCTTGGTTCCCCTCAAGGCTTAATGAAACAGCCCGGGGAGCGCGTAAAACTCAAACTACCTTTAAGACCTTGGACCGGTAACCCAACAAAATCTCAGTGCAGGATGCGAGGGTCAGAAACCCAATCCTACACTGGAGGGAGAAGTGGAGGCCAAACACATTGGAAGGCAAGCGATGCAGAACTACAATGCATCATAGATTCCTCCAGTCTGCGAGGGGGGAGAAAAGAGGGCGACAGAAACATGGTTTACTCGCCAGTTTCCATTCGAATGGGCCGCTGGCTTTCGCAGCTGTTCACTGACAAGTGCACCGACGTGTTGTCCAGGTGCTTTTGGGAAGGTGTGAGGTTGAGTACTTCCAACCGTGTGGTGGCTGGTGAAGAAATGATCTCAGTCGGACAAACATCTGGTTCGTCTCTTTCAGAGAGGGGCTCCTCAGTTTTGAGGAATGAACAATGGGACAAAGGAACGAAGAGTGATTTATCAGTGCTTCTTGCGATGTCATGCCATGTGCTGGGATTAAAAACGAGTAGAAACCATTGAGGGTCACGTTCTCAAACTTGGGTCCTGTACTTGGAATCGATACATTAGCCAGCAAGAGCAGCAAATATCTGGTTTCGATCTCAAACTTTACTCTTGCTTTGCTTGGATGAGGGAAGGGGATTCTCAGTTGCAGAGACAGAAAACGCTACTATATTCTACAAAACTTTGTCGTCAGCCATCCGTCACTCCCTTTCCTTTGATCTGCGCCTCCTCTTGTTTCCTTTGCGGGTTCTTCCCCCAGAGGTGTCTGCGGGGTTGTGCCGACCAGACAAGTGGTGTTAGGAGTAGTTACGAGAGGAAGCCAGAGGTAAGAAAGTCAAAGATGGATGGGCCTGCTTCTTTCCATCCCAAATCTCTCCGCCCTTTCTCCCTTTCTCTGCTAACCAGCTGGGCCTGGAGAAGTCTTTAATTTAGGAGCGCAAAGAATTCCGTGGCAAGGCTCCACTGCAACTGATGGCAGATACACAAAAAGCAGACTTCAGAGCCGCAGCGCTGGAATTTCCAGGAATTTTTTTTTTGGTGCTTGTTTCTCATCGTATTCGATGTTTTAGATCAAAACTTAATCAGTAAATCAGCTAAACACAAATATTTATCAAGCCAGGGGGACAAGATTAGGGGTCATATGTCTAATGCTTTTGCACTGATTCTACTATGGCCAGTGCCGACGTGCAAAAAATAAAAGCATGGGCCCTTGCTGAAGAATGATGAGTGGTGAAACTAAGCTTTGCAAAACACCAGATTTGCAACACCAACAATAACAAACCTGCAAAAAACTAAAGGTATGTTCTTTAACGTCGCTAATGTAAAAATGTGAGGAAAAAAATACTCCTCACAAAATCAGCATCTGCGCCTTTGACGGACAGGCTGCCCTGGTTCCCCGGCTGTGAAACAAAATCCTCCAATGTCACCGTATTTATACCAGTGTCAAATTATCGCCCTCGGCCTCATCCAGGATGGTGGATCTCTGCATTCTTCGGCGGTGATGCAGGACAAGCTGCATGGAAGCAGAGTGACGTGAGCTTCTGCAGTGATTGTGAGATTGTGTGAGACAAGTTGCGTCCCTCGTCCGTCTTGGTTCTCCTCCCTCCCTCTTTCTAGTGACGTGATTTGCTCCTTCTCACTCCTTCACGCTATCCCATCGCCGGGATTGTGAGAGTGTGCGCTGGTCACATGCTGGTGAAATATATTATTCGCTCAGCCACGCCTCTAAACACAAACACTCTCCATCTCCGGCTGGTGTGAGGCTGCCGAACTTGGCCGCAAGCCTCTTATTGTTTTCACTTTCCTTTTTCCATGCACTCGCTGACGCTATATGAGAGGCCGTGGAGCCGTGGCTCTTCCTGTCTGCTAGACGACCCCTAGTGTGAAACTTAAAGGCGCTTACGGGCCAACTAGGAAGAGGAACTGGGAAGGATCCATAATTCTTTAAACGTTAGGTGTGTAATATTTGGAGATTTTGAAGAAGAAACAGCAACATCAAGTGGTTGCATTTTAGATTGCAGCGTCTTTCACTCTCTCTCTTCCTCCTGAGCTTGCCAGCTTGAGAGCTTTTGGGTACAAAAACCAAATTAGTTTTGTCGTACTGTGATTTTAGACTTTTAATATTGCAGCATATTAAGCTTTTACCAATAAAAAAAATTAAAAATCAAGCCAAATATTACACACTGGACCTTTAAAACCTCAGGCCCATTAAAAATCAGTGTAGAACTGAAAAACTGCTTCATCAAAGTTCTGAGTGAGTGGATTGCCCTTTTTTTGAATTTCAAAAAGGTGCATCATCCTGTAAGAAAATTATGATGTTTCATCCTTTTTTCTTTTCTTTTCTTTTGTTTTTTCAATGACGCAGTCTTGGCCCGGGCGCGGGGGCTCTCGCTAACTGCCGCACTCGGGCATCAGAACAAACGCATCTTGTCTCCGTGACAAACAGGCCCCCAAATGATGCCGAGCTGCAAAGCTCGCTTGCTGCCACAAGTAAAAAGGCAGGCCTGGCTTCCCAGCGATGCTGGGTTGCTGCCTGACCTCACCCTCTGTCTGAGTCCTTTCAGCTACACAAACACAAGCTGATCTTTTAAGAAAAAATAAAGAAAAAAAAAAGAAAAAAAGAGGAAAAAACGTCGCTGATGTCTTTTAAATTGAAACTTTGATCGCGCGCCACAGCGTATCCATCCACTCGACGTGAGGTCATTGTTTATGCCGCGACACGCCTTTCATGTGGACACAACGCAACCCTCCACATCTAGTTTTTCATCCGCTTTTACAGCAACGACACAGCTGCTCTGCCAACACGCAGCCTTGAATCCGTCTCCGGGCATTTCACTCATCCGCCGCTCATACGCTCACAGCACAAAACCCACTGACGCGCTTCACCGCCGGGGCCTTACGTGGCGCAGCTCGGCTCCCCTCGTTTCTTGCAGGCATGTCGTACGTATAAAGTTCAGATGTAAAAAATAAGCAGCGGGTGAGAAAAGTCGGTTAACAAACACAGAGAGGGGCCCCCGGTATGCAAAAGTTGGCCAAAAAAAAGGGCCTCCTTCCTCTCACAGCTGCTCCACATATGCGTCTACCTGCTGATACACTGAATGCTCTTCTGACGAGCCGGAGCTGGAAACAGAGACAAGTATTCAGCAGATAATCTCAGTCCGGTGTTTGTTCATTGACTTAACCTTGACAGCAGCGTGCGAGCGCGGTCGCCCAGAGACGCAGCTCCAGGACGCCATGAGAAACAGTCCCGGAGAAGCAAGTGTGAAGTGTAATTTGGCTCAGGAGCTTCTTTTTTTTTTTTTGTTTGTTTATCGTATGGCGCACGTTTTGAAGAGGTGGAGGTATTTCAACATGAGCGAAAGCACATGAGGACACATAGACGAAGGGCCCGCAGGAAAAAAAGATGGGGTGATTTAAAAAAAAAAAAAAAAAACCCAAAATCGTTGGTCGTCGCCAGAGCAGTGCTGGCCCGGGCTGCGTGTGCGCACGGTTCCAGGACGTTTAGCTGAGGTCACATCATTTCTGTGAAATGACTAAAAGTTAATTGAAAACACCCAATAAGAAACTGGAAGAACCAAACGACCTATTTAGGATACGCACGAGCGTGCACTTGTGTCCACTCCACCAGATGCCCTCCGACGGTTTGGCTTCTTCCCTGCTCACCTTTCCTCACTCGCCACCTCGGACCATTTGTCTCTCTGGCAGTTTGGTCCTGGATGTTGACTCGCCCTTGTGGAGGAAATTGAGCTCAACTTGCTTCGCTCCAGGACCCGAAGCAGCTTGTCAACCCATATGTACACACGCCTGTCAACGCCGCCTGCGAGCCTGTTTACGTACGATAAATCACAGATGGTGTGTTTTTCGTTCTTTCTGGACTCGCAACCAACTCAACACTGCGCAGCATTACATCGCAGCTTCATCGCGGGCTTTGCCCCAACCGTCCTGCTCTGCCATATGATATACAGTCAGCCAAAAATAATGTATACAAAACATCAGAAAAAGAAAAACTTGCATAAATATTCAGACATCACAAGATTAATACAAGTTACCTTTAGCCTCAAGTATCTACTTGTATAGAAGCACTTATACAAATTAATTATCGAAGCAAGTTTTTCTTCTCCTGATGCGAGTGTGCATTATTTTGGCTGACTGAGGTAAATGTCAGGTTTCTCCAGCGACAGGTCTGAAACAGGCAGTCGACTAACTTGCGCAACAAATGAGTACACCTGGAGCATTCTGCAGCTGTTAGAACTCAGAAAACATGAATTTTACACACTCCAGCCACATTGCTACAAAAACAGGCCCGGGATCGAGCGGATTCAAATCCACTTTTTTTCAAGTGACTTCAGAAAACGACCTTCACGTGAGGATCTGCCTCAAGGGACTCTTTGGGGAAGCGGGAGGCGGGTGAGGGGTGGAGGGGTGGGGGTCTCTCCATCACTACATAAACAACAGTTATCCCCCCCCGCTGCCAGATGGACGAGGATAGCAAACCATGTTCCAGACCTGCTGGCAGAAGGAGCAGGGGAGAGGTTGTGGGAGCATACCAAGAGATGGCTCATCAGCGACGTGGAAATTGAATTACATGTGGCAACACGCTGAGGGGAAAAATAAGCCGCAAAACCTGACTCAGAACAGGGTGAAGAAACGCTGGTGAAAGCTGTTAGCGAGCTGCAGAGAAACAAGCTCACCACTGGGAGATTGGGGGAGGCGGGGGGGTGGGGGTGGAAATAGCGTAGTTCGAGCCTGTAACGCGAGGCATGCGTGACAGATTACACAGCAATAAAAACCCAATAAAGACCTTATCTCCCTTTGCGAAAATGTTAGTTTAATTCCTTCTTTGATGGATCTGTGAAAAATGCCAACGATGTTAGCAACATCTGGCGATGTCACCGGGGGTGAGATGATTGGCGAAGCCCGGGGTGCTTCCAGTGGGAACAAACGAGACGCGCCGCCTTGTGTGTATGTTGGCCGAGCTGGCGGGGGGGGGGTGGGGGGGGGGTGGGGCTTGTGTTGTGGCTGAAGATGAAGAAAGAACGTCTGCGCAGGCGGCTCAGGTTTAAAGATGTTGACGCTTCGGCTCGGCGCAGGATGAGTTGTGGACAGGGGGTGAAAAGATAAGCGTGTAGGAGCAGACAGAGAAAAATGGCATCTTTCACACAGTTCACGTCGAATGTTTCATTTCTGCGGGTTAGCGTCTGTGCGCTAGAAAGAACTTGGCCTCCTAAATCAGCCAGATAAATACTTGTTATCCACAGCTCTGCGTATCCACATGTGGTCACAAAAGCTTAAAGATCTCGCACGGGGATTTGCTAGTGTGACGCTTCACATGTTAGCTTGCCAGCAGCACTCACCAGGAGCTAATGTCGAACGCGAGAAAAGCAGCGGCTTTAAAATGAGAACCACGTTTCTGTCGACAGTTTTTCTTCTCAGCGGCCACGCCGCGCAGTTGGTCGCTCTCCTGTTGGTTCGCTTTTCACCGCCGACGTCGCACAGTGCGATCCAAGACTTCGGAAACTGAAAACAAAACAGCTTGGACGGACACGTTCATGCATTGACTGCGGTAATCCATCATTGTGAATGATAGTGGCTGCAGCTGCCCAAGCATGAGTTTATCATAAACCTAATTGTTGGACTATTTTCACATTTTTCTTCATTACTTTACAGTACATTAAAACTGGGGCTGCAATATTAAACAGAGCCCCCCTCATCATGTACTTTTGCACCAATCAGAAACTAAGTAATAGGTCCAATCTACTGGGAAAATCCCCTGATAGCTGTGATCTATAAGGCTTTCCTCTGAGTAAAAAGTTGCCATATGCCAGGAAGTCTTGTCAGCTGGTCCGCGGTTTGAGTACAAAATAAGAATCTATGAGTTTGTGATTCGGTTGATTGGCCTCCTAAGCTGGAAGTTTGGAGCTGGATATCAAGCTGACAGGCGCAAAGAACCAAATGGGTGCATCATTTTTTTTCCCCATTAACATATTTAGCTGATACATAGTGGATGAATGCACAAAACAGCAGTTAAAGACACCGCCCAATACTGTCTGTACCACACCATGGGGCTAATAAATGGAGCAATGCATGAGGGTGTTTCTGATTTTAGAGTGAACTCAGATAATCTAACTTCCAAATAATGAAACGGACCATAAAAATAAATTTAAAAAAAGATGATGAGGATTGCAAAACTTAAAGTAAAAATAGGGTTTTCTGACTGCAACTTCTGAGGAACTTAAGTCAGTAGGGTTGCTAGTTCGGACCTTTGATACTAAACGACCAATGGCAACAACTTCAACATCAAGACAGCTAATTATTAACATTTGCTGTGGAACTGGAACCTTCCGCATCCACCACACAGTGAAGCCATGACAAGTCAACAGTATGCCGTGAGGGATACGCACGCTCACACACAAATTGTTCTATTTGTCCATCACAAACACAAACGCACGACAGGAAGGTGGCTATCCACCTTCTGACATAGATGCACAATTAGCTGTTCATGGAGCCCCTGGAAGGCTCAAAAAACAACAGTCTGACCAAATATTATACTTTCCAATCCATTTTCCCACACAAGCGGAGTGTCGAACACTATCATCACATCTCACGACGATGAACAAACGTAGAAAGAAAGAAATGAATTACGTATGCCGATGCAGACAGCTCTATCAAAAGAGACAATTCCACTGATAACAGTAAAACAAAACAACAATGACTTCTTGCTCATGGCGGTTCCATTGCACTGCCTGAAAGTGACAAGAGCCTTGCCTAAGAAAATATCCAGCGTTTGGTAATCGCAGCAGTCGGATTAAAGAGGCCTTTGCTTCAGGGAATGCAGAAATGCAGCACGAGTCCAACAGCTGTTAATGAAGAGAAAGCTCCTTCTTGCAGTCCGCTGTGTCTTCTCCAAGCTGGATGCTGACACGATTCACAATTAGTGTAACGTTTACAAGGTCCAGCGTGAGCTAAGCTGCAATTCTCTGCAGTCACGCTACTCATCGGTCAGCTGCTGTTCTCCATTACTCTCCAGACATGGTGCACATATCGGTGGAATGCAATATCGCTGTATGGATTTCACTGTGGCAGCTCTCTGTGCACGGAAAGACTTCATTTTACATGAACGTACGTTAAATAAGCAAATGCGTGCTTTGCAGCTGGAGCCGCAGAAGATTACAGATGCCGCTGAGCAGCATGTGCAGTAGAGCTGGATAGATGTTCTCCTGTTTACAATGGAAAATACTCATATGTCTAATCACAAATGGAAAAACTGTGAGTTTATCCTAAACAATTAATGCCAAGAATCAGAACTTGAAACAGGCCTTGGGTAAAACTGAAGCATCCACTTTCAGTCCAAACATTTGGGAAACCTCAGACAACCCCAAGCTCTTTCCCTCTCCACAAGCCTTAAAAAAAAAAAAAAATCTTTCTCTCTCTGATTGCAACAGAGTTGGGTACGGAGTTTGGTACAACAAGCTCTATGGCCATATTTGCTCATCTTTTTAAATAAAAAACAAACACCAGAACAAAACAAAAATGAAAAAAAAACAAGCGGGTTTTATTATTATTCATCTTTTCGAATTGTTTGACAAATGTGATTTGGGCTGTTTCAGCCCGACGATGGAAAGAGTGCACACATGCAGACCAGAGCCAGGGCTACACTGGTTCTGTGATTCTGTGGATCATGGCCAAAATCAACTTCCACTTAATGTTTCATAGATAGGTTTTTTTTTTTTTGCTTTTCCAAATTGCTTGCTTGTTGTACTCGTATAGGAACCCTTGTGAAATCGGCTTTTAGCAACACCGCAAGGAAAAATATTTACTGTACTGGGTCGGAGAGAGGCACAGTGGTAAATCTCGAAGCAGAGGTTTCCAGATATTGTGAAGGTCTTACAGTACAATAACATTCATCAGCGCTCTGGCACCATTGTTTGGCCGGTGTTGATAGCTGTTTGCACTGTGCCAATCGTGACTCCCCGATACGGCAGAGGAGGAAGACCCACTGTGGGGTCCCACCCTTGCAGCGGTACGCCCCAAACAGCTGCCCAGCCAGTGTAAACCAAGTGTGACAAAAACCCCGGGTGATAAGGAAACGCGGTGACAACCAATCAAAATACTGCTGTTGTTCTTGACTCACTGCACCGCAATGGGCAGTCACTCAAGGGGCTCGCTCCTTTTTCCGATGTGTGTGATTATATATAGTGGATGAACATATAGAGCTGAGACAAAAGTTTGAACCAGCATGTCAAAAATGATTAATTCACAGTTAGATTAATTAATATGACAAGCTCCTTAATTGTTTTGGACATTTTTGATGAAAAAAAAAAAACATTCAAATTTCAGCAAAACACAACAAAAATGGTCCAGCTTACCTGGTTTCGGAGGCTTCCCGCCTTGTCCTGCCGAGTGAAGACAAATAAAAGTCATGTTTGATTAAGGCCATGCTTTTGCCCAGTAGTATCAAACAAAACAAAAACATTATTTTTATTTTTTCAACTTAACCAGCAAGAATCAGTCTTTTAAAAAACAAATACACATCTCTCCCTTTTTCCTCTTTGTAAATGCGTTCTGTGTGGCAGCATAGGTGGACAACATTAAGATGTTAGACCTCTAATATCAAAACAGGGAAACAGAAAGCTATTTATTTTAGTAACAGAAAACCAAACAGAAAGTGTCGTCAAGGGCAGAAAATGAACATTTAAAACGGGAGACTCAAACTAATACAACAGACTTGGACTAGGCTGAGACAATCTTGTTGTCTGCTTGTATCTTAGTTGATGAAACGACAACGTCAGAGATGTTAGAGGTGAAACAACGACCAAACAGACAAAGGGAGACAAGGACTATTTAGACAAAAGAGCTGGAAAACACGGGTGAAAACAATCAAGGGCAGGACTGACAATGAAACACAAGTGATGAACTCAATGGGACAACAAAAAAGTGAGAAAACCGAAACAGGAAGTAAAATACATAAAACGCAAGGGAGACAAGACTATCAAAATAAAACAGGAAACACTAAAACCATGACACATGGAACTGATTTATGATTTCTGTCTGCCTACCTGCTCCATATCCTCCATATCCTCCACGGCCGAGACCAGCAGGTCCGACACCGCCTGGTACCCAACCTCCGGGTCCCACACCACGGCCTGCTCCACCGTATGCTCCTGTTGGCCCGGGTCAAATAGCCACCAGTGTCATATTAGTCTTGAAGACATTAATCGGCAACACCAAGACATTGTCACTTGGTTACATTCGCTGAGCCGAGGTCGCTCTTACCGAGCATGTGTGAGAGAAATGTGCAACAGGCTTCAGTTTCACGAACCTCATAATGACTTCCAAGTGATTTAACAGCAACCAGGGGCGGGCGCCAGCACATTGTTTATCCCGGGGTTATGATGATTTATGCTTACTATGGTGGTGTGACACAAAAAAAATCCCTACCATGTGTGTCCTTGAGATGTGACCAAACCGAAGCTGTGTGGACGTGGGGTATGTCTTAAGAACAACAATCTGCTTTCCCTTGTTTTAGGTGACACGCAGCTGTTTCACTGTTGTGCCCCGGACTTGAATTGATTGAACAAAGTGGTTTCAAAAACCTAATTGGTAGAGTTTTGAAACCCATTCATACATTTCAGTCACTTTACTTTGTGATAGTTGTAGCAATACAGCAATCAGTTGATGTTTGTTTTATACTAATAGACTATTCATGTATGAGTAAATACGATTTGAAGGCAGGATGAGTGTTGCCGTTGACTGGACAAAAGGCTAAAACCTTGGATTTAGTCAATGAAGTGATTTGAATGTAAGGAAAGACATAGTGGAAGAGCAAAGAGGAGATTTAGAGGACGGGGTCAAATGGAGGCGCATGATTGGCTGCAGTGACTCCTGAAGGAAGCAGTCCAAAGGAGGAGAGGTCAGTTTTGGGCAGCGCCATTGGAAAAGAACAAGTGGAACCCTTTCTTGAATTATGCATTTTGTGCTGTGCTTTCAGCAAATGAAATATGACACCCCAGGCTCAGACACACCGAGTATGAACTCAAACACGGTGAACAGAATGCATGCTCTTCCACTCACCTGGCACTTTAGCGGGTTTATAGCCTTGAGCGACGCCTCCAGAAGAGCCTTGCAACACAACAAGTACAGAGTAAATCGAGTTACAGCGTTTCCACATTCAGTCATAAATAAATTGACAGGCCGTGGTGTGGGACCCAGAGTTTGGCAAGGCACATTGTTTTAGTCTCTCTTGGGACACCAGGGAAATCCCTGTAATATCTTCCACCATCTGACATTTTGAGTTTGTCTATTATAATTGAGTGACACTGTGTGCAAAAGGTCACACTGTTTCATAAAATGAATGCAGTTGTTTCAAATGCTGCTTGTTGTTGTTGTTGTTGTTGTTATACAACATATCATCCAAATATGTTGTAATCTGTAACTCTTCAGGGTGATTTGACGCATCGTTACCTGGAAAAAATCCAGTTCCTGGTCCAGTGCCTGCTCCCGGTCCGACCCCAGTATTAGGTGGCACATACACACCTGGAACATGGAACAGAAAATAAGGGATGACCCACCAAGACCCTCGAGTGCGACAACTGTGAGTGCAGTCATAAGAGCTCACAACCATTGGTGTTTTCTTTTCTTTTTTTTGTTTCACTGGAAAATTTCACCATTTGCTTGGTAAACATTCTCAAACACTTTTCAGTTTCCCTGACAGCAAAACTGAAATAATTTCTGGCCGCATGCATCCGACCCTGCTTGGGTCCTAACAGCGAGGAGGTGCAGAGTGAAAAATGAAACTTCGGCTACAGCCGGAGGCAAAGCACATAGACGTGCTTCGAGTTTCGGCGAGAAGATAATGAGGAACATTTTGAAGTTGATGAAGTGCTGCAGTTGGGGACATGTTTTCAGAAAGTGGCTGCGGGACTGTGGGAAGTTTTAACTTAAGCCTTTGCCTCATTTCTTGCCTGACTCCTGGCTGTGACCCAGGTAAACTCCTCTGATGGTCGTTCTGTAAGGCACAGCAACAGAAATAAAAAGCAAAAAATAAATAAATAATGTATGTAAAAATGCCTCAGTTGTTCCGGGACAGCAAAGGACCGAATCCAATGGGACAGGTCAGCTGTGGCCAAGACCATAAAGTTGTCGTTTGTGAGAGAAAAACCTGGTTTAAATCAGTGAAGACAAGACGGGGTGGAGAGGAAAAGGGACTTCAGGACCTCCGTAATTTAGCTTAATGGCTCTTACATGTGTTGGAGGCCTATTAATTCAAAACACATGTCAATGGCGTCCGCGTGTTTCTTAGCGAATGCTGTGCGAACACTGCACCTTGGGCTCCGTCCACGGTGTGCGGTCATCAGGCGAAGAGCATTGCAAGCTATTATTGTCTAATCTAGTCGAGCGAGGTCACAAGAAAGCTTCTGCCGAATGCCAAGCTGGAAACACATAAGTGGTTCATTATACACCAGTGCGTTGCTGTGCTCCGCTGATCTCTTTGCCACCAACCAACAGATTTCATGAATTTGCATGGAAGTCAGATCCGTGCGGGGCTCTGGCAACTGGACGAAAAGAAACTGAGGAGTTTGGAGGGGATGTTGGAGATAATTGCTGGAATCAATAGTGGCTCGATCGATAGATGGCAAAATAGAGGGACGTTGTATCAGTAATGATTGAAGTCTGGACCACATTGGCCCTGCTTAGACACATTCGTTGGAAGACATACATTCGGTTTGGTTTGGGGCCTAGAGACCCCCTTTCCATATCCATAAAATGTGATGCTGGGCGAAACCCGCGTTGGTGACCTTTGTCTCTTCGTTCTAATGGGTCACGGTGTTGGGTTTGCAGGATTTGTTGGTCAGTCCTTGTAATCACAGAGCATGCACAAGCGCAACGGAGATATAAAATGTTATTGCCAGAAGTATCGCACATTTCCAGCGAGACTCCATAAAAGCTACAGTATTAATCGCAAATCCGCCCCCAATGCTAATGGCCTCGTCAGCTTTTCACATCTGTGTCTGCTTGGGAAGACATCCACGGCTTTAGATGACTTGAAATAAGGGGATGTCGAGCAGGAATAAAGCCTGAACATGGCAGCAGTGAAGCACCTTGGGTGCCAGCAGCAGCAGCTATTAAACCTTGGAGAGGAAGAAGATGCAACAGCTGCACAGCTTAGTAGTGAAGGTAAAGGATCACGCAGCCAAGAGAACACTTGTTAAGTACGCAAACAGTCAAATGGATTTGAAAGACATTTAGGAAATACGTTTAAGAAAAGGATGCGAGACAAGACAGACCTTTTAAAAAAGGAAGAAAAAAATAGGAGAAGGTAGTGGAAAATTACAAACATTTCAAGACAACGTGGCAATTCTGAAGTTCAGATATAAAAGCGGCTTGTTTGTTTTAAAGCTAACTCCAGCAAACTGATACTGTTGATACTCCAAAGCTTCAATCCAGATCTGATGCGGTAAACATATTTGTCTGTTTTCCATTCAGAGCAAGGCTCAGTTTTCCTCAGAATTATGCCGTGTGCCATCGGGGCTTAGTTAAGTACGGTCGCAGCAACCTGATTTTCTCTCTTTTCTTTTAGCCGAACTGCAAAATTGAAGGTATCAGCCACAGCCTCTGGATCATTAATGCAGGCAGGATAAAACTGGTCAGATTGGGATGTTCTGTGCAACGGGCGATAGATGATGGTGGGGAGATTTGGCAGAAAAATTTGGCAGAAAAAAAGAACACTAATAGAAACTCATAATCCTGCAGGCTTCGATGAAAAATTAAAGATCAACCTGAGCACCTGTGGAGAGTCAGGCATTAGATTTGGAGGCAATTCAAATTGAGCTGTTCATGAACTGAACTGAACTGAACTGTTCATGAGCACTGCTGCCCAATCCAGTGGATCTGAGGGTCGCCCTCAGGTGAAGTCCCCACATATCGGTTGATTGTTCCAAATTGTAATCGGTCATTTCACAACCAAAAGCAGGATTTCCTGTCTCGGCAGTGCAAGCGAGTCAAAGGGGAGTGTGTGTCTGCTCCAGCTTCCCTATCGTGCTCCTGTGCCACCAAAGAGTGCATCAGGTTCACCGTGACCCTACATCCAAGCGGGATACACACTTCCCGCTGCCCGGTGACCCAGCTGCATAAATACACTTCCACAATTCTTGGTGATTGTGTGAATCATCATCATCATCATCATCATCATCACCATCATCATCATGACACTTGCTTGTATTCCTTGTGACCCCGGCCAGGTCATGGGAATGTGCTAGAATTTGTGCGCAGAGGAGAAAAGTGAGTTGTAGAGCACAAGGGGATTAAATGGGAGAAGTTATTTTATGGTTTTGATTCCAGGCAAGAGTTCTGAAGTAAATGTGACTATTGGTGAATAAATAACTCCGCAAAGGGGGATTTGCAATGTTTTACCGCCAAACAGTCTGAATATGCAAGAAGGATGTGTACTTGTGCAAATCTCATAAATTCTGTCAGGTTTGTGGG
This sequence comes from Nelusetta ayraudi, assembly GCF_046127955.1. Lineage (NCBI taxonomy): Eukaryota > Metazoa > Chordata > Actinopteri > Tetraodontiformes > Monacanthidae > Nelusetta > Nelusetta ayraudi. The sequence continues at coordinate 6,936,956 of NW_027466098.1, read as the reverse complement.
CTGAAGGTTGAGCAGCGTTTTTAACACTGTGTGCAAGTTCAAAAGAAGTGTATAAAAGCTATGCCTTTACGACAACATCTCTCAAGTCTGTCGACGACGGGGGGGCTCCCCGAAATATACGGGACAAAGTGAAGTGCGTCCCGTATCAGTTCATTCCGGGACAGGTTTTTTAGTTGCCAAATACGGGACAATCGCGTATTTTACGGGAGGGTGGGCAACCCTATCTAAACCGCAGACAGAAATCAAATGAGGTTTTGTCATTTTCCCTAAAAAACGGGACAAATTGTGTCCCGGGAGAGATTTCATTTTTCCCGGGACAGGTGGTGAAAAAAGAGAACAATTCTGGGAAACCCGAGGCAACCCTAACAACAACATGAACCTAAAACGTGTGTACGGACTACGGACTATTCTCACAATTAAAACAAAATGGACCTGTTGTAAATCAGTAGAAAATGAGTTCATTGTTTGCGAGCTACCACGCGCTACAGCTAGCTGTTAGCTTACAACTAGCTAGGTCAGTGGTCAGGCGGTATAATCATGAAGGTGGCTACAAACGTTTTGGAAAATTCACACCTTTCTCTTATTTGAAGTAGATGATGCTTGAAACCCCATAACTTACTGAAATCAAGAACACTTCTGTGCTAAGATGACTTTTCATGAGTTCAGTGAGGAAATAACTGTAACACAACCGCTTCTCTGAGATTTGAATCTTTTTCATTCCAGCCCAGTATTATTTGACTAATGAGGTGAAAGCGCAGGGAGCACTGGGACGAGGACAGGCATGGTCAACTTAAGCTGCACTTTTGAAATTGCATTTAATCAAAACTCATTGAAAGAAGAGCAAGAGATAAGGCTAAAGGCAGTTCCTGTCCTTATTGACGTTGGCCTTAATTTGGTCAATTTGGTTACCACAGGGCTGTAGTGCACCTCAAATAATGTCTGACATCATCATACAGACACACTGCACCATAAATCATGAGGCATGAGAGTGTTTATCATCTGTAATATTGGTCCCTTAGTATCGTCAGACTTGATGCTGGGACGGAGGGAATACTGGGAAGGCAGCCAGTTGTTACTGTAAAGAAAACAAGTTCAATGCACTGAAAATGGTCCAGGGGTAAGACGGGGACGTCTCTTTCTGGGCTCACGCTGCATTGTTCACTATTTTTCTAATCATTTTCCTGTCAGAGGTCCAGGTGTGTTTCACATGGGCTGTTGCATGGAATTTCTGTTCACTTTTCACGTTGCCAACTCATTACTATGTTTGTCATAAACGCAAAGCCAATTTTGTTTTTTTTTGTTTTTTTGAAGGCTGGGCCCAAGTGTGAGATCTGTCTGTCACGATGTGGGGGAAGCATGTGTCACATTAGGCGCTACATGTTTAAATGAATTGCATTCCAAATGTTTTCTCAGTCTCATTCCAGCACACACAGATTCCAGTCACCGAGAATCAGCGGCAGCAAGGTCGTAAACCCCACAGTCGTGCCCTCAAGTGCAACGGCCGCACGTCATCCCAGTAAACTACACTTCTTTCTAAGGTGAACAGCAGTTGATGAAATGGCTGAGACACGTCTTGAAGGGAGACATAAAAAGAAAACTCACCTCATAAACTTTAATGCAGCTATGCACTTGGCAAGAATCAACCCTCTAACAGGTAAAGAAAGGAAGAAAATGACACTCATCTGCAGTCTGCAGTCACCTTGAAGACGATTTCTGGCTCGCACAGCTTTTTTTTTTTTTTTTTTGCATTTTTTTTGAATGGGCCCTTTTAAATCATTTAAAATCTTTCTTTAAAAGACAAAACTTTATAAAAACTGGGCATTTTGGATTTGTAAATGGGCAGTTTATACATTCTAACAGAATTCAGAAGTAGTCTTGAGAACATAAATAGCAATATATTACCAGTGTGAATGTGCAATATGGTGTAGTGCACCGGCAGTTTGTTTTTCTAGATATAGAACAACTCAAATTTAGGAGGTTATAATCTGATACTATAGTGCAGTATTTTATGAGACTTTATGAGTCTTCATGTTCAGCTGATTTAGTTTTAGGTTCACCTTAAAAATAATATTTGTTTTTCTTAAAAAAAAAAAAAAAAAAGATGTATGGCACATTTGTTAGGAGTCTTTGCTGTTGTTGACATGCTTCCCTCAAAAAGTTCTCACAGCAACACAATTCATATACTGTATGTGGAAAAATTCACTTAAAAAATACTTTCAATCTTTCGAAGCAGAAATTCCATCATAGAAACACATCACTGACTATTTGCAGATGCAGTCTGGTGACTCATGATGCTTTTGGACAAAGTCAGGTCGTTTTTAATGTGGAACAGTCTTTAAGGATTTTTGTTTGTCTTGAGTGGTTTTAATTTACTTCTGTATATTGTATTCCTGCAAACCGGAGTGCAGGACAAAGTGGGTATTGATGGATGGATGGAATATTGTGTTGATTTTTTTCTATGGAAGAATCCTTTTGCAACTCTCACAACACACGCTCACACACGCATATACAACTTTCTTTATCTTAATTTGTGTCACTCTTAGCCATTGGTCAGTGAGAACAAACCCTCCCTCGTACTACACTGTAGTCTTCAGTGTAAGTTTATGTGCAGAGAAAAGTGAAAAAAAAATAGCCATTAGCCAAAAAGCATTTTTATGTGCAATTATGCGTCATGCTTGTATTGGTATGAGTCATGCTATTTTGAGCTGCTAGTGATTTTTATTTGTTATTTTTGTTCATTAGTTTAAAAAAAAAAAAAGTAATTCCAGACAGTTTTATACTTGTATAGTTTCAAGCCCTGAAAACTCGTAGATCTGTCTTGAAGTCCTCCCATCCTCAATTGCGTTTACGCATTCAGTCTACGATAAGTAAGCTTTGAGAAGAACGAGCACACAGGCAACATTCAGGTGTCATTCATGATAGAATGACACAGCAGATTGGTCTTTGCTGTCCACTGGCTTTAGCAAGACTTTATACAAAAAAATAAATAAATAGAAAATAACTAACAAGGCCCTTTGCAGCTATTACCAGTAGTGGAAAAACACTGTTGGCAACCTGCTCTGTTAGAAGTAAAACTGAAAGAAGGAAGACGGATTGTCCAGTTTTGAGAGTGACAAATGGAAGGTCTTTATTTGCACTTATTAAGGTTGCTTCCTTTTGTATATTGGCTTTGGATATGTGAAACACGTCCCGTCAACACATGGAACATTAAACCAGACAGGTGAGGTTGATGTCAGGAGGATAAAAGCTCACTAAGGCCAATCCTCGGTGACACATGTGTGCTTGCATTAGGGTTCTTCTCTCGGGGATGAGGGTTACTGAGCTCACTAATGCTGACTAGAGGAAGAAGTTAGGAAACTGTAAGTCACAACTCCCTTTGTTATTGAATTAGAGTGCAGCCAATGACGGCGTTTTCCAAAGACCCTCCCATGTTTATGACGACTTTTACAATTGATCTTTATGACTAGAGAGAGTGAGTGTTACCTCATTTACAAGAGGCCGGTGAGTAATGTGACATTTTCATGACCCTGTGATGTGGCCGTTTAATAATTGCTTTTTTACTGGCTAATTAAATTCCTCAGAGAAAACAACTTAGGCGGTGATTATTGTAGGCATGTAAATCCAAGACATACACAACGCACACACACACACACACACGCACATACACAGTCAACCTCACAAAAATAAATGAGGACATTCCTCAGCCTTTAAAAGTCAGCACAGTGTAGCATCCAAATAGAGCTCTCGATGGCAGCGCGTTGCAACTGGTCTCAGCCAATTTATTTTGCACGTCTGCACAAGTTTTTCCGTCATTTTTGACAAAATCTCTCAAAAGGAAGTTTTGGCCAACTAACCACTTTCCCAGAAGATCTTTTTTCCCCCTGTATGGAAAGCTCTCATACTTCGGCACAGAGACAAAGAGACAAACACTGTGGTTCCTGGCACTCTCACATCTCCTGTTATCGGACATGTGACAGCTGGACTGCTATCAGTCACTGCCTCCACTTTCCGCAGAGTGCTGCAGGGCGGAGGAGGAACGTGAGGATCATCAAAGACAGGAAAAGTTTTTTTTTTTAATGCGAAGCGCAATCGGGTACCCCGACCTTCTTTCTTTCTTTTTTTTTTTTTTTATCTCCTTCCTGCGCGGCCTCGTCTGTGGAAAAGAGTTTTTACTGCCACGGCAGGTGACATTTTAGCAAAGCTGTCATCGCACAGTCGCCCGCCTTCAAACTGCCTGGAGGGAGCCGAGCCCTCCCACTGGTATTCAAGAGGAAATCATTACAGCATTAACGAAGGCATGCTTTGAAAACCAAAGAAGATGTTCCTAACAGCTGTTTTGTGGCAGTATCTCAGCACCAGTATGTAGAAAGGAATTAGGCCGGGCTTAAGAGATCACAGGAAAAAACAATGACACTATGACATTGTGACTTTTCTGTTTTCTGTTTTCAAGCAACGGGCCAAACTCCAGCATGACTTCAAACATTTCCAAATTTGATTTGAATTTGAAAAATACATTTTAGATGTTTAAATGTCTGCAGGATGTGATTTTGGAGTTTTTGTTGTATGTGGAAAAAAAAAAGAAAAGAATCCAAAGCCACTTGAAAGAATCTTATGGATGAATCACAAGAGTAACTGAACACAGTTTTATCAGCACAATTTATCAACATAGTCTTGATATCTTCAGGACTCAGCTGAGAAAGAATGACATCAGCGCTCAAATTTATGTAAGACATGAAAGGTAAAGAGGTCCCCATCTTGTTGGAACCAAAGGCTAAAGTAGGCAGAACAACTGCACTTCCATGCCAGTCATTAAGACTAGCTACTTTATACTTTATACTTTATACTATAATCCATCAGAATTAATTATTTTATTTTAATTTTTTGATTGGATGGAATTTACAAAGCAATCCAAATCCATGCTCCCTGCTATGTTGACCACAGAAATCATGGCATTATTTTAATAGTTTTCCTTTGAGACTGGTATTTGTTTGCACTAGACACGCAGTTATCAATTTGGTTTGTAAATTAATTAATTGATCAGTTGATTAACTTCAATTAACAAATCAAATAAGAACAATGCAAAGAAGGACTTGTGTCCTTTTCGAACAAAAACACTAACTATCCTGGCATTGTGTGTGTCACAATAAGTGTCCGTATGAAACACAACAGAGCCAATGTTTACTGGCGACGGAATTCTGGAAATGAAACTTTGATTGAGGAAAATTGTTATAACAAATTATTGCTTTAATCAATTTGATTTCATTTCATTTGATTAATCAATTAATTTGCTTAATCGATTAATCGTTTCTCTCTAACGCTCTCTCTTCTCTAGTATGCACTCATAGACCAAGCATGGTATTTAAAGTCTACTTATATTTAAGACATTTGGGTATCAGACATGACAGTGTCCTCTGTTGGCTTCAAGGTGGGGACCATTGCATGAATGGAGGTGTCCCAAAAATCGTTCTTTGTTGAGTGTTTGGGGGGTTTCTTAGGTATTTCTATGGGGATTTTGTTGACTTTGGTCTTGGGACCAAGGCTATCCGCTTTTCTGTGCACTGGTCTAACCTGTAAAACACTCTTACCAGTAGTTACAGCTAAAACGGCGATGATGCAAAGGGTGACTCTCCAGCCAAGCAACGTGCTATAGTGCAAAACAGCAACCAGTGCATAAAATTGGCCTATTAACACTTTCCCAGGATGCGTGCCAGGCTACGATATAAATAGGTGGAATTGCCCAACCGCTTCTTTCCCCAATAGCACACAACACTGGCCAGTCAGTGTTTGAAACCAATGGACCTTTCCCTCAACAAGTACAAAATGAGCTCACCTTGCTGTAAAGTACACTCAGCCTGACTCTACTTAACATCAACCAATTAAAATGATGTTGGGTCCAGCACTAAAGATGGTGGAGAAAGTGAACAAAAAAAAAAAACAAACCCAAAAAGCTCCCTGAAGAAAAACTGTCTAGTTCTGGCTGTGCTTGAAACGCTGCCTTGAATTGTGGTGGAGGAGCGAGCTCTGGGATGCCCCTGTCACATCAATCCTCTGTTCTGTGGTTTGCAGTCAAGGTTGCCAAGAAGAAGGATCAAAGGGCCAACGCATCCACAACGTGCACGATCCCAAAGCGGCCCGAAACACCGCTTGCTCCAGGAATCCAAACCGTCACTTTAGGTTCTTCTTTTACAGCTGTACTGTCAGCCGTCACTGATTAATGCGCTAAATACCTCCAAAGTCTGGTGAAACTGCACAGTGAGGAAAACTGGCTTCCAGCAGCACTTAAGAAAACTTTTCACAACGTCTTATTTTCTTCGGGGACGGCGCAAACAAAGCGGCTATTTTCCACTTTTCATCGCCCTGCGGCTTCTGTTCTTCAGAGTTGCACTATTAACAGCGTCTGTCAGGGACGCCAAAATAAAACTTCCACCAAGAGTCTTCCAGGATGTTCCAGGAGGATAAACACGGAATAAGTTAAGATATAAAGGCAAGAATCTACAAACCAGTTTTAAAATGTCAACCTAAAAAATTTGTAAAAAATTACACATTTAAAAAGGAATTAAAGAACAAACATGATGAAGTTGTTAGAAGAGGAGCTGACGAATTGAATCAATTTTCTTAGTCTGGGTTTGGTTACGTTTATTAAAAGCGGCATTGAAAAAGCAAGCCCAGGCTACATCATCACACATTTATTTTGATAAGAATAACAACCCATCCTCTTAGCCCGCAAGACAAGTGTTGTCTGTTCGGAGAGCGCAGAGGGAAGTCTGGCACTGTCATTGGAGGAACTAGAGACGTTCCTGCGTGAAGTCACAAAGTCAATAGATGTGATTTATTTATTCATTTATTTTCAATTTCCAGAGATGTTCTTTAGCTGCCAAGGAAACCTTTCACGCTATCTTTCGGGGGGGAGAGTTTATTATGCGGAGGCAATAATGGCGGGATCAGGTGTTAATGAGGTTGATGGTGCTCTCCAAGGATTCACCCTCTGTCCACAAGAAGACAATTTAGTTTCATCCAAGTAGGGGAGGACACAGGTGGAAGCAGTTTAGATGCCACAGAAATGTTTGACATTGACGGTCTTGTGAGTTCAAAGTGGAGCTGCTAAGCCAGTAGTGATATTTTTTGGCTGCCTGACGAAATACATATTCTGCCCAAATCCATCTTAAAATCTTAACTGGCACACAGCAGGCAGATTAAAAGACAAGTGAGTCATGAGACGGGAGAGGGAAAAGCCAATAAGTCATTTAGGTGATACGATCTGATGGAAACTGACTCGCTAGATTTTGGTGATTGAATCAAAGGAGGGAGCCGAAGACGCAGGGGAAAAAAAGAGACTTTATATGGACAAAACATTCCCTTAGGCAACCCAGCAATCTAGAGGGATTCCTTCATGCGAAGGATGGGACATGTGGACACAGGATTCCAGCTGTGACTTTTTAAACTGATCTAAACAACAACAAAAAAGTTGAGCCGACTCCAAGGGACTCCAGCATCCAGATGCTGGGCCGTGTTTATCTCTATCTGTCTGGGAAAGAGAGACGTGCAGCCAAGAACACAGACCAGCGACTCAATGAAAACAGCGCGCAGGAGAAAAGACAATTCACAGGATGCGTCAGAGTGCTGAGTTGAGAAAAAAACAAAACAAAACAGAACAATGTTGACAACCCGGCCACTCTCCCACTTTTGACTGTGTGAAAAACAGAAGACGCGGTGTCAAAGCAGAGCTGACGCTGGAACCCCTTGAATCTGCCTGACGACTCTCACATGCAAAACAAGGGAGTTCAGCTCTGCCAATGTGTGGGCTGAGACGCGTGAGTAGATGCCAAGGCTGCATTGAGAATGAACCTCTTGGCTGACTGCTCGATGTAAGCGTGAGCTTTACATGCATGCATATGATCAGGATATGCACGAAAACCATTGTTATGTTGTCATGATGCAAGTGTCTTGTCACAACGTCAACAGACATGTGAATGTGTGGGAGCAACTTTACATGTTGGTCGTTTTGCAAATATAACCAAACATCTGGCCATTGAAAGTCTAGTTGGGTGAAATAACCTTTAAGGTCAACACTGGGATTGTGTGTTTAAGAGTAGAAAATGAGTGAAATCATCTCATCAAGCCATGTGATGAAGTTGTAGCAGGGATTGTGTCCATTGAAACCATTGTTCTTCGTCTTTTTTAAAACAGTTTAAAGTTTAAACAACTTTGCTGCAGCACTTTTTTTTATGTAAGGGGAAAATTAAAGCCCCCCCCCTTCTGGCCTCAAGGTTCTGATCGAAGAGCAAAGGGCTCGCAAACAGAGAGAAAAATGTAAGTTTTCCGAAGAGGTCGAGTCAGTTTTGGGGCTCACCTGCGGCACACACTTACCTCCTTGCAGCGAGGGCTGGATCAGCGCTGAGAGCCAGAGTCCACAGAAGAGCAGCAGCAGCAGCGCGTGTCTGCCTGCCATCTCGCTTCCAAAGTGCGTCACTCCTCCGTCTCTGTGTCTCTCTGAATCGGCCGGTTTGACTCTCTTCTAGAAAGCCAAGAGCATGCGCCTTTAAGGATCTGGGCGAGGGTGGGTGGCGGAGGTGGGTGGGGTAGGGGGAGATGAAAAAAGAGCAGGGGTGGGGGGGGGAGATAAGGGCAGACGACTTGTAATCAAGAGTCTGGCTTGAGGGAGGGAGGGGGGGCTCCTCCTGTTTGAATGGACCAGCAAGCTATTTTCATCCCCTCAGTGTCTGGTGTTGGTGTTTTTATTCTGGTCACTCCTGCCAGTGAGGAGGGAGGGAGGGAAGGAGGACGATCAGGGGGAGAGAGAGAGAGAGAGAGAGAGAGAGAGAGAGAGAGAGAGAGACACCCCCACCACCCCAACCTCATCCAGAAGGAATTATTGAAGCGTCTGCCAAGCATTTGCACAGATTCTAGGCAAACTTATCATGAAAAAGCTGCAAACACAGATAATAGTTCACTTTTCTTTTCATTTCTTTGCAAACTTGAGCTGTAAGATCACTGAAAAATCGAGGGAGTGGGTCCAAAAGGCCCGGCGGGTGTGGGGAGGGGGGCTTCTCCGCATCTGTCCCCAGAAATACCAGCAGACGGAATGAAATCAGCGGCTGCGGAAAGGAGCTGGGAACGGCATCGCACTGTCTGTCCGTGTGTGCATGCATGTGTGTGTGTGTGTGTGTGTGTGTGTGTGTGTGTGTGTGTGTGTGTGTGTGTGTGTGTGTGTGTGTGTGTGTTGGGAAACCGTCTGCATCCCATAATGACACCACTGGGAGCGAAGGAGCCAAGAGGCATTGAACCTGCTGCTGTGTGCAGCCTCCGAGCCAATTCGTCAGGAAAATTGTCGTTGTCAGCCCGGCAGCCGATCTCAGACGTGCTCCGCCTCAGACGGCTCGAGCAGCTGCCGGCCAACAATGAGCACGTCGACGAGCACTGCACGCCGTCTGCGCACGGGCGGTGAACCACCAAAGAGCAGCAAACTGTGCGTGACTTTTATTTACAAAGACAAAAGTCCTCAATCTAAGAGATTGACCTTTAACCTCACGGTATTCAGAACTTTTACTCTGGCTCTACTGATTTAAAAAGGATGCAAAAAAAAACTTTCAGGTTTCCTTTTTTTTTTTTTTTTTTTTATTAAAAATTCATCAACAGGTTGTCACACGGCAACTTTGCAACGTCTTGGGAGACGTGACTTACGGGACACATCCCCCCCAGACACCTGCGTGCACACAGACCTTGGCCCCCGGGCCGAGGCACCGAGGTTACGTCCGCCCGCCGGACGGGGGCTGTCGTTGTCCATCTTTTTATTTATTTATTTATTTTTTTCTCGTTTAGTCCCCGGGACACGTTATTGGGCTTTGGACGTGGAAGAGGTTGTGCAGAGGTGCTTTTATTTTGGCGAGCGCCGCGGCCAAAGTCGTTACTCTCTCAGACACAAACCTGACAGACGAGGCTGTTGCACGCATGCTAATGCGCCGCGCTTTCCAAGACACACACCATCCTTCATAGTGGTGACGTCTTCTGTTAGTGCTCATATTTCCTCGTGCTCCTCACGCCGACTTCCTTGAAAGCCCGGCGCAGGCATCCCAACAATCCCCCCCGGCTGCTTAAAGACCCCGATCAGTTCAGGAGCTTAAATAATGGAACGGGGTCATAAGGCTAATAAGACAAAGAATTTAAAAAGAGAAGGAAAGAAACCCTCATGAAACATCAAATGAATAGATGAATAAATAAACGCTGCAACGCTGCTGTCGTGCTCTTGGCGTGTTTCTTTCTTAATGATCAATACAATCCTACCCAAATTGTTGGACTGCACATGGTGAAGTTAAATCAGTGACAGAGCCAGTGACATTTACAATGGGTAAAAAAAAAAACGACGGGGCGGGAAGAAATTAAAAAAAAAAAAAAAAACCTTTTAATGAACATTAACGGCTCAAGCAAATTGGTCCGATAACATATGGTGCACATAAATGAGACGCAGCCGGTCCTCTTTGTCAGGAGGAAAATTGAAACCAGGAAAAAAAAAAAAAAAAAAAGGGCGAAAAAAGTCTCATATGAGGTTACCGGAGTGATAAAACACCACGAGACAGCACTGCCTTTACGTGCATTCTACACATACTAGTAATATAAGGATTAAAGTCGAACATATTTTGTCTTTGACTTCACAGGCAGAGCTCAACTGTCCAGACACGAGTGCTGCCATCAGGCACCGTGATGTAATTTGGAGTCAGAGTCTGGAGGTTTAAGAGCCAGTTGCTTGCACGGCTCAGCTGTCAGTCGTGAGGGAAATGACTAATTAAGTCTAAACTAATTAGTATTGTGCTTTTTTAGTTGGGTCCATGTCATGGCTAATGCGACTCCAGGGGGGAAGGGCGCCGCGACCGCAACTCGCCATCGTGGGGCCACCGATGAAAATGATTTTTTGGCACCACTTCAAAGGAGCTCTGTCCCTCTATTTTCACATCACGTCAGTGATGTCAACAAACGGACTTGGCCAGGAAGTAAACAAAGTACGCGAGCGCCTGGCCCACCTTGACGTCCCCGCTGAGCTAATGCGGCCGCCGCCGCCGCCGCCGCCGCCCCGCTCTAAGCCAGTGGTAACCCGCTACCTGCCCACAGCACGCCTCGCTTCACACAGGGACGAGGATTCCAGCAAGGGGGGGGAGAGAAAAAACAAAAAACATCTGTTTTTCGCCGTGAACTCATCAGATACATGACAAGACTTTGGTGAACGAGTCCAAAAAAATCTATTATAGTCAAGAACAGGGAAACAGGTGGAGCGCGTCCAGCTCTTATGATTACAGTAAATTGTTAGTTACAATCCAAACATGGAGAGGACGCTGACTTAATGCTGTATCCTGCATGGCACTACTCTCCCTGCGTTTGATTTAAAACCAAAAGCCCCAGCTGACTGGTCTGTTTGGGAAGCAAACGTGTACTCTGGATGAGAGCGGTGTTTTTTCTCCATTTATTATTAAGTCTAAATGTCTATTTTAGCTCACGTCTGGCGGGCGTCGCTCGGGCTGTGCTGAACACTGTTTTTGCCAGAGAGAAAGTCCGACTTTGGTGACTGGCGAGAGGCCGCACGACGACTTATTGTTAGTGATTAGAACTTCTTCTGTGGCTAGGTTCATTTGGGCGGCTAACTGCCTTCAAAGAAATGTGTTGCATCCCGTTTTGAGTTTGGGGTTGATGAAAGTCGTTCGCCACCTTCGCTGACAAAATCGTCTCGTGTTGCCGGCGTTGCTGTTTTCATAATAAAATGAATTAAGGAGCAATTTGGCAGAGGTGAGGTTAGCTAAATGTACCGGAACGCTGGTTGTTCTTGCACCAGTTCCAGATCCAAATCACTGACACTGATAATGAGCTTAAAACATTCGTTAAAAAGCACAATTCACTACATTTACTGTATTGGAATTTGTCTAATAGGCTGAACCACACATCGCTTCTTGTGAGGTACCGCGTGATTTTCAGTTTCCATGCGAGCGTCTATGGCTGCTCGTGTGTCTACATCTGTGTTGGGCAGATGCAGACAGTCAGACTCCCGTTGGGCATCCGTGCTTCTTTAGCATGCAACAATTTGCAGCTGCATAAACAAATTAGGTACTGCGCCACCTTCTTTTTGTGCTTTTGATTGCTTCAAGTACTGGCGTCGCCAACGATGCTCTGTTTTGGGAGACCAATTACATGCAAAACGGGCTGCAGCTCATCAGCCATCAACCCTGGTTCCATTTAAAACACAGGGGATATTTGTTCTGGCTGTTTGTGTCAGAGCTTTAACAGGCAGAGACGACAAAGACACAAGTCAGACCATTTTGACCTCGACATTCGGTATTCAGGTGCAACCAGACGTTAGCATGGCCTTGTTATTTAATGATACATGCTGCTAGTAAAACGTAAAGTCCAAGCAAGACACAAACGATATTGTGTCACCACGCAAGCCCTTCATCCCGACACTCACGGGCCAACACTTCTCTGTGAGGACTGAAACACTTTTGTGGACATGAGGCCCTCGACTTGCCAAACATGCGGGGCCTTTCTTCCATCTTGAGACGAGCAAGAATTACAAAAAGGTCCTTGTTTGAATGGCTCCGGGTATCTTCAGGCACAGTTGGCCGAACATCACAACGCAATCCGCTTCAACCTCCCAAGTATGTTTGGCTTTCTCGAGAGGGAAATTAAGCCTGAGGAAGATGACTTTTGAGGTTATCGCCAGCAAGCCTATCAACTCACTGAGGTAGAAGTACTTTGAATTCCAAGGCAGCAGAGGCTGTAATTACTAACAGACACAGAAGTTGATTTTTTTTTTTTTCTGCTCTCAAGTGCAAAGAGCATGTTTCACAGCTCAGAAACCAATCTAACTGCTGAAATATACAATGCACATGACTTCATTTTATATTATGTATTCTTGCATTTCTTTGTCCGTACATTTATCATGTACTACAGACATTTATCTCACAGGGCTACACAAGGGAAAGACAGAGGACATCGTTAATGTGATTTCTCACACACATACACACACACACACACACTTGATGAACAAATTATTACTTGTTTGTTATTAAAAAGATGTGTAAGATCTGCCTGCCACTGAACTGCCATAAATCCGTCAAGCTTTTCTCTTCAGCTGGATGTGTCTTCACCGCTTTCTCCGACAAGACACCTTTATGGACCTGATGAATGATGAGGAATCCTGAACGTCTCTCTCACAGAGGGTCTCTGTTTTCTATTACATTCTCGAAATCACAGTCCAACCAAACTCCTTGTTTGCATATTCATGAACCATTAGGCAACTGTGAGTGGTTTATTTGACCACAGTTGGTTGTTTTTGACAAGAAAATTGTGTGCAGTTGTGCCCTGAAGAAATGAAGGCCGTGCCTCCCACAGATGCAGATACTTCTTCCCAAAGTCTCCTCTCTTTTTGTCCTGTGCACACGAGAGCGCTTGACAAATTATCGACATCCTCATGGCACAAATGCAAATAGTCAACAAATATACCAGGCCAGGGGCCTGGACCACGATGCCAGTTCAGGGTATCTTCCTGTTAGTTGTCAATCACAATCACTTCAATCCTTTCGATACTGTGCTGTGAATTCACCCCAGGCTGGCAAAATCTCTTTAAATTATATCGTGCCATACTATTGTATTTACAACCTTCAGCATAAAGGTCAATTTAAAAAGGCCCAGTTTGACTAAGTGACCTTAAAGAATGTGGCAAAAGGCACAACGTTAAATATGTGTGTGTGTGTGTGTGTGTGTGTGTGTGTGTGTGTGTGTGTTTCAAATTTCTTTAGATGGAAACTACCCTGTCTTGATGATAATCCATTTCTGTAAAAGTCATAGAAAAATTAACAGACATTTAAAACTCCCTTTAATTCAATGACTCATTTGATCCATTTAAGTCATTGATCTGACCATAGTATCAGTTTTACAACTGCTAACACCGATTCCCGGTGGTACCTTTATTAGTGCAAGTGCAAACATTGGTTGTGACTGGATTTTAACTGAGGATATTACTACTGCCTTCGTGATTTATTGTATTGGAGATCGGACCGCTTCAAAATGTCTGAAATAGGCTGCAGCCAGCAACACACTGCCAACAGTATCAAATGTTTTGCCAAACTGGAATCACTAAATCAACATCAAATTCATGGTTCTACACCTTTCTCTGAAATGGCCGCTGTGCTTTTGAAAACAAATGCAGACAGTCAAGCATAGCACAATATTTAACCTGTTCCACTGCTTTAGTGGAATGCTAACGCTGCAAACCTATTCACCTAACTAACTTAATTAACTTACTTTACTTATTGTATTTGCTTGTTGATGGTTAAACCAGAGATTGCTCTGTAAGCACTAAAAGTATGTGTTTTTTTTTTCTTGCAAATAAATGTTATAAATAAAAGAGCTTTGGTAAAGAGAAATGTGCCTTTAATAACTGAAACCATATGAAATATATGCACTTTGATACTTATGTACCATACGGACATTGTACTGTGTCATTTCTTAAGGTGATTATCATGCATAAATCATTATCATTAATCATTAAGATTGGTTAGCCATAAAACCACAGATGAATGAAATACGTTTGTTTAAATTTACAATCAAACCCATCAGGGAGAAACCGAAAACCGATCTTTTCCCTTATTGTCACCCACACAGACAAGAAGGCTGGCTGTCTTCCAAACATGGAGTCAGACCACACTGCACATGCATTTCTGCTCAGTTTAACATTTATGTGTATATGACGCAGGCTCAAGTGGAGAACACATCCAAATCCCAACACTGATGAGTTCTGGTGAAGCCCAGACCAGGCAACACAGTGACTCATGTTTGGCATTAAAGACAGACTTTAATTTGAGGACCCTTTGCTTCTATTCAAGTAAAACACTGAACGAATCCACTTGCATGATCAAAAAGTACGGGCAAGCAAGCCTTGGAAAAACTTCTAGTTTTGAAGGTAAAAAACGTCTTGGCTGTCACTCTATTATTCTGAAACTTGCAGTCGCCTTATTTTTTACGACAAATAAAACCCTGCCAACCCTGAGTGCAGGAGAGAGGGTATATTAGATGGACGGATGGATTAATACTGATCATATTTTAAATTTGACTTTTGTGCGGTTGTTATCATCGTCATCAAGAACAACATATCCAAATTTATCTCGTCTTATTTTGTTTTCTACCAAAAAAAAATCCCAAACAAACAAAAAAACCCTGCTGTTGGCAGTGGGGACTATGATTCACTCACCAGAAACCTTCTTGAATATTTGATAAATGTTTCGTGTTTTGGCTTATCAAAGTGTTTCTCAGGCTTATTTTGGGAACAGGGGACAGGAAGGTCTTCCAGCTACATGCCCCTAAAGAGAGACTGCAGCCAGCAGAATCCACTGGTGACACAACAAACTGACGAATCAACATGATGTTCTGCAACAGCAATGCTCTGGATACCATCTGTAAAATGCAATGATAGTGACATATTTGGTACCCACGACACTGGACAAGGGCTAAGGGGGCAAAAATGGTCTCATTCCCATGCATTTAACCCACTTTTGACAAGTCGCAAAGCAAACGCTGGGTTCATGTCAGAATAACATTAGTGAAACTTCCTGTTCCACAAATCAAAGGCGACTGCGGAATCCACTTGGGCCCACTGCAAACCTATTTCTCAGGGATCAATTAAGTGCAGTGACAGTTATTTCCCACGTGCACACTTCCTCGACATTGTTACAACTTCCTTCTGTCCCTCTTATAGCGTTGTGCCAGCAGAAGGGAGTTCACCGCGTGTGATAAGTACCGAGTGCTTAATGTGTGCTGCATGTGTGTGAACAAGAATCGGTGGTATTTTCACAAGTAGCCGCGGAGGAAAGACAAACTGACCCCATCGAAAGATAAGGCCGAGGTTTCTCACACCGAGCCAACGCTGGCCACTCTGAATGGAACAACTATGTGCCAATCAAATTAAACCAAGCCCACCTTGCCACTTAGCAAGATGCTAATTATTCGCAAGCTTTGCCGATAAGAGAAACGGGAGGGTCTGCGACTGGTCTGCAGAGTGTTTGCCGTCTGCACTGCTGTGCACACAGTGTCAGTGTGGTGTTACTGTCTGCGTCTCCGGCAAGAATATAAGATCCAAGAGATGTAGGATGTGTGTAAGGTGCAATGAAGGTCAATGAAGATTCGTGGAAAATTCGTTGGAGGTTTGTAGTATCTAAGTCTCTTGTTCAATAAAATGATGGTCTACAGCCACAGGGCTAAATGTCATTTCCTTTTACAAGACAACCCTGACTTAAAAAAAAAAAAAAAAAAAAGGTATTGAAGTCTTATCATGCATGCGTGGTTGCATTTTGGGGCTCAATATAAAACAAGGATTGTTCGACCTTTGTCTGGTAATGAACATTTAATTACGGCGATGAGGTCGACGAGTGAATGAGTGTCATGTTCCCTAAACAAGGACAATACCTTTTAAAATAAAAGTTTTAATCTGCTGCACAGAATTTGTGTCATTATTTCTTGCTTGAATAAAAAGCATAATGATAACTGATAAATACTACAATAGTTAATAAAACTTCCTCATAAAATAAATTCATGACATTTGATAGTTAAAAGGGGCCATTTTCTCGATAACAATTTGACATAAATCAACAAAGCAGAAGACATGGATGACCCAAGCACAAATGACTCAAACTTAATGGCACTTAATTAAAGTTAACGGCGCACTAAATCATGTCAGCACGATTCCAATATCAACAAAGCAAATGATGGCCATCACCCTTTCATAATAGAAGAGAAAATAATATTTTGGAAAGTGAATACCCTCTTGCCCTGTCTCCTTATTTGGTATATTAAAGAATGACTTAATACATTACAGTCTTCGAAATTAAAGCCGTCTCTTCATTTCACACACACACACACACACACACACACACACACACACACACACACACACACACACACACACACACACACACACACACACACACACACACACAGAAAAAAAAACATTCATTGTATACTTATTAAGAGATGTTAGAGGCAAGCTTAATTGATAGCCTGGCCTGGACAGAGTGGACATACTTGCTTGACATTATGTCTTCATGTTCATTATGTTTTATCAACTTGATGGATATTAAAATGAGAACTAACAAGTTAATAGCTGACTTTATGTATAGTAAGTAACAAAACAAATGTTATACCATTTAGGGCATGTTTATTTAATTACAAATAATCATTGTAAAAACATAATCATCTATACAATCATCTTCGCATTTAGTGCACTAACATTTTTTTGGGGGGAAAAAGGAATTAATCTATAAAGTGCAGGACATTAAAAAAAAATGACGGCATGAAAACTGAAAATTACAGGGCAAACTCTGTGGAACTGGGCAGCACGAAGGCCACTGGCAGAGAAAACAGATCTGGACATTGTCTTCAATAAAAACACTGATTTCACCAAATGGTTCTGCTTGTTTAGGATTTGTTGAACTGTCAGGAAGCCCCTTGGGACATGAAAAATCACTCCGCTGACTCCAATCACTCCATTTTCCATTCCATTAAATCATGCAATGGAAAATGATATGTCTCTGTCTGACATACTTGAAATGTTCAGATGCTTTCGGTTGTTTGTCTGTTTTGGAGCTCATTTTATGAATTTTATGATTTTATTGAAACTCTTTCAAAGGTTTTCTCACAGAGAATGCTTATTTAGATGAGCAACAAGTAGAAGTTAACATGAGGACAAGTTGCTTGGCATGGCAGTTGAATCAGTTGAATAACCCTGTATTGGATTCCAAAGCCAGCCTGCATCGGAGGTGAATAGAAGACATTTTGGAAATTATCTTTTTTGGATGCTGAGTTAATGGACTAGAGAATGTGGACAAACTAAGGCATTTAAAATGTATGTATGAGTTTTAGGAAATGTGCACCTACCTAAAGTCATGGTGGGCCATTATTAAATTATTAAAAATGTAAATCTTGAAATGTTCTTTTTGCAAGACGATTGCAAACTGGAACCTCTACTAAAACCAAGCTCACGCTGTCTTCCTGCACCCTCTCCATACTCAGACATCTGACAAACATGATTAGATATGTGGCAAAGCAGCATAATTTCTCCTGTTGGTTAGTTTTAGTTATGAGTAAGAACTGGTTTCATATGTAAAAAAATAGATACAGAAAACATGGGCCTTGATGTCAGTTGAAAATGAACAAAAGCGTGACAACCAAATATCTGTATTTGAAGCTCCACGGTATTTAGCTCTTTGTTGAAATGACACTGAAAAATGGATGAAATACAGCTATTTTGTCACTGTTTTTTTTTTTTTTTTTTTTTAACTATTAATATAATTTTTTTTTAAGTCGCCGGGCCAGATAAAAAGCTTAACGGGCCGCATGTGGTCCCCGGGCCGTAGTTTGCCCATACCTGTTGTACATAGATTTAAGCCTGTCAGATCATAAACAGACCATTACTTCAGTACTACAGCATTTATCTCATGAAACCATGCAATAATGGTACTGTGTGCAACTGCACAGCATGACACCACGACGTTTGCTATGATTTTGGTAGACGAAAACAAAAGGAGACTGGCTACACTATTCAAATTTGGTTGCAGTGAATCACACACGAATGCAAATCAATGACTCATTGAGGGTGGTTACACAGAGAGGCTGTGTCTAATGAAACAGCACACGAGCAGAATTAGTTTGAAAAGAAAAAAAAAGAGCTCCAAAAAAAAAAAAACGAGTTTCAGACGTAGCTTTCAACTGGAAGACAGACCCGAGATGATACACACTTTCAGAGAGGTCAGTGTGCTTGCTTGAAGCCATTAAAATGACAAATGGACTGGACTTATACAGCGCTTCCCAGCACCTTCACCAATGGGTGGCTGCTGCCATGCAAGGCGCTACCAGCCCAGGGTTGGTATCTACGAACATGTCAAACCTGGTGCTGAACGAGGGTGTATCCTCTCCTATGGATGTGCAGATGAAACAACATCCTTGCACTGCTCGAACACGAGGATGTGTAACACCTCTTGTGACGATCCCTTTCTCTACCCGACCACTTCAGAAAAATGCTCATTAGCTGCTCCCAGAATACTGGTTCACTTTTCTCCAATCACCATCGAATGGGAAATGTTAAATATTTGGACAACAATCTCCAGACCGTGAACTAGTGAATTAGTCACAGTGGGCAAAAATGTTTTTTTCCCCCCTCCATTTTTCCCTCCATTAGCTGTAATTCTAACTAAAACTATTCTTAACTATAACAATCAGGTGGGGGGGAAGTACTTTTGGTCAATATATTGACCACAGGACTAAGTTTATAAAAAAAAAAAAAAAAAATCAGAACTTGAAAATGTAGTGGAGGATCTTTTCATATTTTCTGGCCCTGTCGCTCAGTTCGCAGGACAGATTAAATAGATTCAAGCTAAAGAGCTAAAAAGCTTTCGATTTTTCAGGGTTGGATCTTCAAGTGGAATGCAGCTGCTCAACATTCTCTGCCGAGGTACCCGACGCGTCTCCAAGGGGGATTTTAAAAAGAACACGAGCAGAGAGTAGCAGTGCAAATGTGCATGCGGTTGATAAAGATGAATGAGTTCCTGACACGAGAAGAAGTGCCACTCGCCAAAAATGCATCCCTTTCAAGCTCCGTTAATCTTTCTGACAGGTGGCATCTTTTTCAGCAAATGATCTGGTGTTTCAGCACGGCCCAGAAATTCCACTCCTCCCTCAGCCTCGGCCCGTCCGTCTGCAATTTATGGCCTCAATCCGACTGAAGACTGACACGACCTATGCAGCAAAAATCTGACAGTGACATACTGTGTATGTGTTTTGCATGCATGCTAGCTAATCAAGGTTAAAGACTTTTTAACTTGTGGTTTAAGACCACTGACGATAAAAATTGACGTAAATGCCGCCAGTCTTCACTGGAGGGTCGTTTAAAGAGAGCAGCCCTGACTTACGTCCAATCACCTACACGAGCAATCGTAAGCTGCTTCTGCTGCCAATCCAGATGCTTGTACATGTGCAAAAAAAAGGGAGGCGGGGGGGGGGGGGAACAAATCCAAGACACATAGACTTGAACATACCACCCGGATGAGAACTACCTAAAATGACAGAAATCATCTTAGTGGAAATGATTTGAGTTGCAGTTTGGCTCATGTGCCGCATAATTTATTGGATCAGGATGTTTGGCTTGGCTTTATTGAGACTCATTTTTATCCATGTTAATATCAAGAGGGGTGAAGGAGAAGAATCAAAAAGAATGTCCACTGATTTTTTTTTACCTTTTGAATTGAACAAAATCCGTGCTGCATGGGTTGTCATTGAAAGGCAAATGCAATAAGACTGTCTTTATGACCATTACGCATCTAAAGCGATTAATTGGCACCACAACAGCAACTCTCGGTCTGGTTGAAACCAGGCCCGTTCAAGTTAGAATGCACTCAACCTGAGGCCTTAAGGATCCCAGACAGGGATTTTTTTTTTTAATGAAAGACTGAAAGTCTGTGTGCAAACTGCGTTGGCTCTATCACTGAGGCTTCGTTGTGTCTTTGACTGGATTTCCTAAACCACGACTCTCTTTCCTGCCCTCCGCTCCTACTTCCAATTTACAAAGTGTTGTGTTGCAAAATATGTAACCTAAAACTCATCCTGCAGCCCTGTTCTCAATTACATCTCCAGAATTTCCCCCTGGAGATGTTCAACACAGTTTAGTTAAGGAGCCTGTGCTATGTATCATCTAGCGCGCTTGGTTTTTTTGAACTCGTTTCGAAGTTGCAACATTGTGAGGTATCCAAAAGCACTTAGACGGATTATCCAGTTCTTTTCATCATGCATTTTTTCATAAAGTATTTATTTCACTTTCCATGCAATCTATTTCCATAAGAGAGTTTGAGCTAAATAGTTAGAAAGTGGATTCAGCACATTCACAGCGTGATACCTGAATGCTGCCAGAACCACATTAAAAGTGCTGAGGGGCTGTTCTTTGCTGAACCCTCTTCTTTTTTTTTTTTATTTTTTATTAAAGCAAGAACAATGTTGAGCTCATTCTCTTTTCTAGCCATCTGCTCCTCAGACAGTATAATTATAGCACTAACACAAGACTTTTGTTCCCCCAGTTCAGGTGCAGATCAGCCATATTTCATTTTTCTATTAACTCGCAATTTGTTGAAAGGGATACGTTTATTTTAAGTGCATTAAACAGCAGTCAGATGAACCTTATGCAAGCTGTATCGGATTATCTGTCAAAGTAATTTGCTTGTTTTCCTCACTCAGTTTTTAGGAGGTAACAACAAATGTGACTGCACAAGACAAACGAGCCAATCAAGTATTTGACAAAGGAAAAAGACAGTAGCGTCAGTCTTTCTTTTAGCCAGAAATTAATTTAAACCGTCCCTCCAGTTTTTAAAGATTTTAAGACTCTTTCCCGATTGGAGGAATATTGGCTTTCAAGTGCATTGTGGTTTGAAAAAAAAAACATATTGGAAAAGCGCAACAGTAACCAAGATGAACCCCATAACCTCAGTCCTTTATTGCTTTACTGCCTTGAATCGAATGAATTACAACACTTCACCTTTGTTTAGTCTCTCTTTAAAGCGAAAATCGTGTTTTGACATGAATGAACTAGATTTCCTGGTATTTATTATCTTTGTGACTCAAACTCAGGGCCTTACATTCACCCAGAAAAATAAAACTGTAAAACAATGGGTGGATCGATCCCGGCTGGTCCTCGAGGAAAGGGGATCCTGTTGAAACACAAATATTACACGTCAGCGACTTTTATTGACAAATTAAAAATGAATCGGTGTAGATCCAGGTAGCGACAACGTTGTCAGGACAGGATAAGATTTGAACGATCTCGTCGTTAAACCAATGGGATCATGACAACTGTTGCCAGTATACCGCTAATAGGAAGCCTGGCCTAACGATGAGGATATAAAAAACACATGACATAAATCCACCTGATTCGTGAAAGTTCGATCTGGTTTGCCAGGTTAGAAAACAACCTTGAAAGAGGGACACAGTATCCTCTGCAAGGAATTGCTCAGACACATGCAGCACACGGCAGGTTTGCAGCATAAAGGGGGACCTAAAGTAAACAAAAAAAAATGACTAATAACACCTCACTGAAAATGTGGTTCGGCACCCAAGCGCCCAAGTGACATCATGTTTGCAGATTTTTACAACAATATTATGCATCCAAACACGCAAGGTTGTTATTGCACACAAGTCACTGCCTCGTTGGGAGACATTAGGTGTTTTTCAAAAAAAATAAAAAATAAAGGGGCGGCAGCTCAAGAAGGAAGCGGGAGAGGAAGTGGAACAGACGCGCTATTCAACAGTGGAGGCCTTTTCCTGTCAATCCCTTTGGTATATTGTTGCAGTTGTCACACATTTGCAAGGCTTTAGGCTGCCCCGCTCATTTCTAGATGTGGTTCTTGGCAGGGGAACGTGAATGCTTAATGGAGCGAGACCCGCTGCGTAACGTCTCAGCTATGTCCACCAAACACTCTCAGGAAGGGTTTGGTGTTATTGTTGTGCATGTGAGCTAATTAACTAAGCAACGCCGGCTTGGTCACCGTACAGGCGGCAGAGGCACCCACCATTGCTCCCACCATCACCACCAGCCCCCCCTCACGCAATTCTCCCTTAGCTCCAGAACTCCTCAAGCGCCTCTTGTTCTCCCTTTTTTTTTTTTTTTTTTTTTGCGGCGCTCACCCGGGGAGGGAATGACGAAAGGAAAACATGAAGTAAGATGTGTCTAGAAAGAGCCAGTATTTCGTTTTTTGTTTGTTGAAGCATAACTGATGCCTGTTGTCACCATTTTTAAATGTCAGCACGTTGTGTTGCAGTGAAGGACGCTTTGCAAAGATAAGCCACCTACAAGGCAGGTAACGTCTGTTTTAACTTATTATCTGTCTGAACAAAAGAAAAGCCAAGTGTACAAGCCACCTACAGTTTGGTGAAAGCGTGCCAGGTAACTTAATGAGCAAAGTCTTTCCCTGTTGAATACACTTAAATCATTGCTATATTAATGCGTGTATCTTTTACTGAATGTTTATTTAATGCTAATTAAATAAGGGTTTTTAATACAATATAACATATTTTATTGTCAATGTAGCTTAACAAATACAGTATAATATGGTGCCATGCAAATAAAGCTAAACTAATGAAAATGTTGCCATTAAAACTGCCTAAAAAAGTGCTTGAAGTTCGATGAAGTCCAAAACTCACATCAATGAAGATTGCAACGATTATAAGATGAAAATTGGAGACGCTGGAGACACATAATTGATAAATACATTTGCATCTAATTCAGTTCTAGTATTCATTGCATCCCTTCAGACCCTTCAGCATATCATACGAAGACTGTTAAAACCATTGCTTTCAACGTTGCTCTGCTGTTATAGCAAAAGATGGGCATAATTCATTGTTCATTGTTTTCACTGCAATTCATCAAATTGAAATATTACATACTACATGTCAGCAAACCCTTTTCTCTGCTCTCTGGGGCTTTTATCTGGTGCCCTGCTGCAGGTTTTTTTAATTTTTTTATTATTACGCTCACTAGTAAGGCATACTTTGCGGAGCCATGAGTAGCAGTTTGATGGGGGAATATTTAGTTCTCCAATCTGAGCACACTCAAAACGTTTGCCAAGACAAAATGCGGTATGAGGCAATTAGATTTAAAAAAAGAAAAAAAAAACAAACAGTGCAAGTCATGGCAGTCAACCAAATGGCCACCTCGTCAATTTTTCAAGTTATTTCTGTAATGCATAAGTGAATGAGTGAATTCCTTCCCAGGTGCATGCAATCCTTCCTACTGCAATATCCCTTGAATCTGTCCGTCTCCTACCTTCCTTTGTCCAGACAAACATTGGAACTCAAGCTAGAGCCGTGCAAGGTACATACATCATTAATCTATGCTCATAAAGATATCCATGTGAGTGGGTTACAACACAGAGTTTAATATCAGTAAAAAAAAAAATAAAAAAAAAAGTTATTGCCTCCAGAGAAGTATCATAAATATACCTTTATGAAAAGTAGAGCAGAAAGCACAATAAAGGGATAGTTCATCCAAAATTGAGTGCCATGAAATGCTGTGTTTGTAGCTACTGGAGCCTCCCAAGCAGGAGGGCATTCATGTAGAAATGCAAAAGAACATGACTGTGTTGTGTCTAAACTTACTTCAAATAGCAGGGTACGTAAGACAGACAAAAACGTGCAGCATAGTAGTGGATTGCTCACCGTGGTGTGCTCTTGCCAACCTTGTGGCTGCAGCATCATTAAGGCTGAGGTGACAATGGTTATTTTGGCTAAAGGTATGTCACTGTCACATCACTGGCAAAAGAGAGTTTTTTTCTATTTTTAATATTTTTTTTTTACATTGGGGTACGAGGCTACCACACTGATTGATTTGAATGTTTCCAGAGATTTGAACATTTCACCCTAGTCTACACACATCAACAACATGGCTATTCAGGTTTAGTCGAACTCTCCGCTTAGTGGGGCGTTCACGTGTCATTTTAATGTCTTGCACATGGCTACCAAAGAATATCGTTGTGTGCGACTCTCCGGCGCAATCAGGCCTTCCTTTCAGTTGGCCGATGTGCCTTTTCAGCTGCGACTCACCTGGACCGGCCCTCATCCGCGAGTGTCTGACAGGCGATTGCACTTTGGGCACCGCGGTGCACATGTGCAAAGATGATGACTGCAAGTACAAAATGTTCGCGAAGCCCTTGCGGCATGATGATGAGGCTCGGTTGTATGATTAAACCAGACCACTGGGTTCGCTGTGTTAACATCACACAATCTGAAGTAATTTCCGAAAGCACATCCAGGAGAGCAGATGGGCCGTTTTCAGAGAGGACGTGATTGTTCTTGTCACCGCTGTCTCTCTCCAGCTGCAGCCATTTTTGACAGTTGGCAGAGGCCTTTTGTGACATCACCCACAGACAATCAGGATGGAGCTGGGAGGGCAGCATGCACCAGCAATGTGACCGGTCCCTAAATATACCAGCAGGTGTAAGGCCTGAACACAGGGAGTGTATTGTAAGCCAGGATTTAGCTCAGTGCAGCAGCACATCTTCATACTATTTAGTGATCATGGGCTGTGCAGGGAGGCGTCTACTTTTTTATGTCAGCTTAAATCTGCAGTATGTATGCAAGTATGTGTGTTAGCACACATACTACAGAGCAGGACTTTGATTTGCAGGGTCAAAGTCGAAGGACTACATACAACCTATAACTGAATTTTTTTTATGGAATGATTCATTTATAAGTACGTGTTAAGTTAAATGCACCTTTCCTAACAATGGACTTGTTAGGAAAGGTGCATTTTCATGAATTTTCATAATCAGCATGAAATCTGTATAACAGAAAAAAACTTTTGAGCAACTTCAGGAAATCCATAACAGGCTGCAACTGTTACCGTTTAAGTAAATACGCACCGGATACATAAGTTGCGCTCCAGATCACTCAACGTGAACATTAAGTTCTGGTTTCCAGGTGGGTTTTTCTTTTCTTTTCTTTTTTTTTTTTTTTTTTTTACTGACTTTTTAAAAACCCAACTAAACATCTTCTGAGAGAACGTAAGTGCCCCCATTCAATAGATCATCACTTTCAGGAAATAATTTGCTTCAATTTCATGAACAACAATCACTTTGAGATCTGAAGCTCTTTGACAGCGCTGCTATTTCCTTAGCAGATTTTATGGCGGGGAGGGGGGGCCTATTTTTCCCAAGGTGGAGCAGGCCAATTGCTTTGTACCGGAACTATAATATGCTTCATTTGCAACAAGGTTTGAGTGGATGATATTTATCAATCAGTTTGAGCACGTCTGTCAGGATCCAGGGTTCTACAAGAGAATGACACGCTAACGGCCTCAATTGGTTGGATACCCTGGATGACTGCCGAGAGCAACAGAGGAAAACTCTGTGTTGGCATGGTTGAGCAAGAGATAATCCATCTGAACTGATTACACAACAATAATGATTTGCAGCTGCAAAAGGAGTGTTTATCTTTTAATTATTTCAAAGTGAATGTTGGCCCTTAAGATAAAAACACAACATGTTGACAACTTTGTGAATAGCTTTGGTGTTCTGTGAGGACATATCATAAAAAGTGACGTACAATGCAGAACTGCTCTTCCTTCCGATAATTCAAATAAATTAAATGATTGAGAGACATGCTATGATTCTCTGTGTTTATAATCCAAAGGTCTTGGACAAAATCCTGAAATTGCAAAACATTGCGCTTCATGCTAATATCTGTTTGCATGCTGCAGGATATCCATGCCCGGTTATTTCCACACTTACTCGTATTATCTGTTTGTTTTTTTGTTTTTTTTTATCACATCTGGAGACCTGTGGTAGCATGTCATTCCTGTAACATCTGGTTTCGTCTTTAAAGTTGTATTCGGCCGATCAGTTGGAAGATATTATATATGTTTATCAGTTCAAACTCTGGAGACTGTAAAACATTCACCTTCGATTGCACCCCTAGGTGACAGTTCCTCAATGCTGCACTCGCTCCGTCTGGACCGCACCGTGTTTTTCAAGTAGGAGCATTTTGGATTTTATGTCAGCTGAACGTCTACCAAAGATGAGTAAATCACTTGGTATTGTCAAGTCTCTGGTGGAACACAACTGACTCATTTCCTGGCAGTGCCTCTCTCTCTTTCTCTCTCCTGACAAAGACCCTCTGCATGTTGGAAGAAAGAAAATCATGACTTTCAATGCATTAAAAGTGGATAACTTGAAAAAAAAGAAATGTATGGAGAGTGCCGGAGAGATTCCATCTCCCCTCAAATAATCAAAGGTTTTAGTCAAAAACATGGAAATGCATTAATGTGGAATGTACAGCCTTTTTATTGAACATGCAATCTGAGGGCTCTGCCAGATGTGCCCATGTGTGTCCTGGAAAGCAGCTGTGAATTCACAATGCCACAGTAATTCCAGACATAAAGACACATCAAGTTGATATTTGTTATTTTGGACACTGGCACCAAACCAGTGCAGCTGCACCGTGGCTGCACCAAATAAATCCATCTTCACGGACTGTGTTGGGACAAACGTCTACATTTCCAGAACATCCTCGAGAATGGTAATGACAAATGAAAGCCATGTTTTGAATTTAAAACACGCAACAGTGAAATCATTGCTATGCTTTGATTAATGAAGTCATTTAATCATATTCTTATTAGACCCCAAATCCTTTTTTTAATTTTAGACTTTGGAGATATATCCTAGTGCAGTGTGCTAGGATCCCTTCATAAAATGCCCCTCAATTTTTAAACTGAAGTGAATCAGAATGTTCGGCTGTTCCAATCAAAAATAATAATAATCACAAGGGTTAAAACATGGACCATTTTATACTATGAAGGCCTGCATGTGTGCTTATTTTTACTGACTGCCTCTGCGCCTCCCACCGTTCTCACAATGTTATCACCGGTGTGGCTCAAGTGCTACTTTTCTGAGTTGTACATTTTGTAGCAGCGGATTGATATTTCAAGGTTGCTCCACTGCGACAGCCAGTGGACGCTGAAAACAGACTGAAGTATTGTTGGCCGACAGATCGCTGAACATTGTGCAGAATCCGTGTGCAACGACCATGACTTTTATTATTTATAGCAAAGGGAAAAATCCAAGTTGCGAAACATACATTTCCTTCTACAGTCATAGGAAGTCAATGGAAATGCCAAGGACACTGGCAAAGCAAAAACAAATTGCTCTTGGTTTATTATAATACGATATGCCCTTGTTGTAAAATATAATTAAAACTCATAAAGACACGTTTTGGTTGATCATTATATTGCTACAACCCTTCAGCCAAAGAAGGAAGGAAAGTTCAAAAGTGCTCTGTCAAAGAGGAGAAAAAGAACAAACAACCTTATAAAAGATTTGTTGATATTTCTTTTGTCATAGATCAGACCCGAATGACAAGGGTTTTGACAGACAAATTGTCTTACTTGGAAAAGTTGGAGGCCAGCACAGACTTTTGAGAAACGCCTTCTCGGAAGAATTTCGCAGAAATGTTTTGGTGCAAAAACGTGAGGTACTAAACGGACTCTAAATCAGATGGATTCACATGGAGGATGAAAAATCGAATCAGACTCGACCTTGCCAAGTTACATCTTAAGTTGCGTCACTTTACAGGGCAAACGGGCAGAACGCAAACTGAAACTGAATGTTGACATCAACAACTAGGAAACTAAATGTTTGGGCAACATTCATGAAAACCGGTGAAAAAAAGAAACCCTTCGTTCATTCACTACAAGTGGATTTAAAAAGAAGGTGGCATCCGGTACAAACAAAAACAAAGTTAAGAGGTGTGTGTCTGTGTGTGAGATCATTGAAACTTTCTTTGGCTGGCTGGGCTGTTTCCTGTGAATTAGGCAGCATGTTTGCGTTAACATCTTAGCCAGGTAAATAGTTTAGGCTGCGCCGCGCCAAGCCCCAGACAGCAACTGCTGCAAGCCCCACCTCTGTTCTGCAATCTCTCTCAGATCCTCTGGTCGCGTCTTGCACACAATTGAACTTTTTTTTTTTCACACAGGACATTCAAAAGCAATGAAAAGCTGGAAAGGGTCTGCAGACATATTTACCATCAAACCGAAAGTTCTATCCCTGTTTCAAATCAACCAATTGTTTATTTGTTGAGTACAACCAAGTGTGTTTGTGCAACAACTTACATACAACCTAAAGTACATGGATTTTTAGACAAAAGGTAAGATGTGTTTGGTACGAGCCTTTGCACTCTAGGTTAAGTATTGGAAGGATGTTACACTAGCCAGAAACACGAGAAGGTGACTTGTCCATCTGGAGTAAAAGAATGTTGTGACAGTTAGGATCACTGAATTACTTCTTGTTGCCTCCTATAAAGCAACGAGAGGAGAAAACATAAAATCTTGAGGTGCCCCAAGGGTCAATTTTGGGTCCAGTGCTTTTTAATCTTGACGCGCTTCCCCACGGGGACGTCAGCAGGAGACACGGCGACAGTTTCCACTGTTATGCTGATGACACACAGCTTTACATTGTGTGTCTCCTGATGACACAAAGCCTATTGAGACCCATTTTAGAATGTACTTTAGACATTAAGTCAAGGATGGCAGAAAACTACCTACAGCTCAACCAGGACAAAACAGAAGTTTTAGTCATTGTTCCTGAAGGTGAGAGAGAAACTTTTACCAAAACGTCACGATTTTAAACCTACAGAATCTGTTAAGAACCTGGGCATCATTTTTGACTCTGAGCTTAGTTTTAATACGCATATTAAAAACGTCACAAAGGCGGGTTCGAATCATCTCAAGAACATAGCCAGAGTCCGCCAGTTTCTCTCCCAGGCAGACACGGAGGTGCAGATGCATGCTTTTGTCTCTTGTCATTTAGGCCCTGTTTGCACTTGGTCACTTGTAACTGTTTTGGGGGATCGTATCACAAGTACGCATCTTGAAGCATCTGTTCGCACATGGCATTAACATGCGTCTCGAGCGTGCCACTTGTGATCGCATTAGTGCATTTTTAACCACTAGGGGCAGTAAAGCGCAAAACTACGGCTAGTTTCACCTGAAAACGAATAAGAAACCAACATCCTGTTTGCGGACTATATCAAGTCACTCGTTTTAATTCTACTGCAGCTCGTACGGATCCGAACGAGGAGTAACGGCTGGTGGGACAGAGTGGTGACGACTTTATTTTCGGATCAACAGTGGCTGGCAAATTTTCGGATGCAACGTCGCACATTTAATCACATGTGGGAAACTGCGACCGCTGCTCCACTGACAAAATACGCTAATGCGTAATGAAATTTATGAGCATCCTAATAAAAGAGTCTAACAAAAATGATTTGTTTTGGCTTCTTGTTTGTAACTTTATAATGACGACGCCCGGTAGGTTAGGGGGCGACCAAGTACGTACACGGGAGAGGTGAGTGGAGTAGGCGGTCGTTAATGTGGAATGAGATCGCATTCTGTTCACACGTCCGTGAGGAATGCTATGCTATGCTATGCTATGCTATGCTATGCTATGCTATGCTATGCGTCGAAACCACCTCCCCGAGGTGGTTTGAGTAATCGGATGACAACACGGATTTGGACTGTTTCCACATGGTTACTTTGTGTGATTTTTGCCGATCATAATACGAAAAACGCTTGAAATGACCAAGTGCAAACAGGGCCTTTGACTACTGCAATGCGCTGCTCTCTGGTCTTCCCAAAAAGACTATTGCCAACCTACAGTTACTACAGAACTCAGCCGCTCGTGCGCCGACAAGGACCAGAGGGTGGGAGCACATTACACCAGTTTAAGAATCGCTGCATTGGCTATTAGTTTTTAAGTGTCTTAATGGTCTTGGGCCATCTTATTTATCTGACCTGCTTTTATCATATCAGCTCTCGCGGATCCTAAGCTCCTCTGGCATCGGCCTTTTAATTGTTCTAAAGTGAGCGTTCGGATCAAAACCCATGGAGTTCAGCCACTATGGTCCAAGGCTCTGGAACAGCATGCCAGAGGGCATCAGGACTGCAGAGACTGATGTTTTTAAAAGGAAGCTCAAGACTCACCTTTTTAGTTTGGCCATTTTTAGTTGTTTTATTTTACTTGTCTTGTCTTTTAGCTTTAAAGCCCATTATCTTTGGGCTTTCAGGTCATTTTATATTGTATTTTATGGTCTTATTTCTTATATGTCTTCCAGTCCAGTGGCTGTTTCCTCTTATGGTTCCTGAGTGCCCTGCCATTTCTTATTTTTATTTTTATTACTGACTGTTTCTGCAGTGTGGGCGCGTGGGTGATAACCTGTGTGTGTTTGGGAGGAGGGGAGAGAGTTTTAACTGACTGCAGCACTTCAATTGAATGTTGTTGTTTTTGTATTTTTATCTATCGTTTACTTTTTGTCAAGCACCTTGGGTTGCATTTTATGCATGAAAGGTGCAATACAAATACACTTTGATTAATTGATTACAGGTTGCATGTCCGATTTCTTCCTGGGGCCATAGTTTGCATGTTCTCCCTGCGTCTGTGTCAGTTCTCCCAAGGCCTCTTGGCTTCCTCCCACATTTTCAAACATCCATTTTGGGCTGATTGGTTCCTCACAATTATTTGCAGGGGGGAATATTTGTGCGAAATGTTTTCTTTGCCTCTCTGTGCTGTCCCCAAAATTTATGGCATCTTTGTCCGGGAAAACCGAAGGATAGAACTTCAACGGTTGCCAGAGCGTCAAACACGGCCACTTGCTTGCTGCGCAAGCTGAAAGGATTCTAGTTGAGTTTGAGCCGTGTCATCTCATGGAAGAGACAAGGATTCTGTTTTGGTGCCTTGATTTTTGATTCACTGTCAGGCATAAAAATCACAACATCTGTTGTTCAATTGCTTTGAATTCCATGCAGCTGGAGGACTGAAGTTGGGAGCTGCTGCTCACCACCAGCTGCTTTATATTTCGGCATACTCAAAAAGATGGACCATTATTTCAGTTTTTAAGCGATGACAGTGCACCTTGGTGCTCCTCCAGTAATTCCCAGGTTGATTCTGAAGGCATGCTATCAATCCAAACATATATAAATGGCAAAACCAACATTCATACACACAAGGATCGAGGATCTTGTGTTTGTTGGAAAGTACACGTGAAATTAAAAAGAACAATAATTTTATTGAATGTGATGTGATCGTTTTTGGATCTATTTAGTTTTGTAAAAAAAAAAAAAAGAAGCTCTGAGGAGCCTTTGGAGCGTTGCTCTAAAAAGTTGATCGATTGGGTTTTGTTTATGTGATGTTTGCCACAGCAACTATTTCTCACAAAACTTTCTGCTGACCTTTGTGTCTAGGATTACACCATCTTGTTAGACACACAAGAAAGTCAACAAAATAAAGTTGAAATCTGGGTGCTCAAGAGAAGTACTTTCCAACATTAATGATACAACACGGTTCATTATTAATATGAACCGTGACCAAAGGCAATGATAAATTGTTAAGTTTGCATTGTAGTGTAAGACTAGAGCCTCTCTGAGACTCAGACATTCATTTTAAATCAGAATTTTTTTTTGTATGTATCATCACACTGTAGCACAGATATTAACATACTGTCCAGGGCCAAAACGCCAAAGGGTCATTAATGTATCAACATACAGCCATTTCTCATAAAAGTGCAAAGCACTAGTATAAATAATGTCACAAAATATGGCCTGATAAATGTATTCAAATAAACAACACATGAAGATATAGTCATGGAGTTGTCATGGAGAACGACGCAAACAAGAAAGTGAAGCAGTGTCGATCTAATGTGTAGCAGCATGAAGTTGGCCAAAGGCACCGTGAATACTCCTCAGGTTGTCATTTTCCTCTGCAAATGGTGGACACTTGATTTAAAGTTGTTTCTTGGCAAATCAAATTATAAAGACTGCAGATAATATTTTTTCTGTTGTTATAACTAAACGAGTCACAGAACACATGGTTCCATTTTCACTTAATTTAAAACAAGACCAAAAAGGGAGTAATTATTTGTCTTGCTGAAATAAAGGCCTTACAGGGCAAAATAAAGACTGTAAACAATACGTTTAATGGTTAAAAATGCAATAAGACGTCTGGGTTTAGATGGCTGGTGGGTAATCAGAACAGAGCAGTGGATTTGGGTTCTACGTTCTTCATCACATGCCATTAGAACTCCATCATCATTTTTAAGGCATGCGTGGCCCAATAAGAATTGTTTCATTTTGAGGCTCGTACAAAACGTCTGCCGGCTTTTCTTTTCAGCTACAAATCACCAGTGTTTGGTTGGCTTCTTTTGCCCATTTCGATTTTTTCCCATGTGGAAAGCCTTTTAAGAGGTGAGGTGCAACAGCTTTACGCTAAATAACATTAGGCCCACTCAGGCCTGCCTTTGTTGGTTCAGCTGTGCCTGCATTGAATGGGGAATTTTTACAAGCTCCTTCATAAATGTCAAAAGGTGCATCTTAATTAAATAAATCATCAGCAGATTACTGTCAATTTAAAGTGCGGCGCACATTACGCAGGTATTTGAACTCAGGTTAGCTTGCATGTTGCACGTGCTCAGACAACAACCTACTTGATGCATTAAAGTTTATCAGATGTAGCAAAGGGGATGGATTACATGTATGGATCTTTTTTGGATGTGGATAAATGGTTTTAAAATCCCATTTCTTAGGGATTTTAAATAAAGATGGTTTGACTCATTTGTCTGAATAGCTCCTGACCATGTTTACGTTATGGAGATGCTGTATTTGTCAGATGGACCAGAGGGAGGGGAAAAAACTGAAATGAAAACAAGGTGTTGGTTTTAGTAATGCTAGATTAATGTTTCAACTTGGCGAAAAAGGTTTTACTCCTGCATGCAATCGAGAAAATATGAACCGTAATTATCCATGGAGCAAACTGACGTACTTCTTCCTCATTAGCTGCTGAGTGTGTTTTGACTGTATGTCATCCATAAAAAGGAGTTAATGGGGATAGAATTCATGCAGAGCCATAAATGTAAACAAATTACAGAATATGTAAATGTTTACCATGAAGACACGACTGTTTTAGTCAGAGAAAACTAGGTGTTTTGAAAATAAATGTTGATAGCGCCAACAACACTTGATCTTGAATTAACGAGAGAGCCTGCAAACAAACACATATTAATCCTGTTTATGACGACACAGGTAAACACTCCCCTGAAAATCCAGGTTTAAACTCAAAAACACACCAGATTGATTCGCATCTGGGTAACATCAAAATCCAAACCATTCTATAAATGCGTTTTTTATTGTCGGGTCATTTTGGTACAACACGCTCAAGCAATTACGTCTGTCTGCTTGTTTGGTGTTTCACATGTCAACGTTGCACTGAATGCATTATAACCCCAAGTTGAACGCATTGTTTGTTTAACACCGAACTGGACTGCGACAATGTGACCGTTTTTCATTATTGGTCCCATGATGATGGAATAGGACCAGGATGGAATCATCCAGAAAAAGTCCAAAATTTATTTAGTTTGCTAGTTTCACTTTTTTCACTTTTCAGGTGCATGAGTGAGTTCTAGAACCCAACCCTTTGTGACGTCATGAAGGGCATTTATAGCTCTCCCAAGTGAGCGGCGACTTTCTTAGGCATGCACTTGTTCCACCCTTTGGCCCCTTTGTTTTTCTATCCTCAAAACATTTGGAAATTACAACAAAGCATTAAGCAGGAAGTTGGTTTTACAAGAGACTGTAAACCAGATGAGAGTCAGTGGGATAACTGATCTTAAAAGGTTGCTCGACAGAGTCTGGGACAAGAAAGAAAAAAAGAAAATAATGTCACAGAAAGATTACAATGAAAAATAAAAATCATATAATACAGTAGGTTAAGGTGCTAGGCTGCAGACACAAATGGCTAAAAGAAAAAAATACATAACTATATTTAATAAGAAATGCAAAAAGTTTTTGTATTTTGATGACCATTATTGTAAGCATGGGCATCAGCGTTTCTATCCAATTTTGCAGTCAAAGTCAGGGTTATTCACTGCGACACAGCCAAGGGTGTCATGCATGAGACCCATTACGTAAGGAATCTCAACTGCAAAAAAAAAAGAGACAGTGGCAACTTGCAAAAACCACTCCCAGGTAAAGAGAGAAGCATGGCAAACTAGAGAAATCAGAACAGTCAGTGAGCTCCTGCCCTGTGAGCCAAAGGCCAAGTCAAATTGTGTTTATCAATAACGGCAGACGCAGCTGGAAAAGCAAACATCACACAGACGTAAAGGCTGCTGAAGATCTGAATGTGGAATGCTGGCTCTGATATCATGCCACTGAGATGAGGTGTTGCATGGTGTGAAGCTTACAGAGGAACCTGCCTGTGCAGTAAACAGAGTATGAAGCCATAAGATCTAAGATATGGGCCGTCCCTCAGTGATCAGTTCAGTCTGTGTTGATCCAGAGACTCAAAAAAAAGCATCAATCAATGAGTCAGTGTTGTCAGCCTTCTTCTGTGGCCTTTTGCTGCAGTTTCGAGGTGTAAAAATACAACCATAGAGAGAAGTAGATGGTCTAAAGTGCATATTTTGAGCATCGATTATCTTTGAATTGTTGGCTACAGTTTAATAAATGAGTGGAATTGTAATCCCAGACGGCCATCTGCTTTCAAGACAACAGGACGTGTGTAAATATGTTACAGGCGAGCACAACATTCGCATTTGGAGCAAATGACTATGAATATGAAATATGCACAATATCTCAGAAGACTAAACAGCGCTGCGAAACTCTTGTTGTTGTGTAACGCACTATGTCCTCAAATTAAAAGCAGTTTATTCCCTCCTGAATCCAGCCATGAAGAGCTTAGTTCAGTCACACTTTTCCAAGTATTGGCTTTAGCGCTTTATGTCCCAAGACAAAAGGAGTAGTTCTACACCCACCTCATAATTATCATTTATTAATTTTTTTTTTGATACGGTAATGTGTGATTCTTGTGAAAACCTTCCTTAGGGGGAAGAAAAAATATTGCAAAATAAAATCAGCTGCACCAACGCTGCAAAACCTGTGCCAATGCAACTGATGCGTGACGACTGGATTTGCAGTCTCTTCGGGGCACAGGCTCATAGACACGTTATGTGTGCATCACGTTCTATTGACTATTCTGTGGAGCCAGTCCAGGAACAAATGTAAGCAAGGCAATTCCCAAACGATGCTGTCATCTGATGCTGATGGCTGCATGACAGGTTTTGTCTACCTGCTTGGACTAAAAAAACAAAAGAAAAAAAACACAGTATGCCCTAAGCATGACATAGTTGTAGATTTGTCAGTCTAGTCTCCCCGTTTTATTTACTTCTGCGTATTCCGCCAGAGAAGCATTCAAATCGTTCTCATGTGTCGGCAGCGCTGTTGGAATATCTTTCCAGCAGCATTGTCCTTTTTATGAGAAGAACATCCCATTATCGACGTGGAACACCCTGAATGTCTCCGATGCGTGCAGCTGCATAATAACCACCAACCAAGATGAGAGGAACAAAAAATAAAACAAAAAAAACTCCAAGTTTTTGGGTTTTTTTTTTTAGAGAAGGAAAACCATCTGTGGTTATCTTCCAGGATGAACGAGCCCTCTGCTTACATCGTGACACCCAGTGCATTAGCGACATGCTTCGCACTATTGCACTGCTGCCAAGCGCACTTGCATCGAATAGAGATGGATGTCCAGCGCGCGGCGAGGCTGAAATGGTCCATCTGCCGGGTTACTGCGGCTACTCGTACGTGGCACCTGCCTCAGCTTCTCCATGGAATGAGAAATGGGCCTTTACCTCACCATTCCTATACATCTCAATTTCATTCATGGAAACAGTGTTTCATGATAATACATTTCAGATGTGCAGTCTCGCCCCCTTTCTGAGCAGCCAACTGTGTGCCTGTGACCTAATACTGCAAACATTTGGCCGAGCGAAGCGCACGCCGTCTTATAAGACGTTGATGGTTCTGAGCACCTAAGAACCAGGCTTTAAGCGACGCAACCTGCGTCCTCTGCCTCAACTCTGAACCACCCAAAAAATCCTGGAAGTTTTCTGAAAGCAATTGCAATCGCTTTTTATGTGCTTTTTTTCTCTTTTTTTTTTGAACCATACAAATAGTTTCAGGTGGCAAATAACAACTGTAATAACAATTTAATAGGTTTCTCAGCAAAATGAAAATGTCAGCGTACAAAGCTAATTTCAAACGCATTGTGTTAATCTGGAGTAAAACAAATAAAAGTGGAACATTTGGTCAATTTTGGCATATCCTGACACAACAAACCACTGAGAACACTTGCAGCGCTCTATGGACTCCTGTTTTTTGGGTTTTTGTTTTTTTTGCATTCCTCAGTTAACGGGGATCATTGGTAACAGGTGATAAGATATGAAGGTTCACTGACAAGAACGGACAGGGCCAGGCTTCAGTGCTTTGCCGAACATATAATTGGATTAAGATTCAACTTCTTGTGCCCAGGAATACTTTGTAGAAGCCTTGACGGTAAACAGTAATTGTTTGCAAATGACTGCCTTCTGTTTTTTTAATGTTTTATATGCTTTCCAAACATTTTTTTGGAAAATGTTTTTGTTTCTCGAGAAAACACTATTCCGATCGGCTCCCTAGCCATGTGTCTTTTTAAAACATAGCCACGGAAAAAGTGGCAGCCCTAGAAGTCACTGAACGTGGACATCATATCAGCAAGAATGTGGCACAGCTGCGTGTGTTTGCATACACAGCTGTGCAGACTGGTCTCGCGAGAGCTTTGAATTTTCATGCGTGCCAGCATGAATGCCGCAGATGTCAGGGGTGAAGTCGATATTTTGCCTAAAGTATGTTTTTAGCATCAGACTTTTGAGACAGACCTTCTGACCGCTTGGACGATACCATGATTGGTCTACTGTTGTTGTTCATTTGTTTTTTCTTTTACATTTGAGTAAATGGTGACTGTAAACGTCTTTTTCATTGGCTTTTTGTCGTCTATCAGATTGATGAGTCTGCGTACATTCGAGGTTGAATCTCTGCTTTTGTCAAACCCTGTTATAATTCCCTATATTCCCTGAAAAAACAAACAAAACAAAATCTACAACGGTTATGTGGATTAGGAAGTAAAACCGACACAGACCTTGTGCTGAGTATTAGGGTGAAATTTCAATTTTTAGGAGAACTATCCCATTAAAGGCTTGGTTTTATTGGGTTTTTGTAGCTGTGGCCTGTGGTCTCCTGCTTGGCAGCGCCCCAACCGGCCCCCACCTCATTACAAGGACATTAGGTAATTTACAGTAACAAATTAGTTAATCAGGGGCTCCTGGAACTCAGAGAAGGTTTTGTTCCCGTGGGGTGAAGAAGGCGTAAAAGCAACCATGAAAACCTTTGGACAACACATTGGCTAGATAGAGCAAGAATGTTAATAATGGGAAATAAAGAGAAGCTGTCATCACAACAACTCCATTCAGGATTTTTTTCAAGTGATTTTGCTGAAGCCTATTAATTAATTCTCCAACTCAGCAGCTCCTAATAATCCCACTCTCTTTCGAATCAAATATCTTTTCAGTAATGTTCAGTCAGCTGTGGAGTACCGGGATAGGAGAGGGGTGAAACTGAATGAGTCGCAGACATTTTATTTGCAGCCATAAAAAGCCAAACCAACCAAATGAGCTCTGTATCTCTGTCCATCCATTTCCCAAAGCAAGGGATGAAGTGATATTAGCAGAATGAAGGATATGAGAACATACAATGACAATACTTTATTGTGTCCAAGTGTCTTTCTGCAGAAATCAGGACCCTTCTGAAGGACTCTTTCAGAACAGATACATTTTTGTCAGTGCAGCCATCCACTCACACAAGGTCACTTTATTAGGTTCACCTTACTGCCTTAATTCTTCATGGTCATGTTTCAACAAGTTTCCTCAGAGATTTTGGTCAATACTATGATGTAGATACAGAAAGTTCCATTTGTTAAGCCAACTGACTTCCTGTACAGTTCGCCAGGGGCCTCATGTACAAAACAGTATGTGAAGTTCATCCTGAAACTTGAAGCACGTTCAAATCTAGAAAACCAAGTTTGTCCAGAAACATTTTTCAAAACGTTGCGAATGCACAAATCCATGCACGTTTCCTTTGTACATCCCCATCATCGCTGAACTGAGTGTACATGAGCGGCCGCCCCACTCCTTCCTTAAGATCACCTCCATATACATACGCATAGAAATTAACTTTTGCGCTTGGAATTTCTTTCATTCCACAATCGATCTCAGCACGAAAAAGAAAAACTTCACTGGCTGTAAGCTGGAAACACTTCAAAATGAAGTAGAAAAATATGTAAATACCTCCATGAAGGACCAAGTAAATTAACAGGCTTCATCATATCTCCACTCTGTCAGTCTGTGGTGTCATCAGCCACGTCTTCCAAAGGAAGCCACGGTCACCCAGGTCGATTAAACAAAAGCGTATCATTGCCAATGGACCAACAAGTGCAGAAATGTACATACGCCAGTCAGGGAATGGCGTGAAGCACCTCACATTTCCACTGTCAAGTCACTTTTAATGCATGCAAATGTGAACGTGGAAATGGGCATACCTGTGCATACGTACCTTTTGTACATGAGGCCCTAGGACTTTCAGCACAGCCATCAGTAGCAAGGAGAACACAATAATTGGCATAAGGGATGGTGCAAGATAAATAGAAGTGTAAAACAACATTGGGTTTTGGGGAATAGGTGAAGAACTTTCCTACTCAGTCAAGACAGCGAGTCAGCAGCTTAACCACAGGGGGAATGGGAGGGAAAAGTGACTTGGCGTAGCTATTTGTTGATGATGGAGTCATGAAGCCAATTTCCCACGCCAGTGCATTCCAAAGGTGCTCAGTTGGACTGGAATGTGGTGACTGGCTGCAGAGGTCATCTGAGGACACTGAAGTCACAGTCATGTTCAAGAACCCAGTTTCTGGTATTTCAATCTTTGCAACATGGTGGATAACTCTGATGGAAGGAGCCATGAGAAGATGATCTAAAAAAACAATCAGCTGGTACCATTGACTGTATATAGAGATGGACAGAGTCATAGTACCAGTTTTGAAGCTTAGAGATTGTATTTTATTTTTTTTTTACATTCATGTTGGCTGTAGTGGTTCATTTTGAAACAGGACATTTTCATATTTGGATGTGTGGGTGATACCAGAGGTGTTCAATGATTGCAGCATGTTCCCCAAAGTCCAAAGAGTAGACAAGAGTACACATGGCCACTAAACTGTAGCCATGGCCATAACTTTAGTCATTTTTACTCAAAATTGGACCAAACTGGACCAAATGGATAATTGGGCCTATTTAATGGTTGCTTGTTTTTTTTTTAACTAACAATTGACCAGAAAAAAAAAGAACTAGTTAAATAAAACATATGACATATGAATGTAAACCTGTGGATTTTATACTCCTTTCTGTATTACAGTACAGACAGCAATTTTTTAGTTATTTTGCAACCATTTTTGGCTGCACTGCTGACCAACTTCTGCCATGGCATCTTTTTTGAAACTGGTAGCTGTGCCCATCTATTAGTTGTTGGAACTAAAGGGCCCCAGAGAGTGTCAAATATCACTCACATCATTACACCAGCAGCAGCCTGAACCAGAGATGCCAGTACCAGAAGGTCAGGATGGATACATTGGGGATCAGGAAACATTTTTCCAATCCTCTAATTTCAACAGATGCATATTCTGCCAAAGTATAAATTACAATTTAATTTGTGCAAGATCTGGAGTTCCAGCTGCTGGATTGGTTATCTGCCGATGCTGATCTCTCCTTCAGCTACCTGTTATTATCATTTGATGCCGAACCGACGTCTTCTCTGAAGGTGCAAATGCAATTCCCTGAAATTTGGAACTCAGTAAGCG
The DNA here is from genome assembly GCF_046127955.1 of Nelusetta ayraudi. Taxonomy (NCBI): domain Eukaryota; kingdom Metazoa; phylum Chordata; class Actinopteri; order Tetraodontiformes; family Monacanthidae; genus Nelusetta; species Nelusetta ayraudi. Next base: position 6,896,631 of record NW_027466098.1, on the reverse strand, counting down.
ATTTTATAGCAGGAATACCTATCACTTGCCTAACATCATAAAAATGATAAATTCCTGTTCACCTAATTCTGGACCAAATACTGTAGGTGTTTTGATTTTTTTAAAATAACCAGATAAGACTCAGCAGGTCAGCAGTGGTTTAACTGGAAGCACGATCCGTACTGGTTTCTTTTAAGTTACAGATGGCTAATGATACAGTGTAAATATTTTGTCACTTAAGTATTTCTATTTGTATCCTTTATTCAAGTATTTTCTTTACACGTTCCTCATACACCTACTTCATATATTTAAATTAGATTAAATTAGATTATAACAGACTTGACAGTTCCTTTTTTTTGGAAGCCTGGCAAGACTTTAAATCAGACTCAGTCAGTCGGACTGCTTGTCATTGTCTAAATGTACATGCAGAGAAGGAAACAAAATTCTTGACCAAAGAATTCTGTGCACATTTAGCAATTAATATGTTCTATTTCTATTTAATATTTTCTTTTGGAAATTGTTGAAACAAAATCGTGTTTGAGTAATTTTGCCCATGTTTTCACAATCCCGCTGGCCTAGTTTACAGGTTTGAGATGTTCATCTGCCCCACCAAACCTGACTGTAATTACCTGAGCTGATCAGCAGAATGCGCAGTGTTTGAGTGAGTACAGTGATTTCTCCAGTACAGTGCTCACCCTGGGCTCAAATGAGAGCGTTGAACACTGAGGATGGGTCATGACCGAAATGAGCAACCTGCTGATTGAGATCAGCTGGATGATGGAGCGCATTATGATCTCAGCAGAGTCACATGAAGAGGAGAACCTTGGGTTTGTGTCCAAAAGTCAGTTGTTGAGATAAAGTTTCTCTGTGGGTGCCGGTGGAACTGGATTGATGTTGAAACATGATTTGAAACATGAAAACAAAAATCCCTATTAACATTTGCCTTGTCTGCTTATTAACAGCCAAATATTCTGATCATTCACCCTTTACCTGTACACATATATTTGTATCCATGTATTGTGCAGAGGTCAATTGAACACTCTAAATTGTCCATAGGTGTGCATGTGAGTGTGAATGGCTGTTTGTTTCTATGTGGCCCTGCGATGAACTGGCGACTTGTCCAGGGTGTCACCCTGTCTTCGCCCTCAGACAGCTGGGATAGGCTCCAGCAGACCCCTGTGACCCTGAATAGGAATAAGCGGGTATATATAAGATGATGAATGTATTGTGCAGAGCAGAAATGAAAAGATGTTGTCCATTTGGTTTTTAGCTATTGACAACAACTTTTTAACGGCCCAGTATAAACACTATTTTTCACTCCAGCGAGATGACGGAGGCTATGAGAGGTCTGGGCATGTTTTCAACACAACACAGACTGTGAACAAAGATCTGTTTGGCTCGTAATATTTAGTTTTATTAAAGGAAATGCATTCCTTATTCTGGAAGCAATTACTTTTTGGTTCTTGATTTTCATGAGCCTGAAGATAATATGACAGCCTGCTATTTGTCAATGCATAGCACTTGGTGTATTTCTCTAGGAGAGATTGCTGCCCAGATAAATGTAATATCTGATTCGGTAGAATGCAGACAGTCACTGCTATCTTCAGTTTATCCACCAAATGAAAGAGGTTAAAGTGGCTGAGAGTAAAATATTTGGGACAGTATCATATCATGATGAGCCATCCATGTGCACCATTAAGCTTTTCCAGATTATAACTTCAGATAATCACAGAGGCACTACTCCATGTGGAGATATTAGGTCATAGCAGTCATAAAAGTAATGCTCTTCAGCCTCTCGTGACCCCAAAGGAGGAAAAATATATGGAAAAGGAATGAATGGTTGAACAGATACAATCCCCTATCACTTCTTTATTTTCTGACGATTAAATCCATTTCTGTGAGAGGTATTTTGCATTTTCTTCAACAGCATGCTTCGGTCACGATGAAAAAAAAATGGAACAAAAATTGTTCCTATTGCACGTTCATAAGCCAAACATTATATATTGACTGGTTTGATTGTGCCACAATTGTTCTCTCCATTCTGAAACCATTCAGAGAATGTGGTCTGAACTTTGAGCAGATGTTTGATTAAAAGAAAGCAGACAAGCTACTCAGACCCACCTTTAAAATCTCAAAAGAATATTCTCTTGCACATGCCCAAAGTTGAGTCATAGGAAGACAGTGCTTACTCTTTTTCATCTTTCTTATTAGAAAATAAAATCATTGGAGTGACTGACCCTAGGGCGTGTGATGCATGAGAACCACGCCACTTTAATCTACATGACATTTCTGCCTATCTTTAAAATGTGATGTAAAGGCTCAAATCATTTCCAGACAAACATCTAGGTGAACAAAGACCTGGAATGAAAACGCTGCTCCCACCCTCTCCAAGTTCTTGTTTTTGGCCCCGACCACATGCCGCTTAATTTTTCATTCACACCCTTGACCTCAGGTCTCTGCATGACTCCACAGAGAAGTGCAACATTTCTGCAGCTGAACCAGAACGGACAGACAAGAGTTCAGAGTCACAGAATGCTACAGAAGGCGTCCAGGATTCTTTGATTCCAGACTCAGTCTGTCTTTTCTCAACAGCTTGACCACGGGCCATTTAGCATCTACAACAAGCCAGAGGCCCAGCGGTCTGATTCAAACGTTAAAACGCAGATTAAATGCCAACGATCTATTGCGCTCATTAATCTCTTCAAGTACGAGTCACAATTTATGCGTAAGATGCCGGCATCAACTTTTCAGGCAGACACATTTATACCTGCAACTAAGGTTGATTGGAACAGAGCGGTAGCGTTGTACAACTCCAGTTCTCCATTTTAGCATGATGTTATGAGGGATGGATTAGACCAACACTTGTGAACTTCACTCATAAGCTGCTCTGCCCAGTGTCTCATCATTCAATAGCTTGTGTAAAAACTACCATCTGTTTTTTTAGGGATTGGGCAAGTATTGAAAGTTTAAAGAGCCATGTGGGAATAACAGAACCTGCAAAATATCACCATCAAAAAGCAACAAAGGCGAGAGCCGAAGGAGGTGTCGGCTTCAGCCTCTTTGTAAAAGAAATAAAATAGAACATAAAATAAAGACTTAAATGATGTGTATCGGTAAGTGTTCATATAATTCTGTGCAAATGTCACCATCCAGAACAGAGAGAGATGAATAAACAGCAAACCATCAGCCATAGCTTTGGTTTGCTGAACCAAAGCCGTGGCTGAATGAATGAATTAACAAATGAATAAGTTTAACACCATTACACCACAACACAATAGCTTGTGCTGTTTTGTCCTTTGCCCTTTTTTTCAAAGAGCTAATGTTGGATGGATGTAAGATTCTACAGTGTCTGAAAAATCTCAAGAGTTTAAGTGTTTGTATATTTATTCAACCTTCAGAGAATGAGAAGACTGAAGTTCCAGGTTGTTATTGTTCACAGATGAACCTGGTGGTTTCCAGTAAAACAGCATCACAGCCACTAACATGGTTAGAACTTATCAGACTTCAACGGGAAGCATTTTTAAACACTAGATATTATCACTGAAGAAATTTAAAGCATCCAGGGGATTTTATATTTGTATTAATACTGAGACTTTACCTCTTTCATTTTAGATTGGTCACACCATTTCTTGGAAAAGGGATTTACTTTTTCTTATCTGTTATAATATTTAGCTTCAAACACAGACATACTTTGACTCATTCATCTTCTAAAAATAGATGTCGTACACGTTCCAGTGCCACTGTGTGCAAAAGCACTGCATTTAGTCACTTCATAACCTCAAATTCTCACTTTTATTTTTGCTGAATTCCTCTTTCCTGTAGTTGCAAATGATCAAAATGGGAATGTTCAGGTTTGCGAATTTGATCAAAAAGAGTCAGACAGTAAGGTATAAATAACATTCTGTGTTCTTAAATGTATATAGCAGGTGATGCTTTTTCACTCACAACCAATACAAAGGTTGGAATGGCTTCTCCACCTTTTGATTACCTTTATTTGGGGTTGAGGGGTCTCTGTTTAGGGGCTCCCACACACTTCAGAAGCACTCGCTGGCTTTCTCGGTCTCATTTATCAGCCAGTTGCTTACATAGTGCAGCGCATTTAGTCAGACTGGGTGTGAGTTGGCACTCCTTACAGAGTGGTTCAGTGTGGGTTTCAAATAAAAAAAAAAACAACAAAAAAAACACTGACCTCTGACCACTGATCAACATTAAATTCCTAAAAGAATTTAGTTAATCCCACTGAATCAGTGGTCTTAGCACAGAATTTTAAGTCCACAGGGTCCGTGACTGAGGAAAAATTGAGCCGAAAAAAAAGAAAACACTGAATCCTGGGGCTAGTCTCGAGTACAAACAACGCCACATAGCTGGGTGTGACATCAGACATTTCTGTGTCTCATGTTGTGTCTAACAATATGTTTTTCAAATGGGTGTAACCATAACTTGCAAAGAAATACAAACACGGCTAATACACATTTGCAACTCACATTGTGTAAAGGTTCACTGAGGCTCTCCGTTATCAAACTCATGTGAACCAGTGTATGTACACTTGTTTCCATACACAAATTCAGGCTGAGGTGCGTCTGACCTTCTCCAGTCAGTGTGTTGCTTCCTTCAAGACGACTGACCAGTTTTTCATAATCAAATGTGAATAATAATGCAGCAGTGATTTCTTTCCAGGCATTCTGTTCTAACTCACTTTAATCCCACGTTCAGACTGCCAAACAGTATAGTTTTTCTCTTTTTTTAGTTCTAGTATCAGTTTCCAGCTCAGAGCAGTTTGGTTTCTTTGCTCTGCCTCCGTGTCAGAAAGTCTGGAGGCGATGGAAGGCTAAGGCGTGAATAAATGGGGGCTGATACTTAAATGCCGATTGTTTTTGTTCAACACATTTATGCCCGCTCACTTGTATGGCGTAATTGGCGAGACACACTCATTTAATGAATTCCACACAGACCCTGGCGTAAGATGATTTCTAAACCTGAATCTGCAACTGGAGTCGATTCCCGTTTGATAAATGAGGGCCATTGTGTATTGACAGAAGCAATCAGTGAACTGAGAGGAACCCGGTGGGGGGAAATATGCAAACCCCACACAGACCCAGGACTTGCTTGCTGTGAGACTGTGTTAACCCCTACACCACTCAACCTGCAAATTTATTATCATCTATCGCTGGACGGCTATAGACTTAGACCTTAGGGTCCTGACATTAACTTTTAGGTTTATCTCATGTATCAGTCTGGGAATGAGGCCACACAGCATTTGGTATGGAGAAGCTCTATAAAAAAAAAATAAAAAAAAATACTTGAGGGCGACTGGGTTATCTTGTCCATCCTGCTGAAGTAGGGGGTGACTTTGGCTCAGGAGGTAGAAAAAGTTGGTGGTTCAAATCCTACTCAACCCTAGTCTGTCGTTGTGTCCTTGGGCATAAGACACTTGACCCTAAATTACTCCCAATGGGGATAGGCAGCGCCTTGCATGGGAGCTGCCACCCATCGTTGTGTGAATGTGTGTGTGAATGGGTGAGAGAGGCCTTTGGGGTACCTTGAAGCTGCTGGAAAAGTGCTATATAAGTGCAATTCATTTACCATTTACCATTCAAGTAGACCAATCACATTTCACTGCCAGAGGTTGAGAAGAGCAAAGTTCTAGGCAGATTAACCTGACATTTTTCTGCAGTAAAATGGCGTCATGTTTGTCACAGCTCAACAGGAAGCATTTCAAAACACTAGATCTTATCACTCAATAAATTACAAGCATCCTGTAGAGTTTACTTTTGTATGAGTCCTGAGTCATCGCCTCATTTTATTTATTTTTTTGAATAGTTACGCCATATCTTGGGAAATGTGTTTTGTTTTTCTCATCCCTTATAATATGTATCTCTAAACATAGACATACTTTGGCTCATTCATCTTCAAAAAAACAGATGGAAATATTTCAGTGCCACTGTGTAAATAAGTGCTCAGCTTCCTCATTCCTTGGAGATTGGAGGTTGGAAAGATGGATGATGACATGATTCCAGTGTTGAAATCTTGCATGGTCATCCCCCTGTCAAAAGGCCATGGGCTTCACCTTATGAGTCCATCTCCTCTTTGTGCAGCACCTGCACTTACAGTAAGGACACACAAGTTTAGCCCCAGGTCTTAGCCTGAGACTGTGAACCTGGATGTGATCATCCAGGATGTATGTCTATTATCAGGACTTTGATTTTGTCTCAAATTCTATAAAATAAAACCAAAGAGTTCCGAAGCTCACGCACACTTTGCACCATTTGTCATCCTTTACTCCCGGTCCAGGACTGGCAAATACAGCTTCACTGGCTTTTCCACTCGGTTGAACTAGTTACTGGGAAGACTGGGAAGGCCCTGCCAAACAGATTGGACTGGACATTCTCTTCCAGTCCGAATATATCGGGGCTGATATAAAGATGTTTGACCGACCATGGGACTCCTAGTTGTAAATGGACTGCACTTCTATAGAGCTTTCCAGCACCTTCACAGTAACCCAAAGCGCTTTAGAATGGCCTCTCATTCACCCATTCACTCATACACTCATACACCAATGGGTGGCTGCTGCCATGCAAGGCGCTGCCAGCCCCTTTAGGAGCAGTTTAGGACATTTCAAACATGTGCACAGTTGGAGCCGGGATTTGAACCGCCAGCCGCCTTGAGCCACAAACCATAACCTCTCTGACAACCCCTGTTCCATCTCACCTTTAGCAGCCACAGTTTTACGAAGGCAAAAAGTCTGAATGTTCACTTAAGCAACAGAATGGGGTATCTCAGAGATTTATAACGGTATTTTTCATTAGTGGGATCCTTGTCTGGGGCCTTTTATGAAGAGGCCATATTCAAAAGTGGTTTTCCTTGGCGGTAGAAGCTGGCAACAGAGTAAAGCAGTTCCATGTTCACTGGTGAGGAATGCGGCACTGTGTAGCTGACATCAGACGACCGTCTCTTTGGCCAAACCCTGCATTCTTATCAAAAGGAAAAGCAGGTCATTAACCTTGGAGTGTGTATCACATCACTCTCAGTCCTGCAAGAAGGAAAGTGAGTTACCTTTCACGTGTCAAGTCTAGATACAAGGGGGAATACAAGAAGCACTTCATCCCTGAGCCACCGTCACTTATTTCATCATCCACAAACACTTTCTGTCCTTCTGCACTGTAAACAACATCTCTGAAAACTACTTCAGACGTAACGTGACTTTGTTTAGCCAAAGCTGGCTGGAAGACAACATGATGATATCATAGGTCATAGGAAGCACAGCATCTTCCTCAGATAATTTGAGGTGAGACTCTCATTAGGAGGCGCTCTGTCCCACAGAGGTTCCCCGATTGTTGGCAGCATTATTTCAATTTAATATTTACGCACATTATGTGATTGTGATTGAAAAACTGCAGCACCAATAAAGTCCATAAAAAGGTGAAGTCTGTGTGAGGAAAAAGGGAGAGAGCTGTTATCGATGGAATGCCAGCAAAACATAGTGCACCGATATTCAAGAGGGGAGGAATAAAGAAGTTGGCAGTACATACCAGTTTTACAATATACTCCTACAATAAAAAAAAAAAATCATTCTCTCTGATAATTGGTATCGTCGGTTTTCTGGTGCAGTAGTTGAGAATCTATGTCAACTGTTTTTACAGCTGCTCTTCTTGAAGCCCTCATTTAAAGAGACCCACGAGGTGGCAAAAGAACACACATTTTTACCTCAGGTACAAATGCAATCAAAAAAATAAAACCCTCCAATAAAAGTAGAGATTTTCTTACGGATTTTCTGAAGTTAAAGTAATAAAGAGCGCAATTTGAAAAGGAGCTTTTGAAACCTTGATCTAACTAAATTCCCACAATATCTCAGGTGAAATCTTTTGAGATGTTTTTGGCTTGTAATGCACAATACATTCCCATTCCACTTAGACATTTTGACATTTAAGACAGAGAATTTAAAATCTATTAAAAACAAATCCAGTAACTTCTTTAAATAGTGAAAAAAGACAGTCACTTCATGTTGACAAAATTTGATGTACACAGTGTACAGTATGTTTTCATTGCCTCAATTTTTTACTTCTACGTATACATACACACATTAGAAACTTTCATCAGTGATGTTGATGACAAGGATGATGTCCATCCTCAAGTGAACATAAATACTTTTAAATTAACCTTTTAACTTCAATTAAAAAAAAAAAAAAATCCCCTAAAGAAATTTTTCCACTAAGCTTTTGAATGCCAGCAACATTGTCTAAAAACTAACCTGCTACAAAGCTATTAAATCAGCTCATGTGACTTAGTATTTTTGCTTGCTATTACCATATTATATGATTTAACAAGCACATACATTATTTAAGTTTCTCTGCCATCTGTCAACCATCTGTCGTAAAAAATTTTTTTTGAAAAGTTTCAAAAATTTCTTTGAAAGTAGGAATGTTATCATTGTTTATTTTGTGAATAACTAAATTAAAAAAAAACTACATTTATCATTACATCACCTTTTTATACCTGAATCTGAGCCACTTCATTGGGCTTCTCTGAGAAGTGAGAAATAATTCAAACAATCAACCATAAAAACAACATTATCTGTTTGATAACGTTAGTAAATCACAATAATTTGGCATCTTCATCGAGAAATAATTAGAACATTCTTATTACTGTCAGACACCAGCTTCTACATACTGGTGTATCACCATCACAGAAATATAATAAAACTTTTTTGTAATTACCAGTGCAGCTGTGGCATAAGCCTTACACTGGCTGGCGATCTAATCATTTTTCAGACACTGAATATTTCAACACAATAATAAAACAAGCAAGCAAAGGTAATGAAAACATTCTTGAATAAAGCTGTCCTCGGTTGCCCCAAAAGTAAGAGTTGTCTGCTGTGAATGTACCCCAACCCATGTCCAGTACACACTTTTACTGTTCAGGTCGAGATTGATTAAGATAGGTGTAGAAGACTTCCAACTAATTAGGAGTACCTCTGTTTATACTTCAGAGCACGACTGCTGATGAGGTGTCAGTTTGATTTCATGCAATATTCAATGGAATGTGAATTAGGTATTACAATGCTATTTGTAGATTTTGCCATTTTGTGGGATGAGATGTGAAATGTAAATGAATCAGATGAACAAAAAAGAAAAAGACAAATAAAAAAAAAAATGGTAAGATAACTTGGCCTGTTAATCAAAATGTACATTTAATTAGATTTTATTTGCTTAAATTAACTTAAAATTAGCTATACTAATACGAATGATTTTAAATACTTTTTAAAAATTACTTCTCTAATTTTCTAATAAGGTTTTCAGCTGTTCAAAGTAGGCAGGGAAAACTTCACAGTCATACTCAATGGCTGTGGTATTCAACAGTGCCACTTAACTTGACAGCAGGTCGTCACTGTTACAGATTACAGTGAGGTTTAGTTTGTGTGGTTGAGAGTCCTCTGGAGTGATACCTCTCTGCACCGAGGTGAAAATTGTGTAAACGATTCCTCCCCTAAATCGATTTTGACAAATTCCCTCACCAAAAGACACAATAAGACTGACTTCAAACGCAACGTTCCAAAAACATCAACAGTTTTCTTTTTTAACTGAAAAATGTTTCACAGAGGAAACACTCCCTTCTTAGTCATGTCTTCATCCAAATCTACTGCAGTTTCTGAATTCCACTGCTGGTAGGTAGTCCATCTCCAACCGACAAGGAGGTTCTACCATCACTGTCCCTGTTGGCCTCAAAATCACTGTGTCAAATAAATCAGTCTCAGCTGGCAATAAATTCCGACATGTTTTCACTTCGCCAAGCTTAATACCAATAGGGAGCAGCTGGGCACTGCAGCTCCTCCACCAGGAGAATCACTACTGCCTACTGCCCACATATGACACGTTCAGATCATGTCTGTGCTACCTGCTAAACTCACTTTGGTCAACATTCATATTTGAGGCATTACCTTTGTTAAGTGTAGTTGGTTTAACGGCTTTGATTACAAACTGACATTGTATTGCACGAGGAAAGAGGCTTTTGTGTGTATGGAAGTGCACAGGCAGAGGGTGAAGGATTGTACTATAGTGCCACCATATGTTCAACTGGTGCATGCGTCAGGAAGTTAGGAAGTAAGTCGGCCGTGCCAAAAAGACCTACACACTATAGACACCTTTGAACTTACCTGTTTCCTAAGGAGTTGTTTTAGTTATGCATCTTGTTTGTGTGATCTTTTGCTCTTGCTTGGTTGTTTCCATGACATTTATTTCATCCTGCAGTTTTTGTTGCTCTTGCATGTTGTCATTGTTTAACGTTCTCCAAAATATTACAGAACATTGTTGTTTGGAGCGCTATCCAATGAAATAATTTCGCTCAGAAGGATGGATGATTCATTTTTCTGTGGATCATTTTTCAGGAGAACATTATGTATTTTGGAATATGAGAGGCAGCAGTGGATAACATCCCCCACAGAAAAACAACACGTCTTTCATATTTATAAAAACTGGCATTTCAGAACACGTACAAATGTTCTTGGTATCGCTTCTAAAGGCTGCAAGGCTTCATTGTTCGAGTGTATCCGGACATGGTTATGACTCATAAACTGGATTTGTTACTGTGACAATATAAATCTTAGAAATGTCTGACTAAACTGTTTTGTTATTCGCCACTGATTTAAGATGTTTCTTTTACTACTGATGAGGAGTGTCCTGCAGTAAAATTAGCAGACTTCACATTGTGTTCTGTTGTATGAAAACAATTTGGCAAATCCTTAACTCTGTTCTTCATCATTCATTTTCCAACAAGGAAAAATACATAATAAGTGGGACGTAAGTACAGGTCATAATGAGACTTTTCCAGATTATTTTCCTCACTCTTACACATCTGAATGTGCAATTGCAAATCTGTCATCTTCTCTTAATGTTAGTGTCAATATAGATTTGTTATACATAATTAGATTCACAAATTTATTCCAAATATTGGTAAAGATAATAAAGGCAAGTTTTTATGATTCAATCGTTTTTTGCATTTTGCTTTGAATATAAATAAAATATGATTCAGTGACTTGTACACGGAGCAATAGTGTACTCAAATACTGAGATAAGGGGGTGTTGTGAATATGGAAACACAGTGAAGCCTCTACACTGTCAAATAAAATGATATACAAGTTTTTGTTAATATTTTGTGAATTCTTTTTTTGTTAATATATTGAATAGAAATCTGTGACATGTTTAATAGGTGTACACATCTGCATTTAGTGTCCATATTTTTAAATAAAATGATGGCCACTTAAAAAAACAACAACACTGGGTTTAGTACTGAGTCAGAGGTTTGTAGATTTTGTAATGAAGAAGTGTAAAACCTGTTTTAGTGTGTATTTTTCTTCTTTTTTTTTTTTTTAACAGTCATAATGTTGCAAGGTTGTGGACCAACATCTCAAACTGGCTAAGATCATTGAATTTTATTTTTTAAACCTACACCTCCAAAAACATTATGGTGTGAGATATTGGTGAAAATTGTCCTAAAATAATTAATAAAAAAAAAAACCTTGTTCAAGAAAATATTTATGTCAAAGTTAGATTAAGAACCTGGCTTTTGAGAACATATTTCGAGGACCGATAATTCTAAAGCAGCATTGCATAAAACAAAATGGGTACAAAAGAAGATTGCTTCTATTGAAGAGTGGGATTTGATAAAACTATTAACACGTCTTTGTGAAAATGACTCATCCATCTTGTGTTTTTGTATTTTCTCTTTATTTCCCTATATTTAAAATTTGTTTTATGTTGTATCCCTTTGTTTGATGTTGTGTTGTTGTATGTTGGTGTAGGACGTGAATATCTGTCAGTTTATGTATTTGTGCCTGTGTGTCTGTAAATAAAAAAAGACTAACCTTTACAGCAAAGAAGACTGCATAAACAAGCAAATATTACAAGAAAACAAAATTAGATATTGGCATCGTTAACCCTTTCCTGAATAATTATATCTTAAGTGGGCAAATGTCATTTGTCTGTGATATGAAATTCAACGTAGTGGAAGCTAGAGGCCCCAAACACTCGCTGGTAAGAAAAATGCATCTTCATCTGGTCACCAACCAAGTTGGGATGAAAAGTGCTCCAGAATATCTTGAAACTGCAATAGGATAATAATAAATTACATCTCCGATGGGGCATACTTTAAGGTACATATTTATTTTTGCATCGACTAACAGGCAATGAGCAATGTTAAATAAAATAGTAAGAGAAGAAAATGACATGGAAATGGATTTCAGGGGCCTCAAGTTTTGAATTTAGATTAACTTTGTGTGTTGACGTAATGCATCTAAAATACACGACACGAACAGTAAAAACATGAAAACGTTATGTTCGCATTCTTTACACTTCAATCTAGCACTTTAATATGCATTTTGTGTAGTAAATTAAGTGATGAAGCGACTTACCTGACGGCGGTCTTCTGCTTTCCAGCTGACATGTACATGCACTCAGACGCTCTGCCACTTCATCCGGCAACAAGATATACTATTTTCTGATTGGTTGATAGGTCGCTGATTCGCGGCTGAGCTGTATAGATAGAAATATTTCGAAATTGTTAGTTTATTTTATTATTAAATTAGTCTTGTCTTCATTGTAAGTTTTTTTTTTTTTTTTTTTTTTTTAATGTCGTTGTTCAGTTGAAACGTTTGCGTGTGTATTATCTCAGTTTAATACTCTTCCCCGACTAGCTGTCAAGATCTCTGCGCTCAGTTCAGCTGGGTCGAGCGAGCACTGCCATCTAGTGGTCAGACAGGGCCACTGGCCACCGTGAACTCCCCAACAGCACAGTTGAAGATGGCGACAGGAGTCCTTCAGAGAGTCAGCGGTGGTCTGGGTCGGGCATCAAGCAGGGCCCATTCCGCCAGACAGCTCGTCCTCTGGAGCAGGTTGGACACTTTATCAGCGTGCCCGTGCGGTAGCCGCGTCCGTGGGGTTCATAGTTTGCCGCTGCTTCATTTGTTTCACCTCCTTCCTGTAGCGGTGACGATGTGCTGTGGGCGAGCTAGCCGGGGAAGTGCTAGCCAGCCGTCAGTGGCCTTGGGCTCGAGCTCCCAATATCTGCACTCGCACTCCACTTTATTTTTTGGGATGTGAGACATTGTAGAGGTGTGCATTTGCTTTTGGGGGTGAATGAAGTGAAGTTTCTGTCACCTTTTATCGCCGAGCATCTCTTAACGTTCAAGGTCATTTTGACACTTTGTTGTGACATCTTGTGTTCAGAATTGCATTTATTTGCCACGGCGGAGGTCGAAACAGTGTCGACGATGTCCTGCTGTGTTGGCATTTTGTCATGATCCCATAATGGGTGTTGTGGGTGTTGCAGCCTTGTTGGTCTCAGCCCTCCAGTCCTCGTGTCTTAAAATGCTTAAATGCTATCCAGGTCTCTCCCTAAATCTTGAGATCAGAAAATGAAGTTGTAGTCATGAGGAACGGCTTGCTGTGGTTGTAAAAGGAACATTTCCCATCCTTGTAGTTGTTTTTTTTTGAGAAAATGTGATTTACTTGTTTGCAGAGGGTTTGCGCTATCATGCCACAAAAACAGGCAGGACAGCTGGTTCAAATCCCTGTTTGTGAGGAAAGTGGATCCCAGAAAAGATGCACACTCCAACCTGCTTACCAAAAACGAGGAGAGCAACCTGTACAAAATCCAGTGTAAGTCGAACTCAATCACTGCCCCGAGGGTCTTGTTTTATTACGTGAAACGGGATTGTTTTTAACCGCCCGTCTCTGTCTCCACAGTCCATAACGTGAAGCCAGAGTGCCTGGACTCCTACAACAAACTCTGGTGAGTGTTATCTCGGGTTACTGTCTGTTCTTTGCCTCAGCTAGTGCAAAAACGAGTGACAGCAGCAGTCTGAGGCTGTGTAGTCTATTCCTGTCCTGGTGATTGACGACCGAGCACCATTCCTAAGATGACTGGAAGCCACCTGCTTGTATTAAGGGGGCTACTTCTATACAGGGAGTGTGCGTGGTTGTTAATCAGATGACAGTCATAAAGAAAAATAATGTTGTTTTTTTTTTTCTTCTAATTTGGACAATTAATCCAACGCGTATGTGGTGATTGTGCCTTTCCCGTTCCAGTGAGGAAGTTTTGCCCTCTATCCATGCTGATAAGTACTACCCATGTGAGCTGGTGGGCACCTGGAATACCTGGTATGGAGAACAAGACCAGGCTGGTACGATCACAACACACATTGACCTGAGGCGTGACACACATGAATGAATGAATAAATGAATGGTTTATTTTCCGTTGACTGTGTAAAATAAAGCAATCTTGCGAAATCAACTGACAAAATGAAAAAGAACCTTCGGAAAGAAATTTGCACATTATATTCACTCACAACAAAAAAAAAGAGTAGGCTGAAGCCGAAGCTTATTCTTGCCTAAGTCCATAAATTTACCTGCAATATTCGTAATACAAAATCAAAAAGGAAACGATTCAATAATTTATCCTTATAATCATGAAGTATTTTCAACTTCAATATTTTTTTTGAAACTCAACAAGGATCTACACATTTTCAAATCCTCTCTGATCCCATTCCAAAATTTAACTCCCAAAAAAAGAAACACATCTATATTTGCTAACACACGTGCTAAGGAGTTCGCTGCTAAAGCAAGGCTGGGTCACTGCTTTGCGCCGCTATCATGCATCCTTGTTAGCAAAGCATTTCCAACATTGTGCCACCAATAAGGACTGTTTATGTTCCACGTCACCTCACTGCCAATTGAGTTATTTCACAATATTCCTGTTTTGATTTTATGATGAAGGTCACACATGTCACCCTTTCTCCAGTGCACCTGTGGCGCTACAGAGGCGGATACCCCGCGCTGACGGAGGTGATGAACAAGCTGAAGCAGAACAAGGTACAGACTCATACACACAGCCTCCCGCTCGTGATGGGCGGTTTATGTTTACAGCGGCAGGTTTCATGAAGCCCGCCGATGGCTGTGTGTTCCCCCCCCCCCCGGGCAGGAGTTCACGGCCTACAGGAAGGAGAGGGGGAAGATGCTGATGTCCCGCAAGAACCAGCTTCTGCTGGAGTTCAGCTTCTGGAACGAGCCCGTGCCGCGGGAGGGGCCCAACATCTACGAGCTCAGGTCTTACCAGCTCAGGGTGAGGAACTGTGTGTGTGTGTGCGTATGCGTGTGCGTGCGCGTGTGCGTGTGTGTGTGTGATGGGATTTGACCACATCACATTTTAGACCATTATTCTCCTTCCACACACATTTAGTAATAACAGACTGTTTATTATTCTGTTATTATAATGTATAACATGATGCAGGGATTTACAGGAATACACAGTAATTCAATAAACATGCCTTTCAACTGTCATTGGTAATCTGTGGATACTAGCAGAGCCTAATGCCAGGCAACTTGTCAACAAATACACTCGGAGAACTTCCGGAAATGTCCACTTCGGTGTGAGGGAAATAGGACATGACATTCGTGACAGGAGCCACTTGTCTTTATGACAGACAATTACAGAACACACCTGTAGGAGGAACCCAAGGGCAAAACCCCCAGGAGGTATTAGGAGGTTGCATGTTAAGTAGAGGCGGTCAGAGCAAGCCCCCCCAGAGTCCAAGATGGCGGCCCGTTCATTTCAATGAAGTTGCTCGTGTAGCGCATGTCCCGAAAAAGTTTTTGACTTCCGCATTAATGAGCCAACAGAGCATGCGGAAGAGTGTCACTTCCCATCGTGCCTCCATAACTCACGTGATCTATTTGGCCAATCAAAAGGATTCTGGAGAACGTCACTTAAAGACGCACCAGTGGCCACTAGAAAACATTGGCCAGCTGCCACATTACAATACATCCATGGGTCAGATTGTCTGACCCATGGATGTATTATAAGAACTGGATACCGGACTGGCAATATGGCAGCGTGCCGATTTGTTTTTTTCCCCCCAGTGGCCATTCGAGGTACTGTAGCAAAAAATATTCCATGGGCCCAAAAAGCATTTTCCCTATAGGCCGCAATACAAAAATAAACGCATTTAAAACGGCTGACAGGACGCCTGTGACCTGAAACACAATTCATAGCAAGTCTTCCTATTGTCGATTTTTCAGTTATTGTCTTTTTAGTTGTTTAAATAAAAGAAAAGATAAAGGCCAGAAAATCACCAGAAAAGAGTTTACTCCCACAGCGTGACGTCACAACGTCGTAGATGCTGCTGTGTCTCAGCTCGTTCTGATTGGCTGCGTCCTGATTTAGGTAGGGAAGAATGTTGAAGCCATGTCTGTAAACATTAGAATATATTTACGTGAATAAAATTACAAGAAACACAATTGAATGTACTTCAGTCACAACTGAGTGACATCACCAAAGCGACATAAAGTTGCCACTTCGCAGCGCAGTTTCTTCGTCTTTCCTGTCCTGTCCAGCTGGTGTCCCTTCCTCTGTGACTCTCATTCCACGTGAATGCAGCACCGGTCGTAAAAGACGTCGACGTCTGTCTGCCTTAAAGCGGGGAGATTTTTTTACAAAAGGTCTGTAGGTCACAGTGGTGCAGAAGCGTGAAATTTGCCCTCCCGTCCAACCCGCCTCGGTCTGCCCATTCTCCTCTGACCTCTGACCTCTGGCGCCAGCAAGGCCCTTTTGTCTATCTCGCTCTCTCTTTATATCTACACCACTCTCTCTAAAACTGAGCGACGGCTGTGTGTGAAAATCCCAGTAGATCAGCGTTTTCGGAAATACTCAGACCAACAACGCTGTGTTTCTCAGATTTGCTTCAAGGTCCAGTGTGTACAGCACTTTTCATATTTATGGCACTGTCAGCCAGGCTTCCTTATAAACTGGTGGCGCAAGATTGCAGCTAGCTAGCTAGCTAGCTAGCCTTTTTGCTCTATGTATATTCTTATATGTATGAGAACAGTTCTAGGGTTGGAAAACCAAATTACTTTTATTTTACTGCAAGTATAAACTTTTACTAATGTATTTATGGGTAGTATGTTATGCTATAATACAATAATAATAATATAACATTTTACACACTGGACCTTAAAATCCTCTTTTTTTTCCCACTGTGAACGACAGCAAGTCGTCTTCACCGCATCCACGTGACGACTGAACACAACGAGGCGCTGTCACGTGATCGGCTGATTAGATTTGTGAACAGATGTACAAAGTAAAGTGGGCGTTCAGTAGGTGCGGTGAGTTGAAGATCAAACATTGCACAATTTCTATTGTGAGCCACTTAGTTCAGGTTTTAGCAGAACTCAACTTGTTGAACGGAGGAAAGTCAAAAGTCCTCTATGTTGTGCCATAGTTGTTTTTTGGAGTTATTTGATTTTGTTAACCCCCTTAACAGTGTTTTTTCTGTCTCGGGGAAAACGGATTACTTCCTGCTTGCCCGGCCACATTGTCGCATATTTGCACAAGCACACCTCAGGGTCACAAGACACAAGAAGAAGAGGCGTCGCCCTTTCACAATCCTCCGTTCTCCCATTCCGACCGACATCCATCTGGCCGCACGCTCTCCCTCCGTGGTCCCGAAACCATGTTGACCTGTACTCAACTAATGGGAGACATACTTTACAGTCCAATGATCCTTCAGTTTCAGCAACGGCCATCTGGGCTATTTTTAACCGGCCTCCACTCGTGGATTCAATCAAACACGGTCACCTGCTGCACGTGATTGCGGCCCGACTCAATGGCTCGATTGAGAGGCGTCTGGGCCGCGGCGGCCAGCGAGCGGCGTGCGGCTCATTGTGTCAGCTGGCCGCAAGCCAAGGGTGAATTCCAATTCCTCCCTCAACCCTCAATCTCAACCCTCAGTCTCAAAAATGCGCGCTCCCGCGAGGTGCAAGTGCTGTCCCGATTCTCAGAACGTCAAGTTGAGGGAGGAGTTTAAGGGCTGTATCGCCCTCAATATTGAGATTCTCCGGCACCACCCTTGGCAGTAAGGGCTACCCAGAAGGCATTGCGTATTTTCGCCAAGACATCTTCGAAAAAGATGGCGATGTAAAAGCGAGCTACAAATGGAAGTATTTTCTTAGTTAATAAAGATATAAATATTACCAAACCATTTTATTGTCTTAGTTTAAGACTTTTTTATGGATTATTGACATTGTTGTTGTGTAACATTTTTTTTTTACTTTACGAGGTTTGTCAACCGGACCAGCGGTCCCGGCTTCACGTTACTTGTGTACATCATTGTGTCGCGACGTAGGACTTTTTCGTCTTATTTTTCTTCTTCTCCTTCTTCTTCGTCGTTGTCGTCTTCTTGACAGACTGGACGTAGCTTTGGCGTAAGGCCGCCTCCCACAGTCTGAAGACGTAACTGCACTTAAGGGGTGTCCCATTTCTAAGCCCTTACACTTATTTTTGAGGGCCAAGATTGAGGGCCAAAGATTGAGGGTTAAGGGCGAGGGTTGAGATCGAGGAGTTAAGGGAGGAATTGGAATTGGCCCCAAGTCTCTTTGACGAATCCCACAGGGGAACTGCCGCCGCGAGATCGGCTCCCTCCTGCACATCACAACACATCACAAAGATTACCACTGTCACTGCTTTTCTTTTTCTTTTTTTTTCATGAAAGCTGGAGGCTGACAGGAGAATCCCTGCAGGTGTTGTCACTGCAGCTTATCTCCACCGCGCCGGTTTCACCATTTATTTGTCTTTCAGTGTTTAGTCTGGAGCGAAGACCAACATGTGATCCGGTGACATCGGCCGGTCAACTAAAACTATTGTGTTTGCTCTCTTCCAGCCAGGAACCATGATTGAGTGGGGTAATTACTGGTAAGGCCGCCCGACTTAATTCGTCTCTCTGACGCGTTACTTACAGCTGCGATGCACTGCGAGGAGCCGCCCTCCTCGGGCTGTCGTTAATAAGCCCTATTCCTCTGAGAGGAAATCTTTTTTTCTTTTTTTTTTGTATTAAGTAGCGCCGTGACACCGGCAGGCCAAGATTCAGTCCCAGAACGGAATGTCACACGGCTGCAATAGTGTGCGAATGATAGCGAGCAACATCTGGAGCTCCTGTCAGCTTCATTGATTTAAAGACCCGAGGACCGGTCCGACCTCTGACCTCATCCGACCACGTTCCAAGGTTCCCCGTCGGGTCGCGCATCACCATAGCTCGTTTCCTCACTTTTGCAGTAGAGTCGCTTCGCGGCGAGGGTGACCTCACCGTCCCGTGACCCGTCATTCCAGCGTCAGCTCCCTCGGTATCTCTTTGTGTTTTTTCCGCCAGGAAACGCATTTGCAGTAATCCCAAACTTTCCTGCGAGGGATCGAGCGAGCTTTGCTTGTTCCCGGTGCCTCGTAAAAGCACGACATGAAATGAGTGGATAAATAAATATGAGGCTGAAACGGCTTTAATGAGGACATCTCACTCGGACAAAGCCAATTGTCTCTGAAGTCGCTGCTATTTCATGACGCGTGTGCGATTTTGTTTTTCTTCCCCCCGCAACCTTTGTGTGAACCGACCTCGGAAAACACCGGCCGCCCTGCCAACAAAGCCATTTTAAAGTGCCTCAGCACAGCCTATGGCCCTGAGCTGACGCACTCCTTCATTAACGGCAAAGAAATGAAAGCAACATTAACGACTTTGTTTGAAATTTCGAGATAAATGCTTTTTAAATGCGACAACAAAAAAAAACTAAATGCACGCGTTCAAACCACTTTTCTCCTGCGTGGGTTTAGCCGCCGTCAGAAATTCCAAAACGTGATTACGGCAAGAAATGGTGTCACCGCGAATAATCCCAGCCACGAGGGTGAAGAGCGTCGCCCGATGCCGATGATGGATGTCGGAGTCTTTGAAGGCGGGCCAAATGTTTTTTTTTTTGCGCTGCTGCTGCTGCGAGGCCCGACGAAGCTCTTTGTGTGTCTTGGCCTGCGCCGGCGCTGAAGTTGTTCTTGTCTTGTATGCAGGGCCAGGGCCATCGGATACCGCCAGCACAACAGTGAAGCCGTGGGAGGCTTCTTCTCCCAGATCGGAAACCTCTACATGGTCCACCACCTCTGGGGTACGGCGCAAAATGACCGAGTGTGCTGCCATGCGGATGATCGGGCCGGGTCGTTTGCAGTTCAGGGTTTTTAGACTCGCGGGGGAAAATTGTCCTCTGTGCCTTTGGAAAGACATGGCTGGCACCGACATGCAGAAAAAACGTGTTGGATCACTTGGTAACACAAGAGACCCCACGGGCAACATAATGGAGGTTAAAGCTTACGTATTGTGAGAGATTCACTCTGCCAGTGTGCTCTGCTCTTGCAATAATATGTGGCCCATGCAAGTTGAACTTCTTTTGCTTTATTTCACTGGAAGTTCAAAATTAGCAGAGAGGTTTTAAACAGTGAGTGCTCTGCTGCTAACCAGGATGATGAATAAAAAAACCTAGAATTTGGATAAATGCAACATTAATTACACATTCGCACAATGGCTCCAGAAAACTTTCAAGCTTCATATCATTTTTTGTGCGTTTCCCCACGTTTAATAACCAGTGCCACGGCTTTGGTTTTCTGATTTGCAGCTTACAAAGACCTCCAGTCAAGAGAAGACACCAGGAGCGGCGCCTGGCAGCAGGAGGGCTGGGATGAAGTGGTGTACTACACAGGTGAGGCCAAAGGGTGACGGACTCGCGCTGGTGATTGAAATTCAGTTTGGGAACCAAGAACGCTGCAGGATTGGAGGAGTTTGCTCGCTTTTTTTCTCCCGAGTAGGAACCTATTGTTGTGACCGATCAATATTAAAATGCACTTTGGGCCTGGAGGTCACCACTATGCCACATTGCTTATATGTCACTTTTTTTTCTCCCCTCCCAGTTCCTCTTATTCAGCACATGGACTCCAGGATCATGATCCCAACCAAGGCCTCCCCACTGAAGTGAAGTGAGACGCCGCGTGTGAGAGGATGCCAAGCGGAGCCCTTTTTTAATAATGCCATCAACCTGGAACAGAGCTGCCCGTCTCCACGCCCCCCTCCTCCCTCTCCGCCCTTATTCTTGTAATTATAAACGGTGACAAGACAACAGAGGAAGTAATAAAGTCCGCCTCGGGCCCATGTTTTGAATCGTTCTTGCAACTTCCCGCCTTGGCTGCACTGACACTAGTGCACGATGAGTCAGTTCAGTTTTTAATTGTGTGACATGTGAGACAATAAAACAGGCTTATAAAGTAAGGTCACCTTCACGTTCAGAACCAACTAATGTTACTGAAAAAAAAAATAATGGGCAGCTCGATGGTGTGCAAGAACAGACCTGCTGAAGCTCTGGATTAGTTACTTGTGTACCAAAAGTGAATTTCAAATACATACGATTAAGAGTACTGAAAAAAAAAACGCTGCTTAGATTTAAGCCATGTACATACGAAACAAGAAACTATTACAGTGTTTAATATAAACCTCATTGTTTTTATTACAAGCCAAATACTTTTTTTTGGGGACACACTCCGATCATCCTTTTCCCAGATGTTTCTTAGTCTTCTGCCATGTTGACGTCTTACGGTGCTGTGTTTGTTACGATGCCTGTTTGTTTTCTTGTAAAGACAGCATGCCTGTTTTTTTTTCCCCCTCCCCGACTTATCCGACATGTTTTTAATTTCTGAGACATACATGAATAGTAACCTCTGAAAACAGCAATGGCCTGTTCATGGCTGTCAGACCGACACTACACGTGTAGTCATGCAGTTGCACACAGTAATATCAGCTGTAATTGTTCAAGGAAGCATGTGTATATTGTATTACCCCTCCGTCAGCGGGGGCTAATGTGGAGAGAGAAAATTAAAGAGGATCAAACCAAGTGTTGAATCACATGTTGTTTTTTAATGTTTAATTCACATGTTCTTTACATGACTGAAATCTTCTCTCACAATCAGGAATCCAGAATGAAAAGCACATCTATTTGCTCGCTCTACATACAATGACAAGCAGGGTTTAGATTAGACGACCTACAGACTGAAATGCAAAGAGAGCAAGAACATCTAAAAACATCCTCTTCACCTCCATGTAGAGTACAGTGTTTAGTGAATTATTTTGTTTTTTTTCCCGCTAGTATAAAATTCAACAGCACAACATCCCGTCGGAGCTAACGTTAGCTTTAGTGATGTAAACATTTTTACTCATTATAAAAATCTACGAAAAGACTGACATCAGGTGCGCAAGGTAAAATTTTCAAAAGGCACACGCTTCAGGTGCAAATGTATAAAAAAAAAAATTAAAACTAACAACGGTACTTTGCTGTCTTTCTTTTTTTCAAAAAAAAAAAGAAGTCTTTAAATCTTTTCCAGCTCCTTTAGCAACTCTCCGAAGCTCGTCACGTACCACGAGGAGCGCTCCTTCACCTGCTGCCTGGTGACGTTCCCACCAAAGCCAACGAAGGCACTCTGAGCAACAGAGAGAGGAGAACACTGTTAATCCTCAAACACTGGAGAGCTTCTATTAAAAGGCACGGTGTGCAAGACTGAACAATAGCTACTGGTAGGAAAGTTTATACTGCAAATAATGTTAATGCTTATTTTCTGATGTAAAAATGTACATAAAGATTCCCCTGAAAAATATCAACATAATACTAATACTACTACAAACATATTGAGCTACTACTTTATAAAAGTAGTGCCGCTCCATGGCTGCCTCATTACAAGTGGAACTTGTAAATAAAACGGCTGCTAATTTAATTAACGTTATCATCGTTTCCTTTTTAGCCAATTCAATTAAAACACAGTTGTATTTTTCCATTTTATGCATTTTATAAATGAAACATTTTAACTGCTGCAAAACAAAAATACACAGCAGGCATGACAGCTTGGAGAGAGTGTGAAGAAAGGAGAGGGGCACTCACAGCAGGAGGACACGCCTCCAGATCAGTGGCTCCGTCTCCAATCATCACCACCGTCTTGAAGCCATATTTCTCCTTGAGAAGGCTGATGACCCTTCCTTTGCCACCGCTCTCGCATGTGGGCTGGCTCTCATCAAATCCAGCGTACTCCCCTGGAGGACAAGGACAAGCACAAGTCACGTGTGTGTGTGTGGGGGGGTGGGGGTGGGCATTCAGAGATAGCAGGGCGATGTTGCATTATCACACATTATGATTAACATCCATTTAGCATCGCATTTAGAGGGTCAAAACTTTAGCATGACTTGCATGTGTCTCCAAGATCAATAGTATCCTTACACGGCCTTTAAGATTTCACTGAAAAACATCTACTCGTGTCTTGAGTTCTCGTTTCAGCT
The DNA here is from genome assembly GCF_046127955.1 of Nelusetta ayraudi. Taxonomy (NCBI): domain Eukaryota; kingdom Metazoa; phylum Chordata; class Actinopteri; order Tetraodontiformes; family Monacanthidae; genus Nelusetta; species Nelusetta ayraudi. The sequence continues at coordinate 6,873,488 of NW_027466098.1, read as the reverse complement.
GTTTATTCTAAAATCCACACTCATGTGTTCTTATGAGACATTTCTGTTTACACGACATGCACTGTGTTGTGGAAAAGAGCGAAGATGCCGATGCAGGAATACTGGGATAATAAGTAATTTAATGAACAAACAATAAAAAGGGGATCGGAGCTCCGAGGCACAAAACACAGTAAAATGGGAGTGCGAGTGCGAGGAGGAAAGGAGGAAGAAGGTCTCTTATACACTGGACTGGGAGGGGAAGAGATAAGGAAGGGAAGAAGAGGAAAACAAAGCACAGAGAATCAGCACAAGCTGACACATTTACAGCCTCCTCTGGTGGACCACGAGGAGAATGTCTCGAGAAGGTTATACTATGAAACGAACAGATTACACGTGCTACTAGTGATCATATGACACAGAATACAACATAATAAAGAATAACCCAAGAACACATATTTCCCATTACACACTGTTTATCCAGTTGTTTCCTATTCCACTTGGACTGGAACCCAGTACAACCCGTTTGGGCTTAATTATTTTGTTTGCAATTGTGCTAATTAAACAGATGAAATCAAATGAAGTGAAAGCCCGCAGCACTAGTCTGTACCGTTGAAGTAGAACTTCAGCCGGTTCGCATAGACGTGGTGCAGGGGAATGCCCAGCTGAGTGGCCACGTGCTCCACGATGCAGCGGAAGCCTCCTGAGATGAGGAACACCTTGATGTTGCGCTGGTGCAGACTGTCCACGAGCTCCCTGAAAAAAAGCACGGACAGACACACCGGCTGCGCTTACATGGACGCAAATAATCGGAATAAAAGGCCCCAATCAGATTAAAAATGCTTCATGTGAACACGTCAATTGGAAGATTCTGATCCGATCCATTCGGAAAGACATTTAATTCCGAAAGAGAGGGGTGGTTTTATGCCGATCATTATTCCGAATGGCGTCCACGTTCACACCTGTTCGGATTCTGTCTTTCTGGCCGGGGTAAAATTATCTCCACTGCGCATGTGTTCTACGTCAGCGTGACGCTAACTGCCTTTACGACAGCTGGCTGTTTTTAAGCATGCAGAAAACATGGCGGGAGGAAAGCAAAACTGGTTCATATAAAAAAAAAAATTAAACAATAATTAAAAAAAAAAATGCATTTACAGACACTCTGCCAGAGGGGAGGAAAATAAAATTTGAGGATTTGCAGACAACGCGGCGTTTGTTTACAACACAGGCGAAATTACAGCTTCTTCTTCTACTACTACTATTTCCGGAGAATTAAACAACTCCACGCATGCCCAAATGATTTATTCTGTTTAAACGCTTGGTGCATGTATATGCACGTCACGTCGGATCATTTTATTTAGCGTCCATATAAACAGGGGTTTGGTTGAATTTACGATCAACCAAGATTTAGATCGGATTGGAGAAATGTGCGCAAGCAAACATAGCTACTGTTTAAGACTCTAGATCAGATAAGGCGTGTGATCCACTGCCTATCATTCATGAAGGTGAACATGAGAGCGGAAGTACGAAAGAAAAGAAGCAGGAACGATGGGAGAGCTAACAGAACGGGCAAGGAAAAGACCTTAAACAGGAAGAGACACATTTTTTGTAGGGGACTCTTAACTGTTCCCAGATGGTCTTTTTATGATCGGGAAAAAAACAAGTGAACTTTAGTACATTTTTAAAAAATGGTGTGCGAGAATGTTGAATGCATGGATAGGATGCAAACAAAAATGAAAAACTAATTTTGGGTGAATAACCCTTACGTACAGATTATGTTTGAGTGACAGTGGCCCACTTTTGACTGAGGTGCTTCCAGCAAATGACACTGCAGTGTTTGTTTTTTTTTGGCCGTTTCCTCACCTGATGCCCGGGGTCAGCTGAGGGGGGTGGTCCGTTATCAGCTTGTTAACTTGTTCTCTGGAGCAACGGATGATGGACAGCCTCTCAGTCAGGGCCGTTTTGAAAGTCATGGAGCCACCCATGGCTTTGCGAGTCCTGGTGGAGGATGAGGATGAGGGGGACACAGGGGAAGAGAGGAAGGGTGACAGTTGATAAATCTGGACTCGGAGCCAAAGTGGGAAAAAAAAAAAAAAAAAAAGGAGTGGGAAACTTTTGGTGCGCGTGCACGTGCGTGCGGACACACATCTCAGTCACTGCGTCCCCGACGCCGCAGAACTTGGCGAGCTCGTCGATCCCTTCCTCCCGGATGACCGTGCTGTCCACATCGAAACACACCGCGTCCGCTCTCCGGAAGAGCTCCTTTGTTTCGGAGAGAGTTGCCATCGTGCTGGAACCATAAGCAAAACCATATGACACAACGTGACGCTGCAATATATGTATATAACCCCCCCCACACACACTCCCCGACCGCCTCATCAGCTGCTTAGCACCGGCGTGCAGGGGCCCCTGCTATGCACCCGGTTGTGCTTGGAGCAGTGAAGCAATAAATGGGGGGGCCGCTGACTGAAATACCAATGTGTGTGTCTGTGTGTGTGTACACGTTTCTGCATCAGTGCAGCTCTTGGACTACACTGGCATACCCTCACCCCACCCCAACCCCCCTCCCCTCCTTCTCCTCCTGCTCCCGTAAGTCGTGTGAGACAAAAGTGAGTTACATAAGTTTGCCAAGAAGCCATTCAAAGTGCGCGTGGAAATCGTCCGAAAGCGTTGCGTCACCCTAGTGGACGCGGACGCGAGGCAGCGTCGCTGCAAAAGACGAGCATCGCTGGGATGTCCACTGCAAGCAAGGGCACCGGCCGGGGGGGGGGGGGGGGGGGGGGGGGGGGGGGGGGGACACGCCGAGTATCTGTCTTACTAGTGGCCGCTGAGTTGGACAATGACACACAATCCGGCGCACGTCACTTGATAATGGTGCCTGATAACCTCAGCGCGACAGACCACCGTGCAAAACCCGTCAAATCACACCTTTGTAATGCAACATTTTGGGGAGAAAAAAAAACTGGCGAGGATATTGTGTCTACTCACCAGAGAGCTCCGCGCTGGTAATGACCGCAGCCGCCGCCGGGTGTTCTTCTGCGATGAGCGTCGACCAATCAGGCATATGAAAAACCGGGAGAGACCGCCCACTTGTGGCAACGTTCCATGCCGACGTCAAAGCCACAGGAAGAGAAGCGAAGGGGGAACTGACGGAACTGACGATGTGCCAACGACGACTGGCGAGCGTGTGAGTGACAAACGGTGACAGCGCCAAGTAAACATACACAACTGGAAAGTCGTGAAATTGAATTAATTTGTTAGAACGTAATTTATTTATTTATTATTATTATTATTATTTTTAATCTCGTTTACGTTTTTGTTGTGGGTCGATGGGGGAGAGAAGAATTCCCCATTTGTTGAAATTATTTTTTCTACTTTTTTTTTTTTTTTAGTCGAGAGGCTTTGGCTAATTAGCACCTGATTGGCACCACCTGCTGATATAGTGCAACACTGCGCTCTAATCCAGTTTTCTGTTGTGCTGTTTTTTTTTTTTATGATACAATGATTGAAAACATAATAAAGACAGAATATGGTACTGACCATTCTATTACTTTTAAGGTTTTGTAGTATGAAATCGAAAAGTCGCTGCCAAATTTGCTGTGGTGAGGCTTTGCTAAAGTAAAGTTTGAAAGATATTGGCAGATTCGAGCTTTCTGAATTACTGGCTTACTACAAAAAACGCAACATGCCATTAAATCATTTTTGTCAGAAGAAACTGTTGGACAAATTTAATTTCGCATTAAAACGCAGCCGAGCGTCCGACGACTGAAAATTGATATTTACATATAAATTGAAATGTATAAACTCCACTTTTAGAGCGCCCAGAAATCAAACGTATTCTTCTGCATACTACAACACTCGGTACTGGGGTGTTTATAACGTACATGGATAATTTATTATGATTGTTATTATTTTTTTTTTTTTTTAAATGCATTAAGTAATTTTTTTATAAGGTAACACGCCACTATTTCTTGTTGGATGCACTACAAAATTGATTAAAGTTGTTGTTGCTTTTTTGTTTGTTTGTTTTTTAAATCGCAATTTCATGAATGTCTAGTTTGCATGTCTGTGGGTAGGAACCATGCTTTGTCAAAAGAAACAACTCGGGGGGATTTTAACAGGAAGGCACGGCGGCCTGTTTAAACCGCCGGATATGACGTGCATGACAATAAACGTACACTCAGTTTTGTGTTGGCATGGGATGTAGATTATTAACAAATAATTTGTCTTCATTGGGTATCCCTCCTGGATTTTTTTCAACCGGTTGTCGCCGTTAACGGCCACAAATCAATGACCATGCTGCGATATCCAAGGCTTGGTGTTAGTGAGCGCCTGCAACACAATTAAGCTAATCAACGTTAGCAACGGCTAACCAGCTAAATTGCCACGGCCGCGTCACTTTTTTTGTTTGTGAAATGCTAATAACGTCGCTTGAAGAAAATGAAGAAGAAAGTGACTCGACTCAGACCGAGCCCGAACGAAGAGGCTAGAATAATCCGAGAGGAATGTGACAGAAGAAGAAAATTACGATTACAACAGGTGACTTTTCTTCTTTGTTACTTAGGCTTACTTTTATGTGTGCGACGAGGTGAAACAAGTTCTAAAGTATTTTCAAGGGGATGTTCAATAATGTACGAATGTCAGAGAGTTTATTTACTCAGGGTTAGGTAAACAATCACAGTGTTCTGGTTTGGATTTTTACTACGTGTTAAGGGTGGAATTCTCCCGGGTACTTCCATAATAAAAACTAGAAAACACGTCATGTTTTTCCACCTCAGTTCATCAAGACATAAGAACTGTATTAATACTAATGTGGGTGGAAAGAAAGTAGATCGAACCCATGTATTTCCTTTGTTGCTAAGGTGCGCGAGCAGCAGCGGGAGTTTGCGCATCACATCCGCCAAGAGGTTGAGCAGAAGCGGCAACGGGAGTTGGAGCGGCTGGAGAAGGAGCTCCGCGATGAATGGGAACAACAGCACAGGGAGAAACTACACCATCTGCAGCAGTTGTACCAGGAGAGCCTGCAGCTTCTTGGGCAGGGACACAGGGATGCCAAAGAAAATGTAAGAACCAAATATTTCCTATGGAATTCACATGAATATTTTCTACTGATGGTAACATCTGAAAGCGAAATATATATATATATATGTATATATATGTATGTATATATATATATATATATATATATATATATATATATGTATATATGTGTGTGTGTGTATGTATGTATATATATATATATATATATATATGTATATATATATATATATATGTATATCTCACTATAATGAAACAAAGTGATAACTGCTGTTTACATCAAGTGTGTGTGTGTGGAATTTTTTTTGAAGGAACCTGATATGGGCGCTATCGCTAGAAAGGAAGTGGAGAATTACACCAAGGCAAAGGATCGTTATAAAGACGCACTGAAGGAGCTCAAATCACAGAGACTTAAAGACCACGAGAGACAAAACCGGTGAGCTGCCGCATCATAAGACAGTCACGTTTATTTTGAGCCTGCCATTGTAACATTAGGGCTTTTGTTTTTTTCTGTTTGCTCCAGACTGATCAATGCCAGAAAGAAGGCCCTGCAGGCAGAGAAGGAAAGATCGGCAAGAGTGGCCAGCCTTCCTCTCACCATACAGCCCAGTCAGGTCAGTAAATATTGCAGAGTGGCTTCCAGTGATTGCTCAAAGGTTTGTTTACTCTGCTGGCATTGAGATAGTTGTTGTTTGAATGTTATTTGATTTCTAATCAGAGCGTAGAGACCAAGAAGCAACATGTTGTGAAGAAAATTGACCTGAACGCTTTCGCCACGACGCACTACCACATGTCCGAGGGGACAGTGGAAAGAGAGGTCGAATCAAATGAGGTGAGCCTCCTGGTTAGTCTGTGCACCCAATGGCACCAATGGTATCCTGCTTTCTAGCAATGTATTGTAACACAGATGTGTTTACATCCACCTAACATCAGCGATTATTCTGACTTGCCATCTTTCCATCTTTTAAATCCCTTCTCAAACAGCTTTTAATGTTTAATTAGGTGTTTGTTTTTTGTGTTTACACTTCAACTATTACTCACCTCCCTGTTTTCTGTTACTTCACTCCACATCCTTGATATACTTATTTGTTTGGTATATTTTCAAGTTTCTAAACTGAATTTTATTCAATCATGTTTTAACTTTATTTATTCATCTGTTCTTCTATGTAAAGTGTCTTTGAGGACTCTAAAAGCGCTCTACAAATAAAATGTATAATTATTATTATTATTATTGTTGTTATTTTTATTATTACAGCCTACTGCTCAAGAGGGAGCGGAACTTGAGGTGAGGAGGCTGGAGGAACTGCAGGAGGAGGAGAAGAGGAGGAGACGGGAGCAGTTGGAGAAGGCTCGCCACAGAGGGATGCAGGCCATGAGGCGGGAACATCTCACACAGGTACCAGGTCCCGGAAGACAACAAACCTGCAGGCTTGTCTCAGTGTGAAAGTTTTAGGAAACGGGGAAACTTTCATGGCAATATATGCAGGAATCTTGTTCAATCTGCCTCTGATGACCTCCTTCAGGATCACGGGCGCTTGCTGGACGAGCTGGAGCACATGCACCAGGCAGACCGACTGAGGAAGAGACAGCAGGTTTCAACGGTGCCCTCTGGGATCCCGCAGCCTCTCTACATGAGGCAGGAAGCGAGGGAGGACTTCCAGAGGGAGATGGAGTTTGCCTTGGAAGACGTGTACACTGGAGAGAGGGGTAGGAATCACATCAGTCAGAGGACTCCATCAATAAAGCCATGGTTCACATGCATAATAATTTCAGATTGCGGGCCACAACCTCTTAAAGTGGTCGCTGTCAGCCAATCCGCTTTGACCTTTAGCCAAAATGAAGCTGATTACTTGATAACCATAAAGAGGGGATACATGCTGAGTATCTTGCGGACCATGAGAGGCTCTGCAGCAGATAGATGAACAGTGTTTTTCACTCATTCACAATTAGGATTATGCTGGTGTCATCAGATTCACAGACATGAAGTTACGAACAAAGTATACTTTGTAGATAATGTTGCTGAGATCTGTAATTGTGTTACGTTGTTGTTTATTGTTACCTTTAAGTCTCTTGCTGTTGACTGTCTCTGGGCATGAAGGTGACACACTGGTCCAGCTGGTACCCAAGCCCCTGCCAGCTCTGTCTCCAGCCGTCCAGGACCAAGATCTGAACGTCACACTCGATGAAACCCCCTCACAAGGAGAAGAAAACACACATCCTGAGACTCAACAAGGACATGTAGAGCAAGACATCTCTGGTCAAGGTAGCAAAAAAAAAAGAAATTGATTTCATGGTTTTTTGAATGACTTTGTTATTGACATAATGAGCAAGGTATTATTGCATTGTTTTCCTTTTAATTACAGGTATTGCATTCCTGTAGACTGTTGCCAAATGTTGCTCTTTTTTATTAAAATTGAAAAAAAAAATCATCCAAACTTATCAACAGATTTTTGTGAATATTTTAAGAAAGCTTTCCTTGAAACTTAAGTTTGTTGGTTTTTTTTTTGTAGTGAAGCCATCTAAACCTGCACACAAGCAAGCGCTGAGGAAACTCCTGGATCGAATCAGGAGTCAGAGGAATGACTGGACCGAACCGAGTCACGCCTCTGCAGCCGAACCACCGGCCGTCCTCACCGACGAGATCCCAGAGCGGGACACATCCATCGACACAGGCTCTCTGACCAGCGTGGAGAAGAGCAAACTGTTTCCCAGCGCGCCGGGTAAGTCTGCACTCAGCGTTCCTATTAAAAAAACAAAAAAACAAAAAAACAAAACTTTTGACTGTTTCAGATACTCAGAAAACAAAAAGGCTTTGCCTTTCACTTAATTGCCTCTTATTTCTTTGGACTCCACTCTGGAAGGCCTTCTGCTGGGGAATCAAACCCACAACTAACTAACTAGCTAACCACTGAACCTAACCACATATTTAACTGCGCAACACTCAGATTTTGAGAGCCAAAAACTGTTGAAAACAAACAATTGAGAAGAAGAAGATGGTGAAAAAAAAGCAAACGAAAGAAGGAAAGAACTAATTTAGAATCCTGTATTTGTTTTTGATGTTTCAGAACTGGAGAGAACCAAGCAGGTGTCTGCAGCAAATTCTCCAGTTCCAGACGTTCCCACAAAGAGAATTCAGGAATTTGCAGAAGAGAAGGAGAAACAGGTGTGTTGTCGTTTATATGTTGGAAAACAGAAATGGCTTTTGGTTGACTGCAGCCAGTGGCAGCATGTGAGGCCTTCAGTGTGACCTCGGCCTGAATGAAATGCACACACGAACAGACAATTCAACCACAGAGTTTTTTAAGAAGCAGCTTTGCACCTTGTTCATGATAATATTTCTAAATGTGTGCAGCTGATAAGTTGATTCTCATCAGCCTGATTTAAATTAACGTAAGCGAACCTTTTTTTTTTTGATTGGCCAGAGTAAATGAGTACAGGTGTTTCTCCTTACTTAATGAGCACAGTACTACTAGTACTGCCTACTGCTGCGTGCTGTCAACTCTCTTTTGACCTGCTTTGAAAGATGCAGAAAGATGCAGTTTCACTGGATTATCTGTTTGGGACCAGATTTTCAAATCATTTTATATTTCTTAAAAAGAAGTAAAGACGGTTGAAGCAAAGCACGACGTATGGTTGGAGTTTTGAGAATGGCAGAGTTCTCACTGTGAGCTGCCAGAAATGTCCTGCAGAGAAGTTCTGTTCTGAGAATACTGGTGTTCACACAACACTGATGTGTAGATAGAAACACCTGTTGTTGAAGTGTTTTGTTGATTCACCTCAATTTAGTTTCCATCCATCAATTTCTTCATGATGTTCACTGTTTCTTTCCTTTTCGTTTTGAGGCCCAGCAGGAGGAGGAGCTGGAGCGGCAGAAGCAGGAGCAGGTGGCTCTGCTGCGGGAGCTGGAAGAGCAGAGGGTGAAATTGGAGCAGATGCTGCTGGAGGCCCAGCAGGAGAGGGAACATCTGAAAGCTGCTGTGCGAGCCAGAGAGCAGCAGGCTCAGCGCAGGCAGCCACAGGCGCCATTCCAGGGAGTTCCTGCAGTCTCACCTGGCCCAGTCGCTGAGGTGAGCTCTCACTTTGCTTCTCTCTCTCTCGGAGAGAAACTTCAACCTTGTCCGTGCCGTTTTAATCCTGCTCTCAGCGTCCCAATCGGACTTCTCCAACTCCGATCTTAGTCGGACTGACTCGTTTACATGCAATTCAGTTGTCTGAACATAATCAGACTGAGGCAATAATTTGGTTTTCTCCAGTGTCATGTAAACGCACTGAGTGACTTGGGGACAAAAACAATGTTCAGCATTAATCTTAACAAAGTTGTTGTTTTTTCATCTAAAATTTTTACATGAATACATTGCAGTGCTATTGTATTTGTCGCATAGCTTAAAATATCAAAATCTGCATTCAGCTGCACACATCAGTGACTATGTAGGTTTTTACAGCTACCCACCCTACAGCCGCCGCCCCCTGCAGGTGAGGATGAGCATGCCAGACAGTTGCAAGAATACCAGCAGCGACTGCTTGAACAAAACAGGTTTTTAAACATTTCTTTCAAATTTGAATTTAATGTAAATGATTTTGATTTATTTTAATTAACAAAAACTATAAAAATGTTCCTATGAAGCACTCTATAGTCGATGGAATGAGACTCTCCTCATATGTTGCACATTATTCAGTTTTTGTGTGTGTCCATGGAATGTGTCCAACTCTAAAGCCTGCGAATCTCTCTCAGAATTCACCGGCGGACCGTGGAAGTGGCTCGCCAGCGCCTGGAGGAATACAAGCGAGCTCTCCAACTTCGTTACACCTTGACCGCCAGAGCAGCGCCGCCTCCTCCTCCTCCACTCCCACCCCCACTGCCTCGCCTCATCCCACAGCCTCCATTTCCTCCCCCTTTTCTTCCCGCCGCTGTGCAACTCCCGGCGACCCCTGCGGCGCCACACTGGGTGCACGTCAGGCCGCGGAGCCCGGTGGGGATTCCCACCCGAGCGTCCGACAGGATGGCTTCACCTCCCCGCCCTCCCGGCACCGGTGCGAGCCTGCATGCCAGCCCGGTGCTGGACGAAGAGTTGTCGTTTTCCAGCAGCACGCTCAGCCAGAGCCCAGACGTCTCTTCTCTGACGGACGACATCATGGAGAGGGTGACGAAGCATCTCCAAGAGAGAGTCAGACCCTCGGCCTTCACCGGGGATTCTCCGATACCTCCCACACCAGCTGCAGCGCATCTCCCGCTCCAGTCCACCCCCGGCTCGCTCCTCGACAGCGGCTCTGGAGGCAGAGCCCCAGCGGCCGCGGAGGACGAGGTGGAGACTCAGAGGCGCGACCTGAGGGAGGCCCAGAGACGCGTGGCGGAGCAGAGGGAGGCGGTGCTGCTGCAGCAGAGGGAGCAGCTGGAGAAGCTGCAAAGGCAGGAGGCAGAGATGGAGCAGATGAGGCGACAGAGGGAGGCGCTGCAGGCGCTGATGCAGACGAACGTCCAGGTACGCGAGGGGGAAACTTGCTTCCCTGCTTTCTGTGATCGCTGAAGGAGGATCCTGCTGTGGCGGCTGCTGCTGCTGGGTTTCAACAAACTCTTCTGCGTCTCCTTCCAGCCGCCTCCAGGTGCCACTGAGGTTTCTGAGCCCATTGGTCGGACCCGCCGTAAACTGCTGGCTACTCTGTTGAGGGCCATAGAGGACAGCAGCGGAGGGAGTTTGTCACATTTGGAAGAGCATCCCGGGAGAGGAGGCTCCCGATCCAGCCAAGAGAACATCCCAGACACTTCACTTCATCAAACAGGTTGGGGACGCCAGTCCAGTTGTAATGAATTTTTCAGTTGCCACTGTTATTCGTCTTTAAAGGTCAAGTGTGAGACTATGGTGAGATTTTGAAGAAGAAACTGCGACATCAAGTGGTCACATTTTAGATTGCGGAGTCTTTCAGTGCCAGTGAGCTACGGTGGCCTGCACAGCCAAACCTGGAAACCTCGTCCACCTTCTTCTTCTTTGTTCATTTATTTGAACGACGCAAGTAGTCACCCTAATTAATAAACCCACTGTCAGGCAGTTGGATTGTCCACACCAGGCTTCCTTAGAAATATGGTGGTGCAAAATGGCAGCTAACTAGGAGCAAGACCCTCGATCTATGTATGTTCCTGTATAAGAAGCGTTCTAAGGGTAGGATAAGCAAATTACTTTTCTTGTACTGTGAGCATAGAGTTGTAATTATGTGTTTATGGGCAGTATGTTAAGCTTTTACCAATATAAAAATCATAAATCAAGCCAAATATTGCACACTGAACTTTAATTGCAACTGATTATAATCAATCAAAATATCTTGTTTGAATTTCACCTCTCTTTTAAAATGATTTTTTGATATTTTTTCTATGCTTTTAGATCCCGTCTTTCCCAGTCATGTGCCAGCGGGACCCTCCTCCCTTGCGTTGCCCCTCCCCACAGTCTCCTCCCCTTCTTCTCCCCCACGAGCCGCAAAGCCTCCGGTGACCCGCGTCAGACTGGCCACCGCGGAGCAGATGACGGAACAGCACGAACTGAGTGTCATTCAGGAGGTGGAGACGCCTGCCAACGTCAGCCAGGCTGCAGGTTCGCCATCAGCCCTCAACATCGTGACCAGTGGATTTCAACTGGTGGAGTCTCAGGACCCACATTCGTTTCCTCATCATGAAGCCGCAACCCAAATTTATGCCACAGAAATAAAGACACTAGTCAATTTTCTATCTGGTCTATTAGATCAATTATTTAATTTTGTGTCCTTCAAAATAAATGCTCAATATTTTCTCTATAAATATATACAATTTAAAATCCCCTTTTATTCAAGAGGATAGTGCTTAGTAAACTCAAAAGGCTCTGCTGAAAATGTATGTTGTTCTGGGATTGTTGCAGTAAATTCTGAAACACTTAATTCTTCAATTATTGGTCTCATCCACTCTAAGTTGCACACTGAGACGGTCAGCTGTGAAATGTTTGTCTCCAGGCCCAGAGGACAGCATGAGGGTTCCTTCATACACCGTGGATTGGGATCTGCCGACCGTCGCCTCGGACCGAACCCTGCAGAGCTTCGGTTTGTCCAACAGGGGGCAGCAGATGACCAGAGGCTCGGTCAGCGCTGGGACGAGCTCGGCTAGATCCAGGCACCTGGAAGACAGGTGGCAGACGGAGGCGGAAGCATGTCAGCACCCCAGCGAGACGGGTGTGTAGCGGGAAAGCAGCAGGATCATTACTGCACTTTGTTTAAAAAGCCAGAGTTTAAAACAGGATGTCTTGCTCACAGGTGAACGTTCTCTTCTTTTTCCTCCGCCAGAATCCAGGAAAATGTCTTCGCTTTCTTCTGACTCTGGAAGAGGAGCCGACTACTCTGGTCCTGCGTTCACGAGCTGCAGATCTCCTGCAGAGGTGAGCAGTCTGCAGAAGATTGACGCAAGAAAAGAAAAAAAAAGCTGCTTTAGAGCAAATTCTGCTTTCAAGGGAAAACAAGAGGACGGTGCAGCACCATGGTGGTGCCTCCCTCTGTGCTTCCCTCTGAGGTTCACATGTTGTGGATCAATGATGAGAAGTAGCCAAATCTGAGCCGGGCCGCACACCCGCCACTGATTACGCATGAGAAGCTGTGTGTGTGTGTGTGTGTGTGTGTGTGTGTGTGTGTGTGTGTGTGTGTGTGTGTGTGTGTGTGTGTGTGTGTGTGTGTGTGTGTGTGTGTGTGTGTGTGTGTGTTCGAGCGATGATGTAAAATGAACATTCCTGAATTGTACTTTGTCAAAGTCCATTTCATGATGGTTCTACACTTGAGCTGAGCTCGGCAGGTGTGTGTGTGTTTTTTGTTTCTTGTTTGTGTAGGAGAGTGTTTGTTCCTGAATGTGCGTTTCGCATGCTTGTATTCTTGTGCGTATGTGTTACTGTGTAGAGAGCAGTGATGTAAAATGAACATCCCTGACGTGCACTTTATCAAGGTGCACTTCATGAGGGTTTCTACACTTGAACTGAGCTCGGCAGGTTTGTGCGGATGTTGTTTTTCAAGCGACGTCTGACTGAAGGGATTCAGAGAGGCCACAAAGGTTATATGAAGATACTGATTTAGATTCAGCTGTTTAATTTAGAAATTTAGTGTATTTATAGTGCGAAAATTGAGCGCTACAATATTGTCGTCTAACCCAGTATATGACTTTGTGTGTGTTTGTGTGCACGCTCGTGTGTGTCAGTCTGCACACCGGACTCATGACTCCGACTGCGTCTCCGTGTACACCACCCTCTCCTCCGGCAGCTACGTCACCACCGATCCAGAGCAAAACCAAAGTACAGGTGAGGAGTGGTGCTGATGTGTTGGAAACTCTTGTTGGAGTGTTGTTGATTAAATTAAAAGTCCAGTGTGTAAGATTTAGTTTTGCTACCCTTAGAACAGTTCTTATATGTATATAAGAATGGCCACCGTAGTTCACCAGCAAGCACAGGAGAAGGAGGGTAAGAAAGTCCCCAAAGGAGACTTCAGTGGACAAAGCGCTGCAACCTAAAATGTAACCACTTGATGTCACTGTTTGTTCTTAAAAAAAAATCTCCAAATATTACACATTTAACCTTTAACCCACAAAAGGTCAGTACGAGTTTCCCTCCTAGTTAGTTCTGATCTTGCAGTTACACTCCTATCTGCTGCACAGACGTGTTGCACATAAGGTTCTACTTAGCGTAGCGCTCAAGGATGACACGGTGAGACAACAGCAAACTGCGCTCAGATGTGTAGATGGTGAATTGTAAACGGTGGCATAAATGGATGTAATCTTGATCTTGCACGCACCCGGCGCTGTTAGCAACTGCATGTGTTCTCCTCCTCCTCCTCCTCCTCCTCAGATAAATCCCTGAGGCGCTGCGTGGAAGGACAGGGAGCGGCCCTCCTCCCAGTCTCCTCACCCTCCACCCCGAGTTTCCTGACCGAGGAGGGTTCGGCTACGCAGAGTCCCGGTCGGGCCGCCGAGTCTCTGTTCAGCGACAGCAGCATCCAGGACATCGTGGACAGATACACGAGAGAGCTCAACCTCTCCCTCGGAGCCACTGGGAGAAGCACAGGTGCGTTACCTCAACTCATTTATCATCATCATTGTTCTTCTTCTTATTATTATATTATATTACTTGTATATTATTTCTTAAAGTCAAGTGGTTCTATGGATAAGAGCCAGTAGTTATTTAGTTAGTTATTTAAAATGTTGATTTAAATAATCATTTGTAATTGACTATTAAAACATGTTAGTTAGTTGGTTATTTTTCGTGTTTTATCAGTATTTGAGTTCCTTCCTCCTTCCTCATGAGTCACTGACTGGAGTCACACCATGTCTTTCCGTGAGTGCCGAGATAGTAAACCAACTAACCTCTCTTCCAGGAGGCTCTCGTGCGGAGGATTCCGGATCTTCACTCTCTCAGCAGTCGTTGGTTTCACCCTCGGAGGGGGCAGGCGGGGCCGAAGTCTCTGGGAGTCTGTCGCCGGTGTCGCACGCTGCAGGGACTCAGGAGAGCTGCCTGGTTAGTTAGTGGCCTTTACTTTGAAGGTCCAGTGTGGAATATTTGGCTCGGTTTTTGATTTTTATATTGGTACAAGTTTAATATAACAACCATAAATACATAAAGTTAAAAGTGAAAGTAAAGTAATTTGGTTTTGCTCCCTTTAAAACAGTTTTTATATACAGTGTATATATAGAATATAGAGCAAAGGTCCTGCTCCCAGTTAGCTGCCATTTTGCACTGTCATATTCGTAAGGAAGCCTGGTGTGGACAATCAAGCTGCCTGACAGCACGTTTCTGAATTAGGGTGACTGCTCGCATGCTCAAACAAACCATTGAAGAAGAAGGTGGAACAGGCGTCCAGGTTTGAGTGCGCAGGCCACTGTAGCTCACTGGCAAGCTCAGGAGGGGGGGTGAAAGATCTCAAATGTAACTACTTGATGTTGCCGTGTCTTCTTCAAAATCGACCACCACCTTCAACAAGACGTAATTAAGATCAACTGAGCTTCTCCTGATGACTCCTCTTTTCATCAGCAGGTGTCCCAGCGAAGGGAGAGCAGCGGCCACCTGGAGGCGCTCTCTGGCAACGACGCCTCCCGGGCCGAGGGCCACGGGCACGACTCCTTCCGACCTCTGATTGGCTACGCGGCCGACCAGTCCTCCTTCCTGCCCGCCGATCACAGGGACGCGGCCATGGAGCAGCTGGTCGGCCAGCCGTCGGCTCACTCGTCCTCCATCGGTCAGCTGCCGGGCCTGGCCGGCCCGTCCAGCGGCGTCCACAGCGACTGGGACTCCACTCTGAGCAGGATGATGGGGCAGCTCAGCCAGCAGTCGGCCGCTCACTGGCTGAGCGGCGGGCAGAACCAGCACCACCCGGGCCACCCGGCGCAGGAGCCCAGGAGCACCTGGCTGGAAGAGGTTCCGGAGGAGAGCCTGATGGTGGCGCTGGTCGGAGAGCTGGACGAGTCCGCTGGCCACATCAGCGGGAGCTCAGGTGAGAAGTAACAAAGTACAAATACTTTATTACTGTACTTAAGTGTATTTTTCAGGTATCTGTACTTTTTACTTTTACTCACTACATTTGTACATTGGAAAAACATGCTGGTTGCTTTAAAAGCCACAAGTTCTTTTAAAAGGAATTACAGTGGAGCCGTTTGAACAACGTTGTGCAGTTCAATATAAAAGTGGAGGATATTTTAAAGTACCTTGGCTTTGGGGTCACTGTTCAATACATTTTCAGTAGAGAGAAAAATAAGCATGTGGGAAATAACATTGGTTATTGTTATTAAAAGTGTCAACATCCACTATTGGCTCAGTGGTCTGACTATTCCTGACTCCAGTTTGGTTGTGCTGCAGATAAAATAGTTTCCCCTCAGATTGTTGAACTCTTAACGCGGTAAAGAAACGGCTGCTTCAGCCTGTTGCTTGTTTCCTGTTTCGTAGGTGAAAGAACCCGTGCAGATCTCGGAGCGCCGTCCCACCTCTCGTCGTCCCTCGCCGCCCCAGTCCCAGGTCCGAGTCCGCAGCATCGGCCCGGTGCCACAGACCCGCTCGGACCGACCACTGAAGGTACGAGGTCCAGAGTTGTGTCGGACTGCTGTGAGTGCGGATCCACCGAGCCAAAGCTGACCCACCGCTCGCTTCGTCCCCAGCCTCCGCCTCCCAGTCTTTCCATCAGCTGTTCGCTGAGGTCACCCACAACCAGACGGCCGACCCCTCCGTGACCTTCCACCCTCCGGGGCAGGAGTCTCCGGTGGAGCGGCCGGCCGACTTCAGGAGCAGCGTCTCCGATGACTCCGCCCACTCCGACCTGTCGCCGGAGCGCTTCAGGAGGGAGGAGCCGGTTGGCAGCGTGGCCGCCTCCCTGGACTCCTTGTCCCTGGACTCCTTGTCCCAGCTGCTCAGCTCCCAGCAGCAGTCCCAGGACTCCGTCCTCCTGCCGTCCCTCACCACCGAGAAGGTGGACGCTGTCTGTCCCAGTCTGACCAGTCCCGCCGTCCGCGGCCACTCGCTGGAGAACGATTCCGCCGGCCAAGCGAAGTGCGAGCTGGGTTCGAGCTTCAGGAGCGCATCGCCCGTCTCGGAGGGATCGATGGTACGCTCGTCATGAAGGCAATGCTTGTTTTATTGCAGGAGTCGCCAACCTTTCTGAACCTGATTCTAAAATCACAAACTTTCTCAGTTATGATTATTAACGGCACTGATCTATGTGAAGACACTCAAATTATGAACAATGACTTCACAAGGTTGGATAAAGTTGAATTTTAGGTGCAGCTTAATGACTTGTCCTGTATTTTAGAACAGGCCTTCGGGCTGCCGATGAGGTCCTCCAGGGGGCAAGACGTTGCTGTTGCCCTGCTTTATTTCTACCGCGAGTTTCCCATGAACCTTTGAACCTCATCTCACAGGAACCTGCTGGTGAGAAGGGGATCCTGGAGCAGTCGCAGATCACGCTGGTGAGCGTGACGGACACCACGGCGGAGGACCTGGAGACCACCGTCACCGAGGAGGCAACATGGGGAGACAAAGATCCAGACGCAGTGGAGGAGACCGAGGTGACTAAGACAAAGTCTGGGTCAAACACAGCAAGAATTAACTTTGTAAAAAAAATAAATACATAAATAAATCCTTCCCACTCTCATGATGATGCAGAATCAAGTACAGATGGATTCTGTTCTCCAGGACAAGAACCTGCTGGACGGGAACAAAGACCAACCAGGTAAAACTGCACAACACTTGGATAAGAAAAACAACCTGTTTTTTCTTTGTGTACCCTCAGTGGTCAGCATGCCTGACATGTCAACTACCCCCCTTTTACCAGTGGTGGGAGTAAGTCACACATGTGCAAGTCTTAACCTTCAAGTCCCAAGCGAGTCTCAAGACACTGGCGAGAATCAAGCATGTCAAGTCATACAAAAATCTGATCATCTACCCCAGTTTCCACATCAAACGTAAATGACTTTCTATGACGTTACATTGACATTATGCACATTGTCAAACTTAACATGGCTTAATATTAGCATTTATATCAGCAAAGGTTAGAAGAGACACTTTTATTGTGCATTTTATTGAGAAGACACTTTACTTGGCTTTACAGCCATGTTAAGTTTAAGCTATGTACTATTAGCAAGCATTAGCTTTCTAACAACTGTAATTTGGCTAAGAGGTTGCATTAAAGTAGCTTTCCTTTCTTTGTTGGGTCTTGTAGTGATGGGTGAAGTTTGAAGTTGTGTTGGTTGTGTCACTGATGTTTGGTCTGCAGACTGCTGTTCTCTTCTCCAGAGCGTCATCGACAACATAATCCTTAAACCCAAATTGAATTATTCTTGGTCGAGCCGCCTGCGTTGATCTGTTGGACTGCGTGCATTGCACTGTAAAATCACCTGAATCATGTTTCAAAATAAAACGCATTTTGTAACCTAATCTAAAGAAACTTGCAAAAAAAATGCAAATATTTAATTTTAAAAAGCCAAATCCTTTCAAGGCATCTGTCTCAAGGTCAAGTCGAGTCTTTTATCAGTCAAGCAAGTCTCGTGTGCAACTTGTGACTCAACTCATGTGACTCAAGTCTCATCTCTGCCCTTTACTTCCTGCTTCCAGTTTGCTTCCTGGAGTTTGACTGGGGTCCGGGCGGAGACCAGCAGAGACGCATGGAGCTGTTCCAGAGATCCGTGCAGAGGGCCGAGGAGATCAAGGCCAGGAGAGCTCAGGAGAAGAGACGGCAGCTGAAAGTGAAGGGGCGCCCCCTGGTGGCAGCGACCTGCGAGGCCAAGTCGGAACCTCGCAAACAGAAGCCCGACGTCCAATCAAAGAGCGGCTCGGCGGAGCGGTCCGGCTCCATCAGACAGAAGAGAGTTGAGCCCTCTCATGAAGGTATTGAATCCTTTTGAATAGAATGCACAGACCTGAAGAGTCACTGGTGTCCTCACCTCCTGTGGCTTCTTCCACTGACGGAGGAGTGAGTGAGGGAGGGATTTTCTGTTTGATCAAACAAATTGTCTTAGGTTGCACCCACAGCTTTTTAAAAATTTGTTTCATCTTGAAGGGTAAATTTTATTTATATATTGTATTTAATCTTAATTATATTTAAATAATTTCAATAAATTGTTTTATAAATATAAAACTATAAAAGTAACTGCTAAACACTCGTCTCTGTGATTTTCAGCAGGAGATTCCAGGCTGAACCCAGCAGTTGATGTACAGATCTGCACAACAGAGCAGAGGAAGCTGGCCGTGTCTGAAATGCACCAGAGAACTCAGAGGTATGCAGCGCCTCCATCCGAGTTTGGGATCTTTTTCTTTTCTTGCACTGACGGAACATGTCTGCAGCGTGCGTCTCAGGGAAAAAAAGATAATTGTGCTTCAATGTTCCTGCAGACTCTACGAACAGCTGGAGGAGGTGAAGCAGCAGCGAACCGTCAAGGTCCGACAGGAGGTTTATGCCAAAAACAGAATGAAGGCCAAGGAGTTCCACAAGGTAGACTACTTGACCCCCTTCTGGAGAAAAATGTAGCTTGTATGTACACATTATGCTTATTAAATGAATATTTTCATGTCTTGCAGAAAACTCTTCAGAAGCTTCGTGCCAAGCCGAGCCTGCAGTGACACACACTCACAACCTTTTAGTTCTTCTAAAATTAACTTATTTTGTAGAGTTTTATGAATAAAGACTTTATTTAAACCTACGGTTTTGTTTGCTGTTGTTAAAAAGAAAGTTGTCATTTCAACATTTCAAACAGCAATTCCAACTACATTGTGTAATGTCTTCAAATGCATACGTTTTTATTTACGCTGCCCCACCGGTTACATTACAATTAGAAGTCGCACTTGGATTAAGTTAACACATCAAGAATAGTATTTATCAAAACGCTGTTGCAGCGATGTACTGATCTTTGGATACAAATCCAAAAGCTCTTTGTTATGTTCATGTGATTCTGGTTTGGAAGCTGTTACAATGCAAAAGCAAGGCCACCACAAGACCCTGTGAGTTTTCAGAGTTTGGAGAAAACTACCGCCTTTGGACTCTTCTTCTCCATGGCGGCCTGAGCCGACTTGAGCACGTCCTCCGTCTGAAGCATGCTCATGTTCCAGTTGGCCTGAACACAGGAAGATAAACACTTTGAGTCAAAGCAAAACTGCCAGAGGAGGAAAAGCTTCGAAACTGAAGTTTTAAACAATGTCTTTGTTGAATTTTCAAATGTGAAAAGACGACAAAACAATTTAGAACAGGGGTCAGCAGGTCAACAAAGTGACGTGGATGTGACACACAGGTCAAATACCCGACATTAGATTTTGCCCTTTGTCCACATGTAATCACTGTAACAGTGAAAGCAAAATGGTGACCAGAAAATAGTAATAACAAAAATCAGAAACATAAAAGAGGAATAACTACAACATGGCGGCTAACCAAATGCTTTAGTGAAGCAACCACGTTCATTCAACAAATAAGATTTGTGGTATATTGGATAAATCCACCCCACACCTTTTAAAAGGTCTGCTGTTTGTTCTTTAGATTGTAGGGATTTTTTTTCTAGAGGTCAGCAGGAAGATGCTTCCCTCAACCACACGGCAAAAACCTGATCTCATTGTGCTTTTTGCTTTTCCAAGTCAAAGCTTTTGCCCTCTTTGCTTGTCAAAAACACGTTTGTCAAAGTGTTCTCACCATGTTGTGGAGCCCCTCGGCCACGCTGTGGTCCCTGGAGTAGATCAGGTTGATCTTGGTGCCCTGCACGGCCACTGGGCTGCGTCCAGCGATCTCGCCCGCCATGGCCAGAGCCCCGGCCATCAAGGCCTCCTTGTCGGCAAACACTCGGCTGAACGAGAGCCATTGGGGGTTGGGGTTAGACAAACATGGACTGAGTGCCGTCGAGTGTGAGAATCTGCTTTATGCAGCGTCGGGAATGTAACCGAGACAGGATCGCCGGGGCAGGTCAAGCAAAAACATTCCCAGCGGTGCAGCCAAAACATCTTCATCGCCACATGTCGATGGTATTTGCCGAGGTCTGGTCTGAGATTCCTGCCGCAATTGTTCATCAGTTGCTTTGTTTTTTCAGATCAATTTATTTTTAACTAAAATTTGAAAAGCGGCTTCACCGTCCAAAACCTTAATCCAAAAGATAAGCTGGAACAAGTTATCCCAAAGGGATAGACTGAACTGCTTTAATAAAGTACAGACATGTACTGCATCCATAATAAAATACACAATTAGAAATTATGAGATAGTAGTGGGGAGATGAGTTATCTCTTCACTAGAAGACATTCCTCTAACATTTTGCCAAAGTTTCTATCTTTTTTTTTAATCTTTTACTATTACAGCCTGAGTGAGTTGAGCAGGATCTTTACCTGACCAGGCCGCTGCTCTTGGCTTCGTCGGCGTACATCTTCCTGGCGGTGAGAGCCAGCTCGTTCACCAGACTGCACAAACACATGAAGGCTTTTTTGTTTTGTTTTCCGCAAAACTGAACGTGGAAACAGATTAGAGCAGTGGCACCGACAAGATGACAAGTGACAGGATTTGACATGATGATGCAATCCAAAATAACCCCAAAATCTCTTTTTTTTGGTGACCTTTTCCTTAAAATGCTTATAAATATGCCGGCCCTGATCACACCGTCACACTGACCTGCGGCTGCCGATGACTTTAGGAAGTCTCTGCAGAGTTCCGACATCTGCAGCAAGTCCGATATCAACTTCCTGCAAAGTGACCAGAAGGGAAGACACTGTAAGATGGCCAACTCAAATCAAGAGGTACAATCCCATTAAGATTTAATATTGAATATTTTATCTATAAAAAGGGGGTCCCTTTCATTAGTGTGTATCTAACTTATCAAGCTCCATATTTCCTGTATTTGAGGAACAGTTCCAGCGAACACGCGGTTGCCAGCCTACCTTGACCTGGAACCAGGCGTCCTCCGTGCAGAGACGGATGTCGCAGGCGGTGATCAGGTCGACGCCTGCCAAAGAGATGATGCACCCAGTCAACACCCCAATGCGTTTCCTCTCAGATCGTGCGGCGCCAAATCCAGACGGACTCTAAAATAATGACCCACCTCCCCCGATACAGGCTCCGTGGATGGCTGCCACCACTGGCTTTGGACACTGGGGGAGGAACATGATGAGAAATCAGTGAAAACAACAGGGAATTTATCTATTATATTTACAGTCTACCTCATCAGTGTATCTTTTGGATGGTTGAGTTTGTGCGTCCTAACAGTTCCCCTGAGTCTTACTTATACATACTCCTCATTGATTGTACTTGACTGACTTTCTTACTGACAATAAAGGATATTTGATTTGATTTGAACCAAAAGTGGTCAAAAAATAGCTCACTTGTCAAAATAGGACTTTTTTTTTTTTTAACCTATTCAAGAAAATAAAAGGTACCAGGAGTTCATGACGTCACCTTTGCGGCGTCACTTCCCTCCGAGGGCTGTTTTAACCAAGTTATCACGTTTTGTTTTTTTTTTACAAGGCGCTGCCTCCACTCCAAATGTTCAGAGAGGAGGAGAGCTGCACTGAGAAGACCACTAGAGGTCACTGTTGCTTCTTCAAGTTTCATTTGCAAGGAGACCTATGTATCTTGAGATGCGTGTTGAAACACAGAACAGGGATTTAATCAAAGCCAAGCTAGGTGGCATTGGAGCAGAGGATGCAGAGGAGAGAGGTAGGGTTTGATGTGATGAGGGCAGATGATTGGCTGTGGCCGCCACCTGGAGGGAACGGCGGAAAAGGAGAAGATTTCTAAATGTCACACAGGACAGCGCGAGCAGTGACTGACCCGCTCGATGACGGAGAACGTCTCCTGATACAGCGCAACCTTTTTCCGGAAGTTCCAAGAGACCCTGGCCATGTCGCCTTCGACTGGTTGGAGAACGTCCGAGGCCATGTCCATCAGGTCAAGACCTGGCATCAACACAACACGGAGCACAGAGAGCGGATGAAGCCAGCACGCATCAGCAATGCATCCTTGGTATCTGACTTTTATGCTTGCCTGTTGAATGTTAACCAGGCAAATATCCTCTGCCACGTAATGGAAACTTGACATTTTTAAGTGTAGCGAAGGCAAAGATTTTAATTATTTATTGTTATTTTGTATGAATGACTGGATACCAACCAGCTGTAAACATCTTCCCCGCTCCAGACATCACCACTACTCTGCAATCTGGGTCATCCGCAATCTCATTGAAGAGAGTCACCATCTCACTGACAAAGGGGGTGGGGGGGAAACTTCCATTCAGTTTAATGGGAAAAAACGGACTTCAATAACAAGTGCCTCAGAGTATTGATCATTTTTATAACACTGGAGATTGAAGGAGTGAAAAAGGAGTTGTGACAGAAGAGGATGCAGAGAGTAGGGTTAGATGGAGGCAGAGGATTGGCTGTGGCCACCACATGCGTGTATGTGTATCTATATGGATCACACACACACACACACACACACACACACACACACACACACACACACACACACACACACACACACACACACACACACACACACACACACACACACACACACACACACAGGAAATTGAAGAATGTAAGTGATGACTAATGACAATTCATTACAGCATACATTTGTATTTGACTGAAAATTTTTGGGAGAACATTTCTAAAAACCTTGTTGTGGCTGAAGTTGGGATGTTAACAAAAATCGATGAAATTAAGTTAGTTGCAAATTAATTGAATTTTTTTTTTTACACGGGTAGTTAATATCATTATAACAGTGTAGTGGCAGGAAAGAGACATTCACCTGTAGATACTGTGATGGTCATAATATAGTTACAACAAGTTACTTTTAAACAAGTTTAAAAAAAAAGGAAATGTGACCCATTAGAAGTCAACTTAAAGTCAGGTTTAGGGTGTTTTTACTGTTCTCTAATGTAAAAAAAAAAATCGGTCACATTATTTAAGGGTAAAATAATGTGTTCCTTACACATTTTTCATTGTGAAATTTAGATTCTCAGGAAGAAAAAAAAAAATCACCACTTACCAATTAATTGTGAATCGATCGATAAGGTCAATCAACTAACGATTAATAACTTAATTGATCATTTGCATCCCGAGGCTAAATCGTAATCTGTCGACAGTCGACATTCAGAAAAGACAAGGCCTTGGGTCATTTGAATAAACTCAGCTCAATACTGGTTTACGCACACGTGCACCAACTCAGACAGTTATTGGGGGAAACACATTGGCACTTTTTAGCAGCTGATGAAAATTTTAAGAAAAACAATTGTGGTATTGCAAGTATTACAAACGGCTTCTCACCTCCAGAAAGGTTTATTCATGGCATTGAGTTTCTTCGGACGGTTGATCTCCACATGCGTGATGAACTCTGCTGGGTGGCTGACTGCCAGGGTGGTGTAGGGAGAGCTGGAGGCCTCTGAAGACGACATGGCCCTGACTGCAGCTTGACCTGGCAACCACAGGGCCCTGTCTGAGAGGGAGAGAGAGCGCGCAGCAAAGCGGACAGGAGTCACTCGCAGACCTCCATATAGCTGTGCATCATGTTCAAGAGTTCTGCGCTGCTAGCTGTAAACCTTTACACATATTATTCAGGAATATTATACAGCTGTGATGCCTGATAAAGAAGTTTAAAAAGACAAAAAAAAAAAAAATTACCTTATATTTCTTTATTCTTCAACATTTTCATAGCCTTTAGATTTACATATTTATGACTTGCATTACTGTACATAACATAATACATTATGGACATAATTAGGGCTTCAACGATTAGTCAACGCAATCGATTACGTCGACAATATGAATTCGATCGGCACGAAAATTGAGGCGTGGACGCGTGGCGTTATTATGAGTGTAAATTGCTGAATGATAGAATCACACTCCAGCCGCTACATGCAGTACTGAGCGCTGAGGGCGGCAATGTCGCTCATTGTTTACATCCTGCAAAAACACAGAATTGTTATTTGGGGGCATTTTAATTCGATATGTAAGTTGTAATCAATCTGTTTCAAGTATTCAACTGTGATAAACATTGCAAGTAATCTCTAAAACGTGAATTAATATAGCTATTTGATTATTTTTTTTTACGTTTAAAAATATAACAGCTATGTCACAGATGAAAGCTTTGTGCGTCATTATTTTTTGGCATATTTGTTTAAAAACATATGCGGTCAGAGTACAACAGTATAACACAGGTGTGCAAATTTAAGCAAATTAGGTTAAAGAGAATGGTGGAGAAAATATGGAAGATAATCGTGACTAATAGAAAACAACAACAACTTATCGATTCGTTGACAACAAAAATAGTCGTTAGTTGCAGCCCTAGACATAATGCATTAACCTTGCTGCGGTGACATGAACACACCTGCGAGTCGTTACAATAGATGAAGAAACACGAATCTACGAGGGGCCAAACTGACAAATTGCACTTTGACTTTTACGAACTTAAGCATAATTTGAAGCCAAGTCGTTTTGTTTTTTTTAATCGAAACTCGTTAGAAATCCGGTTGTAGCTCACCACCTTAAAACAGTAGGTTTAGCATGCGAGGCAGCTACCCAGACTGACCTTTCACCTACATTGCACTTCAACACATTTCGCTTAGTAGCACCGAGACAGAAATACATGACTAACTGATCAACAAACTGATTCAATTGCAAGCGTTCTAACAGCGACATTATCCATGTTGGCCACACCTGGTGCTTCTCTCCGCGTCGCGAATAATCTGTTTACTATTATTAATAGATCTCCTTGCAAGCAACCAGCGGGCAAACAACACTTACGTTTGCTGAGAGCAGCAATGACTGACAACATTGCTTCACTTTGTAGCGTTGGAGTCCAACGTCCAAACCCTTGATAAAATGAAACAACAGCGGCGGACAAACTAAACTAAATAACTGTGTTGCCCTCCAGTCCAGCAGCTGGATGGAACCAATAGAAACAAAGCAGTTTCTATTGGTTCCAATGTGAGACACACTTAAACAGGTGACGCTGGTTGAATAAACATACAAGGCGGAGTCAACATGCGCAGTAAATGACACTGGACATTGCAAGACTTGTGTCACACAATTGATTAAATTACTTGGTGCCACCACTTTGTACGTTGCAATGGTGACGCCTAGCTTAGCACAAAAAAAATCTTATCCAACCAGGTTCATACGGCAGCCGATAAGGGTCAAATTCATAAAGGGTTTCGTGAATCAAAACAGTGTTTTCGCAGACGTGCGAGGCTTTTCGGCCTTTTTTTTGCATTGCATGCTGGTTCGGCTTTTTGGACAGAAGTATTTCCCGATAAACTAAAACAAATATTTTACACTTTTTATCAAAGACAACTTCCGCCCGGAACTCTCCTCCACACTGATGGTTTGTTCGTTAACTGCAAGTAACAACTATGGCCACTAGATGGACGCCAGAGCTTAGGAATGATTGATTCCAGTGCAAATTCATCCACCCAGATCGCGGGGGTCTGCTCTGCTGGAACCGATGTCAGCTGTCGAGGTGCAGGTTGTTATTCACCTCAACCGCATATTATTGAAGCCGGAGAACCCGGCGGAGAAAAGCCCAGGCTCGGTATCGAACCTTCTTCCTGTGAGGCGCTAAACAGTGCACCGTCGACCTCTCACCGATAATACGTGCGTTGAATAACCTCTGTGTACAATTTATACAATTACACAATCGTACCAGGATTTACGTAACTTGGGTTCTGTGATAACAACAGACGCCCAAATGGTCTTTAAAAAAAATGTAATTGTCTTCATTGTGCAGGTGGAATTATGTAATATTGAGTGTTATGGTGGCCGGAGAGGGTCAGAAATACATAGCTGTCAAAGCGGTGAGACAGCGCGAAAACCGGACCGAAGATGCGGATTCTCAGCGAATCCATAAGAACATTCAATTCAATTGCACGTGATGTATATTGACGACTATCTTGGGTCTCTGGTTTGTCAAAAATAGTAAATGCGCTTCCACTTGGTGTAGAAATGCTACTACCTGCTCTTGAACGCCGTCCAAGACCCTTGACGTACCAAGAGTGATGTTCGATACTGGTCGATACTGATCTTTTTTCCAATCCGATACTGAGTAAAATTCAGGCTGGTATCGGCAATACCGATCCGATACTGATACTTAATAATAATATAATATTATATAATATAATAATACGTAAGAATTCCTCTCTCTCTATGTGTGTGTGTGTGTGTGTGTGTGTGTTAGTGATGTGCCATACCACTGATTTTCAGTCCAGTATTTGCAGGGACTGTGATAAACATTGATGAGACTCTAAATGAGTCTGTCTTTGTACCTGGGTGCTGCCTGCCAGTGCCAGCTCCAAAGGACTCAGACAGTGACGTCTTGTCTCGTGTGAGCGCCACCTGTGCTTTGCTCTCCTTCACTCCGCTGGCGCATCACCTCTTCATATTGAGCGATGTGATTGTTTTTTAAATGTTTGATAAGGTTGGTGGTGTTGCCACAGTACCTCACCTGCGTGCCGTCGTCGCTCTGTGATGCAAAAAAGCTCCACACGTTTCTTTCCGCCAT
Organism: Nelusetta ayraudi; assembly: GCF_046127955.1. Classification (NCBI taxonomy): domain Eukaryota; kingdom Metazoa; phylum Chordata; class Actinopteri; order Tetraodontiformes; family Monacanthidae; genus Nelusetta; species Nelusetta ayraudi. The sequence goes on along the minus strand of NW_027466098.1, from coordinate 6,846,494 downwards.
CTCTCCTCTGCGACTTAGAAAAGTATCGACACATTAGGATCGAAATCGATTCTAAACGGACATTTTGGAAATCGGAAGTATCGATATTTTAGGATCGATTCGCACATCACTACTTACCAAATGGAAATAAGATTTTGATTGTTCGTGTCAGTCACTTGGAAGGAATTCATGTAAACAGCCTCATCATCATTTATTTAATATAGTGAATTTCACGGTAATGTAGTTGTTTGTACACAGCTGGAGGGTCTTGAGTTCAATTCCAAAGGGCCTTTCTGTGTGGAGTTTGCACCTTTTCACTCTTGCTCATGTGGGTTCCCTTCCATTGCTCTAGTTCAGCTTCATGTAAACTACACAGCAGTGAGAGATTTGACAGGCTAACGGCGCACCATCCGACTGGAACGGCCTCTCCTCTCCCTGCGAACCTGTCAGGGCTCAACTTGCTTGATTGTGCGTCCTCGCAAATAAGTCCTGACTGCGTTGATGGGGTGGGCACATCTAGGATGTCAGCCTACAGAAATGTATTCCTATCTGGTCCGGTCACCCCGAGAGGACACGCAAGCTTGAACCAAAGAAATAGGCCACGCAGGGATAATGGAGCGGCAGGAAGTAGGCCAGGCTGCAAATGTTTCCGTCGCGATTACCCAACGATCCATCACAAGAAATCGGTGTGTAGTGCGCGTGTGTGTTTCTGCCACGTTAAGCAGATACACGAGCAGAGCTACGCTATTTACACCCGAGCAGTTGTAGTTGTGCTGCAGCGCCTCCGATTTACTCGAGCATGTTCGCTGCCACCTGATATTGGATAAAGTTAAAAAGCAAACTGCAAGTTTGGATTACATCTATTCACATCAAATTTAAAATGTGAATTTTAGGAGGAGGAGCCTATTAGACAGAGGATGGATGGACTTTGTACATTGATTTAAGCAGCGTTTCTCAACTGGTGGGTTGCGACCCAAAAGTGGGTGTTGTGATTGGGTCGCAGGGATTTAAAATAATAATAACAACAACGATAATAATAATAATAAATATGTACATATACATACATATAAATTGATAGAAAACAATGTTGGCCATTTATTTTGCAAGACACACAATTCAATTCAGTAATTTTTATTATTTGTTTACTAGACATGATAAAAAGTGGGCTAGCGGTTTTGTGGAATAAAATTAAGAGGCGTGGAATAAATTTGGGTCGCGAGTCGCGACTTCATAAGGGGAAAAAATGTGGGTCCTGAGACTCCACCAGTTGAGAACCACTGTCTTTTAAATCAGTTTTTACTGTATTTTTGTATGGATAAAGAATACAATGAACCTTTTCAGTTTGCAATACTTGTTAGTGCATTTTTTGAATTCTTATGCAGAAGAGTTTGTGGACTCCTACAAGCGTTTTTCTTTTTTTTTTAATTATTATTTAATATCAGCCATTTGCATCCAGTGCTCATTCTTATGCGGACGCTTTTTTTTTTTTTTTTTTTGAAAAAAAATTAAATATGTGCATTTCTGGGAACAGAACTGTTCTTGGTTTTTGTTGTTTGTTTTGTCTTGACATTTGCTTCGGACAAATGTACAGGTAAAATTTGTTCAATCCAGTTTTTCTGCAGAAACTGCAGGTGAATCTAAATTTAAAAATGAATAAACATAAACGCGTTATCGGTTATCGGTCTTGATAAGCAGGAAGTTATCGGTGTCGGCTTGAAAAAACACATATTGTGCATCCCTGTTTAAAAGATCAATAAAATTCTGATCCCAAAATATTAAAGTGCTTGTTGGTCATCTTTATACCTTCATATGAAAGACCAGAGCCGTTTGCTAAAGTGTATTTGCCCCTGATGCAACGAAACGCTGCGTCACTGCTCAGACTCAAGTCATTGAAAAAAAAAAAAAAAAAAAATCATCAAGACGTTTGAGTAAAACCACTGTTATGTTAACTTTATTCACACGCACGCACACACACACGTGCGCGCACACGCACGCACGCACACACACACACACACACACACACATCAACGCGTGTGCGCGTGTGTGTGATTTGACCGCCACTGTCAAAAAAAGTGCGACTCATCACATTTTCTCACTTGTGAGCATAAATAAATTTTTTTACTCTCTTGAAACCTGGTAAATAAAACAAACTGAAAACAGTTATGGGTCATTTTTCAGCACCATTGAATAGTACATTCTCTATATTGCATCAGGATATAAAAATATACAGATATAGCGTGTGTGTGTGTGTGTGTGTGTGTGTGTAGTTTTTTTTTCTCTTGTACGTTAAAACATTCCTTCTGCGTTGTTCAATGGCATGAAACGAGAGGAAGAGAAGACCTTATATGCTGACGCTGAGGATCGTTACCGTCACTACTGTCTCACTATTATTAACGCTTAGCACATCTGTACCTGACTGTTCACTCATCCCATTCAAGCACTTTGATGACATCGGAAGCATCAGTAGCAGCCACACATGTCAGAGCAAAAAAGAAAAGAAAACAACAGAAAAGATTAGAACACGTTAGAGGTTTCTCACAGTTTGCCACCGGCCTCCTGACAAAAGAAACAACAAGGTGAGGAGGAGGAGGAGGAGGAGGAGGAGGAGATGCACAAGGGAGACATGGGAGTGTAGCAGTGCACTTTGGGAGAGAAAAAAAAAGAAGAAGCGAGCAGGCCGGTGGGACTGCGAGCTCCTCGTGACTGACAGCCGAGTCCCTTTACAGTCAGCGGGCTGGCTGAACACAATTCAATGCACAGTCCGGAGGAGGAGGCGGCGGAGGTGATTGCAAAACGAGTAGCGCTGAGGCCGCGACGTGGAAAAACAACATGACACAAACGAGAAGAGAGGAGAGAAAAAAGAGAAATGGAGGCAAAAACAAAGGAGACGAGGAGGAGGAGAAGAAGAAGAAGGCGCCGTTGGGATGACAGCTGAGTTTGCAGTGCATAGAGAGGGACTTCTGGGGTGGAGGCGGAGTCACCGGTCGCTCGGTGGGATGCGATTATTGCCCTGTGTCGGCCTTCTCTCGTCACACACACACACGCACGCACGAACGCACGCACGCACACGCACATCTTGAAAGAGTAAAAGACAGAGAGGAGGGGTGGTGGAAAGCAGGGCTGGTGGGTCTGGTTCCTGTGGAGTGCTTCCCTCTCCAGCTCTCTCTGCACAGCGGCGGCAGCGCAGCCTCCGGGCTGCTTCTGCTGCTGCTGCTGCTGCTGCTGCACGAGAGCGCGTGCGTGCGCGATGTCCACGTTTTCTTTAAAAAAAAAAAAAAAAAGAGTCTCTCAAACGTCGCGCCGCGCCGACGCTTCACATCAGCCCCTTCCGCTGCAAGCTCAGGTGGGGCGAGGTGGGGAGTCGAGGGGGGGAGGGGCGGGGAAGGTGCTTCTTCACATGCGCGAGGAGGACGCCAGCTCGTAGAACAGGACGTAGGCGTCGCTGCTGCGGACTTGACTGGAGGACATTGGCGTTACTCTGGGAGCAGAGAGACAGAGAGAGACAGAGAGAGAGAGAGGGTGAGAGAGAGAGAGTGAGAAGTTAGCAACCGCTAACGCGGCCCAGATCCACTTGGCCGTTGCAGCGCCGCTCCAGGGCGCTAGCTGCGCTGCGGCGCTGCTCTGGTGCAACAGCAGCAGCAGTGGGACGCTGGGTAGCAGCGAGTGCAGGAGCCTCAGCCTGGCCTGCGGGGAGCACCAGACGCTCACAGAGCGAGACGCGGATGGTGCCGCCCTGCCACTGGAGCCGCTCTGTGTTGTCGGGATGAGAAGACGACCCCCCCACCCAAGCCTTTGCCATTTAGATTGCGTCATTTTTGCAGTTAGGGAAAGCGTGTGGAGTTAAACACGCCAGATATGTAACAAGATTGGAGTTGAAATGCTGTGCATTAATATATTTATGCATTTTTAAGTGATAAATTCAGATTTTGCATATTTGCAGCAATGACATCTAAATTATTAATAGTTAAGCATAGATGCTTTTATTGTGAAAAATATCTTTAAAAATACTATTTTTTTTACTTTATTTTACTATTTCATCATAGCATCTAAATATCAGGGGAAATAAAGCTGTACAATCATTCGGCATTTATGAATAAAGGGCAACTGATGCAGAAAGCAGGCAATCTTCTAAGGAGGCCTGATAGAGAATATTAGCATATTGCATTAGCATGTGGGAAAAGCTGTTCGTAAAGAAGAAATCAGTCAGTTTTCCTCAGTGTGTGAAAGCGGACAGTTCTACACAGGTGTGTTCAGGCCTACCTGGAGTCATTGAACGTGTACCACTCTCCCGAGTTGGGGTTGCGACAGTAAGCTGTGTAGTGACCTCCCATGGTGGTGCCCGAGTGGTTCGACACGGCGTACAGGTTGTACACGGCATTTACTGCGAACGGACGCACAAACGTAAGCAAACAGGCGGCATGTTCCATCGCTTTCTGTTCTGTAAGCGATTTGACTTGACTACACAACACACTGCGGTACTTCTCCAGAACTGTCTCGACTCGATTATTAACAGTTAAATCTATAATAATTACAATGATGCAGAATAGGACAACGGAAGTGGTACTGACTGCTGTTTTCAGAAGCAAACTCCCGCAGGTCCAGGTCCTTCATGGGGAAGTTGACAAAGGTGGACAGCTTGCTGGTTCTCCGGGCTTCAGAGAAACGCTTCAGGTCTTGGACAGGCAGGAGAGTCAAGGAGCAACCCCTCCACACATCAACGCCCGCTGATGGCGACTACTCACACCAACACTTCTGTTCATATTCTGAATTCAAACTGTCCGGGGTTCCAAATCCTTTCACTTCATTATTTGGGGTTTTAAGAAACTACCGTCACAATTTGCGAGGGCTGCGGGTCTCCATGGCTAGGTAGTGCCCTGAGGCATTCTATATAAATTTCAGCACATAGAAAAAATGGAAAAATACTCCCACTAATAATAGAGGATCATTTTGTGAATAGATGAATGGATGAATGAACGGATGGATGAATAAAGAAACAATCAAAGAAACACCCTCCTCTCAGTATTGCTATTACTCCCACTCATTGTTGCTATCTTTGTTGTTGCAATTATTGTTATTATTGATATGATTATTCTTATTAAGAGTGTTGGCACTGTTATTCTTGAAAATAAATTAAAATTGAATGGGATTTTTTTCCTCTTTTGTAACGAAACCCCTGCTTTTTATTGCTCTCCCTTCTTTAATTTTTCAGATTTCTATCTAGCATTTTCTCTGTCTGATAATTGTAGTACTTATTGTTATATATTATGATATATTATTGCAACATATGCAACATACCCACACGCAAAACTATTATTGTTCTTGTTTGTTATTGACTGTCTGTCTTTCTGTCCACGTCACTGTATTGTCCTACTGCAAAATAGAATTCAAGGATACGCAGCACTAAGATCTTGGGGAACTTCTGTATTGTGAACTTCTTGGTGCATCTCCGCCGGGCCTTACACCTGTAGCATGTCTGCAAAGGAGACGACAGGGACTTGAGTTGACCGACTGTTTGCAAGAAGACGTGAGCGAACTTCCCGACCGCTGCGGTGCGACTGCGAGATCAGCTGAGACGCACCGGCTTCTCGTCGCCGTCCAGGACGTCTTCTTTGGTGAAGAGTCGCACGCAGTCCATCAGGCTCACCTCGCCGTAGCCCTTCTGAGCACAAACATAGACGCATTTTACATTAGCACACACCGACACACACAACACATACACACACACACACACACACACACACACACACACACACACACACACACACACACACACACACACACACACACACACACACACACACAAAGCAAAGCACGAGTAAGGACAGGAGGGGAGAGTGGAAAGATGACGTTAGGAGCCGCAACAACAGACCAAAACCTTGAGAAGTATTCGCGTCTGCCTCAGGGATCTCTGATCCTCACTGTGTAATTGGTGTGTGTGTGTGTGTGTGTGTGTGTGTTCTCACCTTGGCGATGGGTAGGGAGAGGTCCCAGAAGGGGTCGAAGACGGTGGAGCAGAATCCACAGTGGCTGCACGTCAGGGAGCTCTTCAGCTGACCCACAAACAGGTCTGCAGGAGGTATCACAGGTGTAATAAAACACTTACTAACTTGTTAACACTGATTTAGATGTCTAAATAAGTTGTACATACATTTTATTTCTTTATTCCTTTGTAATTCACTCTTTGCACTGTATATGCTAATTTCCCTAATGTGGGATAAATAAATGTGTTCTTATTCTTATTCTTAAGAAGAAAAATAAGCTGCCCACCCTAAATGTGAGCCCATCTTAAAACTGATGAATTAAAACGTATGCAAATGTATATCACACTCCCAATGAACAAGCTTGCAGGATTTGTCCGGACTCACCGACGATCTTGCTGTCTTCCCTCTCCAGGTATTTGCTCCACATCTTTTTCCCTTTCTCTTCATCCCTGCACAGGTGACACACGAGACACTCATTAGCACCGAGTGTCCGAGGCGGGGACGACAACGAGGAGGTGGTGTGTGTGTGTGTGTGTGGTGTGTGGGGGTGGTGGAAAACAGAATTGGCGGCGGCGGCGGCACCGATTTAGGAGAACTAGTTATAACGTGATGGACGACGGGCGCTATTTCGGGAGCTGACCCACTTCGCCGCACGTACGTGGCGCAAACGTGGGAACGAGCGAATGAATGAAAGACTCTTGCCGCTCGCGCCGGCCGACGCGCACGCGTTTAAGCCCGGTCGTTTTGAGGTGAAAACCGAGAGGGGAGGAGCCGACCCCCTCCGGGGCGCGTGAAGCCCGGGAGGAAGTGGAGCGCTGGGCTGAGCTGAGGTGACGACGGGCAGCGGTTCAGGGCAGGAGGTGAAACCGCAGCATGAATATTTTAGCAGAAAAGCTCCCCGGTGGCCTACATTACTGTAGCATAGAAGAGGACGCGAGTGAGTGAGTGAGTGAGTGAGTGAGTGGGTCCAAAAGTGTGACCAATGCTGTTAGTGTTGCTAATTGTGTTTCCCTACTGGTGTCTTTCAAGTGTAGTTGCAGTTAGTGGATGGGTGAACAAATGGAAAAGGGTTTAGAGTCCATTCCTGTGTGTGTGTGTGTGCGTGTGCGCGTGTGCAGGGGGGAGTGTCCTTCGGTCAGCATGTTCACTCACGGCAGGTGGTCGAAGTCCTCGACGCTTCCTCTCGGCCGGACGGTGACCCTGTTGACCTCGTTGTGTAACCCGTCCAGGAGGAAGCGCAGGAACTCCTGAGCGTCCTGCTGGCTGCGGGGGGGCAGGAGACAGGAATGTCAGCGCAAGTCAGCGGTGGGAGGTAGCCAAGTACAAATACTTAGTTACTGTACTTGAGAAGACTTTTCCGCTATCTTTGCGTTTAGTGCCTACATCTATACTGAAATGTCTGCACTTTCTACACACTTATTATTTAGTCTAGTTGTTGTTTCTCAAAGTGGAGCCCTTTGAACTATGCTGTTGTGTAGTTCAATATAAAAGTGGAGGATATATAAACTTTGGGGTCACTGCTCAATAAATTTTCAATACAGAGAAAAATAAGAATGTAGAACAGAAAACAGTGGTTATTGTTATTAAAAGTCTCACTGGTCATAACTATCCCTGATTCCAGTTTGGTTGTGCTGCAGTTGAAAAGGAAAAGAAAAACTACAGTAGTGGGAGAAGCGAAGTTGTTCAAAATGATCCAGATATTCATTAGGACCTCTGGTCAGTTCAGTCCAAGTTCTTCATTCAGAACCTTTGCATTTTAGCTAAATTATCGACAAATGTGTTGTTTCATTATTAGAATAATAAAAGAAACATTTTGACTTTTTACTGAAGTACATTTCAGTGGGAGGAGCCGTCCTGTGGGGACGCTGTGAAAACACGGAACACGCTTGCACACACTTACTTGTATCCCACGAATCGGGGGGCGTATCTCTGGATCTGGGTCTTGAATTCGGACGGGCTGACCGCCTCACTGCTGGACAACGTCCACATGGTCTGTATCAGCTTGGCAAACTCTGACAGAGGAGGACAAAAAAAAGTTATAGAGAGAGAGAGAGAGAGACAGGGAAGCCCACAGTTCTGCCACAATTACACGGTGGGTTAACCCAGCATCAGAATCAGAATGTCTTTATTGTCATTGTACAGGTACAATGGAATTGGATGCAGGCTTTAGAGGTCCAGGGTGTAATTTTTCGCTTGATTTATGATTTTTATATTGGTAAAAACTTAACATACTGCCCATAAATTCATGAATAAATGTGTATAGTCCCAGTAAAATAAAGGTCATTTGCTTTTCCTGCCCTAAGAACGATTCTATTCTGTCTATAAGAATATACATAGAGCAAGGATCTTGCTCCCAGTTAGCTGCCATATTTCTAAGGAAGCCCAGTGTGGACAATCCTGTCCACCTGATAGCGTATTTTGAGGTCTGCGTTCACTGTAGCTCACTGGCAAACTCAGGAGAGGGAAGGTGAGTGAAAGAGCGCCGCAATCTAAAATGTAACTATTTGGTGTTGCTGTTTCTTCTCAAACTGTCCAAATATTACACACATCTTTGAGGTCCAAGTTTAAAAAAAAAATATATATATATAATGTGAATAAATAATTAGAAAAACACACTCTTCACATTGCACGTTCAGTCCTGCAATTCCATTAACGGCCACTAAAACTCAACTTGTCAGGATGGTAAATTAGCGTCACGTGTTGACAAGTTCTTCCCAGGTGAACACAGGAGCCTTGTTTCTTTAAAGAAGCTCATGCAGGCCTGAGATACAGCAGCGGCGTTAAGAGTGCTCTACGCCTACTCCCGAGGGGGGGGGCAGAGTGACACGTCTCTCACCTTCCATGAGGGCTGTGTTGGTGCGGCTGTTGTTGTTAAGGTCTCTGCGGTGCGAGTTGTGCAGGCAGTAGTCTCGCAGGTTGTGTGTGTTGCTGAGACACTGCAGGATGCTGTTCATGAAGCACTGAGGGGAGAAAACATCACACAGACACACACACACACACACACACACACGCGCGCGCGATTAGATTTGCCGGCGACTGACGCGCAGTTTTGATCACTCTGCGTTCCCATGGCGACTCTGAAAGCTTGCAGACGCGTCATCATCAGAGTCAAGCGTAAGGATTTTTTTTTTTTTAGCCCATTTGCAATTTACGCATTTATTCACATTTGACAGCTCACATCTTCAAAGACTGTCTTCACAATAGACACATGACCATTGTTATACCATGCTGTATCTTCTTGGCTGAGTTTGGCAGACGCTTTTCCGAATGAGTCGTTTTTTCGTGGCTGTCGAGAGCTCAGTTTCCCAGTGAGGATCGTTTTATTAAAAGAAAAGGGAAAAAGTCATTTCGTATATTTTTGTTGTCTTGGCACTGATTGCCTAGCAACCTCTGTGTCGGGAGAACTGAGAGAAATCAGCGCTCACCGCCGGCCTCTGAGCCACAACATGTTGTTTCCACGCACGCAGGGAGAGGACTCGCTGTTCATAATCTTCAACGCCGAGTTACGTGGCTGCTCGCCGCAGCCTCACGTTTATTCACCGCGCTGATCTTCGCACCGAAAGTACAGCAGGTGAGCCGCAGACGAGAGCGTTTCTCTGCCGGTGAACTGAGGGCACCTCCCGGCTGGAGCGTCAAAAGCCTCGGCCGGCTGTTTTCTGGAGGGATGAATGCGATCCAACCGCAGAGCGTGGCGTTGATGACCGTGTTGAAGTGCATAAACAAGCATCACGCTGGCGCACGCAAACGCCCGCCCACACACACACACACACACACACACACACACGCACACACGCGCGCGCAGGCAGGCAGGCAGGCAGGCACGTTGTCAAAGACTGCACTGTGTATGTTGTGCTCCCGTCACATGGCCACAGCAGACACGTGCGTTGTGGTCAGCTCAAACCAGTTAAAAGAGACACAGAGAGTCAGTCCTGCCCGGTCCAGAGTTCAGAGCGCTGTGATTGGGTTACTGCAACACCCCTGCAATCGCACACACACGCACACACGCACACACGCACACACGCACACACAACCCCATACACCACTCCAGCGCATGCCATTTATTTTAGGAGTTGTCCTTCTGCCTGTTGCCTGGTAGACACAAACTGCTGAACGCCCTTTTTTTTTTTTGTGTGTGTGTGTGTGTGTGTGTGTGTGTCACTGTAACCACTTGCGCTAAAGCACTGCTAAAGTGTTAGCCTGGGCAGAATGAGGTTTTGTCAAAGGCAGAAATCATGTGGCGCCTGCAGTGGTTAGCGCTGCCCACACTGCCAGACTGACGGACGGACGGACGGACGGACAAGCAAGGGGAACACGTGGCCGCTGTACTTACAGTGTTTCCCAGGTTCTTCAGTCCCACCAGGCCCTGGGCACTCTTTGAGTTCTGCAAGATAAATTGAAGCACATAATATTTAGATAAGCCTCCGCTGGCACGCCGCGATGCCATTACGTAAGATTTATCTTCCGGGGGTTTGACCCGCTAGTTTAAAGTGCAGCGCCTGCAGTGGCGACGCTTCACCTGTGTCGTCTTGTTCCAATACGTTGACCTGAGTGCTCTTTGCCATACATTTATATGTTCTTGCTAAGTATTTGGTATATTTACTTTGACCAAAAGGAAAACACGATGAATTAAGACTAGAATAGAACTTGCTTGTCACTGCACCTGAGTGCAACCAAATGTGCCGTGCCATGTCTGAATAAAGTTAAAATAGACAACGACAGACACACAAACACAGAAACCTTCACCCTGAGTCAGTAACACAAACATTAAAAAATATATGAACGAGGCCTCTTAAAATCAGTGTAAAAACAGTTTTGCACTGCAGGTGGGTTCGTTCTTCGATTTGACCTCCTTGAAAGCGGGACAGCCAGCGACGGACGAGAGTTTTTAAACGTACTTCAAAAGATCCGCCGTTGTTTTTGAGTCCCTCTCGCCCCACCGCTCCCAGATGGCCGGCCGCCGATCAACAACAGCAGGTATCGCAGCTCGGCTGCACCTTGAGCCATTTCTACAAGCCTGATTTTTTGCTTTTGTTTCCCCCCCCCCTGCTGATTCACAGCAACAGACCGTGACAACCGAAGCCTTTTATCAGGAGGGACACGTTGCAGATGGTGCATCATGTCAAAAAAAAAAAAAAAAAAAGAATTCCTGAAATGCATCAAAATTTCTTAGTGGCACTTATGTCATCACTCGCGGCTGTTAGCTTTCATTACATAAGTTTGAGGCGGTTACATAATTGAGCTGCTTGAAGGAAGAGCTGCGATGGATGGAACGCGCGGGCGGATGAAGGGACCCTGCCCTCCAACCGAGGTGCGGAGGCAGCGGACAATTACACTTTCCCCTGCCAAAATATTTATAATCCACTTTCGGGCTAATCCCATCCAACTGCCGCGTCGCCGAGCGACAATTCGCGCTCTTTCCCGCGTCCGAGTTACGAGCGCGTTTACGCTCGAATCGACGGCATCGGAGCGACGTGAAAAGTGTGCCTGGCTGCTTGGGAGGCAGGGAAAACTAGAGCACGGTCGGTAACTTGAGCGTGTATTTTCTTTTCTCTCTCTCTCGAAGCATTAGAGAGCGGCGCAGTTGGACGGTCACCTGATCTCGCCGAGCCAGTGAAATATATCCGGCCGTCGCTGGCCCTACCTGCGGTGGAGCCAGGGCACCCTGTGCCGAGAACACAGCGTACCCAGTGTTGCAGGCCGCCGTGAAACCCAGTAAGAGACCGGACTAAACTAACGCTAACCCTCCTCTCAAGCAGCATTGACCAAGCAAACTGTTTTGTTTTTTTAAAAAAAATACATTTAAAGGAATTGTGGGTTTTAAGGAAGCCCGCCTGACTTTAGCATTTAAGCTAACTGTCAGACGGCCTTCCTTCAAAAGATGGCAGCAAACTAGGAGTGAGAGCCTTATTGCTTTATGTATATTCTCATATATACACGGGAAAACCAAACTACTTTTATTGCACTGTGAGGACACACTTTTATTAATGTATTCATTCTCAGTATGTTGGGCTTTCACCAATATAAAAATCATAAATCTAGCCAAATTTAACCCACTGGACCTTTAAGACAACAAACAGGCCACCTTTTTTTTTTGTAACTGTCAGCCTCGTTTCTCGTGTGTCTTGTCTGTTTTATGGAAGAAGACGGTAAAATGTCTCTGGCTTGACACACCGACCGACAAAGCGTGTTTTTATTTTTGCGTTCAGTTATAAACTTGTTGCCATTATCTGCCAGTGACCAATAGGCCAATTACAGATTTTACACCTGCAATAACATCCTAACAAATAAAATGATACGTGTGATAGCCCGCACAAAAAAGGTGTGTTTTTTGTACGCATCCATTTCAAGGTTCTGAGCCGTCAATGAAAACTACAGGATTTAAAAAAATAAATAATTTTAGGCTTGTTTTATATAAAACCATTACGATTCTTACCGTTCTGTAAATCATACACTCGCACTTATGTCACAATCTGCACGTCAAACACCGTTTTGTCACGTCCAAATTGTTTAACCGGTCAAAGCAAGCTTAATCTTTAGCCACGACAATCTGCCCAGGCTACACATCGGTGGGTTCATCATGATTCCTTTCAGCTCGGTGCAAACCTCACACTGCCTGAAAGTTTCAGAAACGCCCGCTTTGATTACATTTTGCTCAACAATGCGTGCCTGTCGTGCCTGCGAACTTTAATCGAGAAGGTCCAATGAGAAAAAGGCTGTTTTTGTTCTCTCCGCAGTTCAAAAAACGTTTGCTAAAACACAGGCATTGTCACAGCCCTATCGCAGGTGAGGGCTTCCCATAGTTGGAAGGCACGACAATATATTGTTTTTAGTGGGATTTATTTGGGGGGGGGGGGGGGAGGCTTGTAAACAGAGGGTTTCCCTTGAGATCTGTAGCACCTTTTTTTAAATTTTTTTTTAAATTTAAGATTATTGCCTGTGCATGTGAAAGGGGGGGGGGTCTCCTTTCTTTCGTTATCGAAAGCGTGTTTGTTTGTTCGCCTGTATCATGAGTCTGCAGCTCGACGCGTCAGGCGTGCCGCTACAGCGGCTATTATGTAAACAACCTCTGCCATCTGTCTCACATTGTGAAAGGGAGGGTGAGGGTGGGAGCTTTCTGGGTACATTTCACCAAACCCGTCCTGGTAAACGTCAGGGCCCCCCCCCCCCAGACAGGACAGGAGCCAAAGTGTATCTCTCCCTCTCTCACACACACACACACACACACACACACACACACACACACACACACACACACACACACACACACACAACCTCCCTCCACTGATGGAATGTGTACGTTCTGACTTTGCTGCACTCTGCTGAGTAACGCCACGGCCGGCAACCCAAAAATAGCAGCTTCACAGCCTCCTAATAGTCCCCCCCCCCGCCCCCCCCTGCCCCCGACACGTCCGAAGGCGATTGGCTGGTTCCTGGGGCCGAGAAGACGGACGTCACGGCCGCGAAACAAAGTCCCGTCTCCGTCTCCCTGGCAACGCCTTGTCTTATTTTTCTGCGCAACGGGCGCGCTGTGGAGGACGGGGTGACATCGCAGGCAAGCAGGGCCGAGCGCCGAAGGTGCGGAGTGACTCATGGTGAGAGGTGGTTGAGGGTGTGAGAAACGACTCGCAGACGGCGCTCTTTAGACGGCCGTGTCCGTGGCACGTCTGGAGGAAGGGTTGGATTTGGCTTGGCCATCGTGCCCCTCCACCTCCGCCTCCACCTGGGCCTCCGCAGGGACGTTAAAGCACTCAAGTGCTGTTGTTGTCGGTGAGAAGTTCCTTGGTTTGTTTATTTTCAGCAACATTTCTCCCGTCTCACTTGAGCATTAAGGTTAACAGGGTTACGAGGGTTCAAATGCGTCACGGTGTGGGACATTCAGTCGCTCGGGAGCCTAACGTAATATCTGTAAATGAGTCGGCTTGCCGCTTATTTAAACCCATTACCTTTATTGACTGGACAGACCAAACGTTGAACTACACTTCGAGACCGCCGGGGATTCTCAATTCTACAGCTGAGTGTCAACACGGACCCATTTAACGCGAGTCAAGTGCTGGCTTGGGAGCTCCAATCCGAGACTGCGTGGTGCTAATAAACACCACACGCAAACTCTAATGAGACACTGGCAAATTATTGGACAAAAAAACAAAACAAGCAAAGGCTACTACGCCTTTCCACACAACACCGACAAACCAAGCAACATCCCAGTTTAAAAGCAGGAGATTCAGGCCACAGTTGACGAGATTCTTCGCAGCTAACGCCACTGTGGAGGCTTTTCTTTCTGTTTTCATGTGACTGTAGCTTCACATGATGTTGGAATACACACACACACACACACACACACACACAGCCTCCCGTAGGACCACCTCCCCTCTGCCTTAAGACATGTACATTACAACAACGCCACTGTTGAAGGCCGAGTGTGTCAGACGCCATCGCATCTGTAGAGCACACTGTCGAGGCACGCACGCCCTTTTTTTTTTTTCCCGATCAGGTGCTGCCCCCATGACCGCAATGTGGCTTAAGCATCCGCTCTCGGACAATAAAATTCAAATCAGACCGTCGGGGTGAAGGACCTGCAACATGTTGGTCTCTTCGGGAAGCTCACTCCGACTGTGTTTCCGTCATTCTCACCTGAGCTCCAGCGTCTGGGCAAAATCATAAAGCAGCTCCATCTCCTTGGCTACTTAGTTACTTATTTGTTTGTGAGTTTTTATGCTAGTAGATCCCTGTAAATGTTACTTCTTTGGCCCGTGATACAAAGAAATACACTATTTCCAAATATATCGCAAATCACAGGGGGGGAAAAAAACTTCACTTTCCTATTCGCGTTGCATCCCCTATTATGGATCGCTAATCCAAATTCCATGCAGCCCTGCGGGTCTTTTAACATAATAGGAAACATTAATAATAAATTAAGCGCTACCCTACATAATGACACATATATAGCCGCAGCTGTTCCCGCATTAAAAAAAACAGAGAAAAAGACTCGAGCGTCGAAGTGTTGAAACTTTTTTCAAAAGAGGGTGAGATTAATGGGATAGAAGTAGCAAAGAGTGGGAATGAATTCTTCCGACAGCTACAAGAGGGAACGACCGTCCCCTGCTCACGTCCCCAGTCGCCGCATGTGAGCTGACTGATTTGTACAGCGCACAAAGGAGGCAGCCCGCGGGGGAGAACTCGGGAGTAAATGCTCTATTCATAAATGTTAGAAGCCGCTCCGGCAATAAGGGAACTACTTTTGAACACAGCGCCCCCCCCCCCCCACGCCCCCCCCACTCCTTTGAAGCCGAAGAGCGGCGCGAATAGAGAGGACGCGTTCAGAAGCGTCCCGCTTCGCCGCAGCGCATCCTTCGCTTCCGTCAGAGGAAATGTCCCGTTGCCGTGCGTCCAGCCCGGGAGGGGGGGTTGAGGGGGGGGGAATCCGTCCAGCATCCTCGGTTAATTTACAGACGCGGGGACTGCTGCTGGCCAAGTGAATGGGGGAATGTGTTGGAGAAAATGGCTTTTTAATAAATGACAGTGGCGGAGGTGAGTGTCTCTCTGTGACCGCAGCCTCTTATTTTTTATTTCCCGAGTGATGAAAACGTCTCGCGCGCTCACGAAGAGCAGCGCAGGTGAGGGAAAATCAAAGTGGCGGGAGGCAGATCGCCTGGAGATGGTTTGATGGTGCATTCCACACACTGTACTGCAGAAGCTGCGTCTAAATAAACATTGACGTGCCTTTGAAAGACCTAAAGGTCCAGTGTGTACATTTTTTAAGGAGTGTTTCGTATTAAGGGCGATGTCAGCAGGGCCTCTTTAAAAAATGGTGGTGCAAGATGGCAGCTAACGAGAAGCGTGACCCTTTATCTATGTATATTCTGATAATAGTAAGTATATACTTTTATTCATGTATTTATAGGCAGTATGTTAAGCTTTTACCCATATAAAAATCATAAATCAAGCAAAATTTTACACACTGGACCCAACTCCTTACCGCACCTGGTAATGTGTACCTAGTATAAAAAAAAAAAAAGAAGAAAGAAAGAAAGCCAACAAAAAATGTAACAAGCCCAGGGCACAAATGATTCCAAAGGGGGATCTTATTCTACGCCATAATTAGCAGTTTGGGAATCTGATAATCTGGAGCCACACACGCAGCACAGGTGAAATGATCAGTCTGACCCCGATGACCTCACGCGCTGTAAATCCTCCAACGTTGACCGACTCCAACAGAATCTCAACTCTGTACAGGACTTCCAGAGATGCGTCGCCAGTTCACCTTCCTGCTCAAACGCAGCAGAGGTCAACTCGTCATCCCGGCTCCTCCGTCAACCGGGATGATTCACAGACTGGAGAACTGCCTCTCGCGCTCTATTGCACCACCAAAGCCAATAAACAAGTGTCATGATCCTATTCCCCTGCTGCTTGCTGCGCTGCTTGGGGCTGTGAGAGTGAACATCACACCGCGGCCGCGGTGTAGCCGGGTCCACCTGGCAGAGCAGATGCGACCCACGGTCGGCTGCCGTGCCAGTGTGTGTGCGTGCGTGTGTGTGTGTGTGTGTGTGGGGCCGAGAGGGAACCGGGACAGCCTGTTCCGACCTGTCCCGCTATTTTGGTAGCCTGTCATAAACAATCTCTTCTCCGTTCTCCCACGGCTGCCTCCTCACTTTTTATTTTCCCATGAGGCCAGAGGTGGCACTTCACTCGCACCCAGTGTTGTTGGGATTACTCCATAAGAGTACTCCAACTACTGATTACTGATTACTCCTTCTTTCACTACTGTGTTTCACAAGTAATCAATTATTAATCACTTTAGTTGACAAAAAGATAAAGCAACAGTTGCTCAGTGCTTTGGTTTCAACTTTATTAAAGTGCAAATTTTGCAACTCCAAATATTGCCTCTGTCCTCTTAACATGAATGAATGTCCTCTGCACATTTCACAGAACAAACTCATGTACAGCACTGGTGCCTTTTGCACAGCCCGCATTGTTAAAATAATTAGAAGCACAGTAGTTAAAAGATCTATACTGTGCAGAGTACTGCTGACTTACTTGTAAACATGGCTTCCAACAATTTATGAGGTTCGACGTGGATATTTTCGAAGTTCACGTACAGTGAACCACAATATTCTTTGATTTAGACGAGATGAACTCAAAATAATGTCGCTGTTTTTTCTTTTTCTTTCGTCGCCGCCATGCTCGTTTTGGTGCGTCGTCGCACATCAATGCCGTTGCATGCACGGCTGCATCATCAATCTGCGACATGGTTGTTTTTGGTTGTTTTTCTAAATTTCATACATTTTGGGGATAATAAGACGTTTTTATCTCGCAAAATGTTTCGGAAAAGCAGTGGAATCGTTACTTTATAAAAGTAATTGTGATATAATTACCAGTTTTGCCACAGTAATCCCGTTACATTACTCCGTTATTTAAAAATTACTTAAACTACAGTAGTGGATTACCTAGTAATAGATAGAATAGAACACTGCTCACACCGCACAGCGCGTTGGCACTAGAAAGGAGAAGGGAGACAAACAAGCCCCCCCCCCGCTCCTTGGAATGAGACACTGTAGATGACTTCAGTGGACAGGGCTTGTGGAGTTAGTGTTGGGTGACGCGGCGCCCGCGGCTCACCTCTCCGCCGCAAACCGGCGGGTGGACGAGTAAACAGCGAGATTGCATTACTCAGAAGAATGGCGTCTCTCTCTGAGAAACAGGGGGATGAACGCACCGGCTCCTGGGCTTTTGCGTTGCATCTGGCTGGAGTACTGCGGCGACATCCTTCTGCTGCCGACCGCAGGCAGGGAGGGATGGGATGGGATGGGATGGTGGTGTGTGTGGGGGGAGGGGGGGGGGTCGGGACAGCGTTCGGAATCGTATAGATAGACCACGCGAGCGCGGAGGAGCGGCTCTTACGTAACGAGCTCTGCTCACTTTCTGTCATCTCCGCTGGAATGCTTCGGCTTCAGAGAGAGAGGGAGAAAAAATAAATAACCCTACCCCCCCCCCACCCGCCCCCACCACCGTTCGCAGGAGCGCTAACCGCCGACTCGCAGACGTGCTTGTGTTTACGTGGCGCCCACGCCTGGGCTTTACGTTAGAGCTTGATTTACTGTGGGACCGCAGCAATTGTTTGGACAGGTAGAAGAAAAGAAATTGCCAAACACTGACGCGACGTAAGGTGCGAAGACGTCGGAATCTCTCTCTCTCACACACACACACACACAGTTTGGCAGACGTACAGTCGAGCAGTTAAAGGGCTGAACTCCGTTCACTATTTGCATTTCTGCGTTTCTCTTTGCGGTAGAAACGAGGTGATACTGTGAGTGTGGTGCTCCAAAACAGCAGGTTGCATGATATCACACACACACACACACACACACAGTGAGACACTGCAGGATGCTGTTCATGAAGCACTAAGGGGAGAAAACATCACACACTTGCTTATTGTTTTGATTTGGGATTGGTAAAAAACGGTTTCGCAAACGCCGATTCCAAGTTTCCAGCGAGGGATCTTTTTTCTTACATCAATCGTTTTTCCGTTGCAATTAATCTATGAATTAACTGCCGCTGTTGGTTTGACTTCCTGCCAGCCGTCTAATGAGTGCGCTACCAAACAGCGGCGAAGGGGCTGGCGGACGGACCTTTAACCCTGCAGCTGTTGCCGGCGGTGCGCCGTGAGCCCGCCGCGGGGGGGCGGGGGGGGGGGGGAAACACGTGAACCGTTCCACATAACTGCACCAGCGCGTCCGCGAACGCGCGCCCGAAGAAAGACGGCGCACCTTCCCGTTTGCTTGTTGCTGCGAGGGGAGGAGGTGGCGGTGGTGGTGGTGGTGGTGGTGGGGGAGGTGGGAGGGGGGGGGCTGGACGCCGGACAAATGAGCAGGAACAAAAGGGACAAGGACAGGACGAGGGGGGAGCAGGTGGACGGCGGCGCCAAAACAAGAGAGCGAGCCAAGCCCGCCGTCCCCTGGCCGGCCGGCGCCAAAGTGTATTTTAATGTGATTTCTCATTACATAACGGGAGCTGGCGGGCACCCGGCTGCGCTCTCCGCGCCGCAGCTTGGAAACGCCACGCACAGAGGCACGCGCGCGAGACAACAGCAGATATTCAGGTGTGTGTCTGTGCTCTCTCTCTCTCTCTCTCTCTCTCTCTCTCTCTGTCCCTGTTCTCACACAGGGAGGCTCAATAGGAGAGACTCCCGGCTCCATCTTTCCATGGGAGGAGTGGAGAGCAGTCAACAACACAGCCTCACTGCCCTTCAGCAGTAGGACAGCACAGGTCTGAAGGCGCCCCGCCGACTGACCTCTAGTGCCGTCGCTGCGCGCTAATATCAGGCGGCTGCAATGACAATTATGTGGTGATACGATGGGGATATCTGTTTAGCGACCGAGGGTTCATACTCACCAACAAAAGATTTTATTTTATTTTATTTTATTTTTTTTACAGTGTTTTCTCTCAATGGCAAAAACTAAATAAAAATTGATCCAGAATATTAGCAAACGTTGCCTAAAATCTTAGCTTCTAAACTGAAACTAGAGGCTGGAAAAATCAAAAGTCCAAACTGATCCTGCACACAGCGGGTGATACTTCCATGAATCCTTTGTGCGCTGCCTGATAAAGGCTTAACCAGTTGTGCTGTCATCCTCCCGGCACTTAGCCCTACATTAAAGCGTACTGTACGTGGCTGAGGTTGAATGAAAAAAAAAAAAAAAAAAAATCAAACAGCCAGAAGCAAAGAACCAGACGTTTCCGCGTAAAAAGAGAAAGCCTGCTGCCAGAGTGCCTTCCGTGTCTTCCTTTTATTCCCATTATGCTACGCAGGGACGGACACATTAGGAGCAGCTGTGGAGTAGCTACGAGGCGGATTAAACAGCGGTTATATAACCGGTGACCTGCTAGTGCATGCGGGGCCCGCACATCCTGGCACAGCGGCTTATAGAAGCGGCTTACCGCTGCAAATGACTCACTTCGACGCTAAACTGACATCATCTTTGACAGCCTACATCACGTTGCCAGTGAAATAACCATCTGTGTCCCTCGACTCCAAATGTGTGTGTGTGTGTGTGTGTGTGTGTGTGTGTGTGTGTGTGTGTGTGTGTGTGTGTGTGTGTGTGTGTGTGAGGGGGAGGGGGGGCGCCGCGACTCCTCTTGTAATAAATTATATGAATGATGAATGAACCTCGCTCTGCGTTCTCGCTCGCATTCACGAGCCTAAAGGGACGTTTCAAATCCCCGGGAAATCGTATTTTGGCAGCTTTTCATGAAGAAGTCTTTCGCTCGTGACCACCAACGATGTTTTTTATAAGGTGACGGAAAAGCCACGTTCAGTTCACCACTGCGTAACTGACAAGACAATCTCTGCGTGCGCCAAGTCATTAATGCGCCATAAACACGGAACGAGCCCTATAGTTACCGATGTGGCACTTTAGCGGGACGTTCTCATCGACGCACGAATAACATCGCGCATCGCGCGCAGGTGATGTTGCGGTCGCTGCTTATTCATCTCTTACCTTGGTCTGATTAATGAGGAGACCCACGAAGGTGGACACCAGCACCGAGCCGGACATGCTGCCCTTCCGGCGCATCTCCTGCTTGAGGAACGGGAAGGCTGCGGCCGGCGGCTCCTCGGGCACGGTCACCGTGTACGACTGTCGCATGCTCGGCATGCTGTCGACTGGAGAGCGGTTGGAGCCGACGGGAGCGACGCGACTCGTTCGTGGGGTCTCGCGGTCTGGCGGTCTGGTGGTCAGGCTCCGGGCGGGCTACCCTCGGCTGGTTCGGATGGACGGGTCTCTTGCTTCTATCGCCGGGAAGCCGAGCGAGAGTCGTTCAGTCCCCTCCGTCTGATGTCACTCATTCAGAAAAAATCACGCCGATGCGAAGCGGACCTGTGGCTTTCTTTTTTTTCTCTCCCCCCCCTTTAATCCCCTCCGCGCGGAGCTGATCGAAGCCGCTAAATAATGAAGGAGCTCGGGACGCTGGAGCGTTCCACGCAGGTGGGAGCGACTCACGTTACTAGAGCGGCTCCGTCAATGGTAATACGTATATATATGTGAGTGAACGTGTGTGGGGCGTCGGAGCCGCGGCGCTGTCAGGACCTGGAGGCCCCGCCCCCGCTCCGGCTCGCTGGAGAAAGTCGGCCCACAACAAACGTCACAACCGACCGCCTCCGGCCCCGCGCCGCCTACGTCAGAGACCGCCGCGCTCGCCGCACGCCGCCAATCTGAAGGGCCGGCGCTTTGTGGTCCAAGGAGACTGCTCATCTTCATAATGACCACGGTAGATTGCACGGTGCGGTGGGGGGCGGCGGAGGCTTTATGTGTCACCATAGAATTTAATGTTGCGTTGCGAGGGGGTGTGCGCGCGCAATGATAGGGATTAACGTTCGGCGGCCCCAGCGTGACGCCGCCGAGCTGAAAAGTTCATTCCCGCAGTCCCGAAACGGATCTCCTCCTAACGAGCTTCCGATGAGTCACCATCGCAGCGACAAACAACAGGTTTCTTTTTAAGTGGTAATTAGGATCAATCTGTCAAAATGGTCGGGGAGTTTTAAGTGCAGCGACGACATGAAATGCGTCACATGGCATCCAGTGTTTAGGCCGGGATTCTGAATTAACACAGCATGCAGTGACGTCAAACCATTAAGGGATCGTGCCACAGTTCATATATATATATTATGTATATAACAAGGAGGAGGAGGAAGGTACAGTACTGGAGGTTAACTGTGAAGCTGCTGACGGCCTCGCCACTTGAACTGACACGCTCCGAAAAGTCAAAGAATGAAATTGAAAAATAATAATGAAAGCCACAGATTTAAAAAGAAAGATTTCGTTACGGTGCGACTGTTGAGTTGGACCGCAAATGAGAATGCAACGACTACCACAAAAACACCCTGTGAAAAAAACATGTTGACAACGTTTCCCCCTGGGTGCGAGCACAAGCTCGTCTTTCTTTCCAAAAAAACAACGCTGTTGATTGCTAGACCATCCAGTTTCAAAATCTTAGAAGGTGGCATCATTTATTTATTTATTTTTAAATCCATGGCAATGAGAAATCAGCCTTTTGCCAGACACATTAGTCCTATTTCAAACGGCGGCAGCAAATATAACTTCAATTGCCATTTTATAAAGAGGCAAACATGAACTTTTTAATAATGTTAGATGCAGGGGCGTTGAGTGCAGCCGGCCGTCCGTGTGGCTATCAAACAAAAGCACTCTTGACACTATTGAAAGTTCTCAATTAAACATGAACTGGGATTTTCTGTTTTCCAAAATAGCAAACAAGCGCAAACCTTGCGACAGTTAGCTGGCTGCGCTACCTGCCGCGCGTCCCTTCACCTTAAAATATTCCCTTTCAGGCCTTGATGATGCAACATGAGTTTCTAGAATGCCGGGGTTTGAGTTGCACAGCAGGTTTCCAGCGAGTGAGGGTGAGCTCAGATTAATGATTCGGAAGGGTGAGTGGAAGAAGTGCACCATGTTCCAGCAGCAGCAATCTCATGACCCGGGCTAAAAGCATGTGTACACAACAAATAGCGCAAGGAGCACATTCCAGCATAGGTCTTAGCTTGGGTGTGTGCATGTCTCAATGGGTACATCCGAGGCAGAGAGCCACAATGTGAAACACGGCAGTATACATTTGGAGTTCATCTTGTAAACCTAATGCACAGAGCAATGCAGCCCAGTACTAAAATAGGGCAAAAAGCAATGTGAGTGCTTATATGTAGGAGAAACCAGAGTACAATTGCCTGGGGATAGCTCTCCTATTTTTATAAGATAAATTTGGCACATTAATCTCACAATCATTCCATTCAAATGTTCAAATTTAACCTAAATACAACAGGTTCCTTTTGGGAATGATTACTGTTGTCATGCATGGCATGCCTAAGCCCCCCACGCTACATTCCAACTAGGTACAGGCCATCCTGCGTCTCGGCAGAACAAATAGTTTGTGCTGACATTACTTCATCCCCGCCACGAAGGAGCACTCAGAAGCAAGAAAAGGGAAGGGGAGTTACAGCGAGAGTCAGGCTTTTACATGAAAATAAACAATGCTGTCTAATTACTGCTTAAAAGTTCTCGGCTGTGAAATTAAGCGAGCAAAGTTAAATCAGTCAACACAACCACAGGTGGCAACGATCGCGATCCGGAAATTCATAAAAAAAGAAGAAGAAATACAATGATGTATGTATATATAGTATGTGTGTGTATATTTATGTATGTGTGTGTGTGTGTGAGTATGTATGTGAGACAGTGTTATGATAGGGTAGGATTAAATAAGTTTATACGTCTTCCTACTGCTTTTCGCTCAAGTAAACTGAGTCACTTATGAAGTCACAGATGCAGCTATACTATTTTGCTTGTTCTTCATTTCTTGTGAACTTTTTTATTTTTATTTTAATCTGTTCAACCATGTGTGTGCCAAAGTGGGGACAGCGAGCTTGGTCGGATGTCGGCCTGTTTAGCAGACAAACAACTAGTCTGTCGAGAGCTGGCTCCAAATTCAATGTGCCACGTCAGAGATCAGATTTATATTGCTCCGGCTGCTGCACACGTTATGCTGATTCGCCATCATGGGTGAGTTACACTTTTTCTTCTCAAATGTTTCCTTGTCTCATAAAATAAGTGGTTTCACTCCTGATAAATACATTTGTCAGCACGAGAGCGCCGCTGATCATTACAAATGTTTTAGATGATTTGATTTGTTGTCATCAACCTGGACTGTGACGGTGTAAGGAGGGATGATTAAGTTAGTCAGATCAATTCTGAAAAATGGGTGTTTAATGCACATCAGAAAGGTAATCTTGTGTTGTGTGTTCTGTTTAAAGAGACTGTGACAGTTTTTTTTTTTCTTCTGAAGAAAGAAGAAAAAAACGAAGCAAAAAATATTAACCACTTGATCAATAACCAATTTAAACGATTAAAAAAAAAAAAAAGTAATGCATGCTCGCTGTTGCTTATTGGGTTAAAGTGAAATTTCAATACACGGCTTTGAGTTTTAAAATGTTTGCACATAATATTTTATCCAAACCCGCAAACCTAATATAAGGGAACTCTGTCAAATTCTACAATGTGTCAATAATTAGTGACGCATCAAGAAAAAATGGAGGCTGTCTCTGCTTTGCTTTCACTTCTGTCTTTGACACTTCTCTTGATTGACGCTATGGCTGTTGATAAATATAGCTTCAGACTGGGCTCTTTGCATACTTTACATCTCTATGTAATGCCACTGCGCAGCATATCAGGACTACTGTCACGCCTTGCACATCATTGAATTAAAGATCAAAGCCACCATATCGTTTTCCATTGAAAAGTCTTAACTATTTGCACAGACAACAAACACCCTAATATTTGCTATTGTTGCCACAGTGATCCCTTTAAAACAAAATTGTTATGGTTTCCCTTTCATTATCAATTGTTATGATAGTAAACTTTATCATTATTAAAACAAAAACAAAGTTGAGGCCTCGTCTGGGCTGATTTCTGGGGGACCGTGGTCTAAAATGTTTATCAGTGCAGACACCTGGCCATGTGGGAACTGGGTCATTAAATGTGTCTGGAATAGCAGAGGCCTGGGGTTAATTAACGCTACAAACGGCGTGGATGGTAGCGTCAGGTTGAAGCCCATTATTTGGCAGTCCTTGCGCAGTGGATATGTGTTGACTACTTGGCAGTTCAGATGAACAGGGGTCCAGTTGGAGCTTGCCTAAACCGCTGGGAAAAGGGATCAGAGATCATTTACAGCCATGGAGCGAACCCCCGGAGAGTCCAGCGTGCTGCAATGAGTGCACGTGGCAGGATGGAGAGTAGTGATGCAGACGGCTGACTCATGAGAAAAGTACGCAAGTGAACATACCACGTAGCTTAAAGGCGGCCGGCATCGACACAGTTAAATATTGTTTTGATTATAAACAGGTAATAAACCTGAGCGACTTTACAAGGCAACGCTTGCCTTTATGTAATTTTAACAATAAAAATGTCCTGATGAAAGTCTTTCCTGTCACCCGGTGGTCTAACGGCAAACGTATGATGATAGCCCATTTTTCTTTGATGTGTATTTTTTGGAAAAAATCTGATATATCAGTGGGGATTTAAGTACATCAAGGTGTATACATACATACACATGTATATACATATATATATATATGTATGTAGATACATACATATATATATATATATATATATACATATACATATGTGTACATATATATATACATATATATGTGTACATATGTATGTATGTATGTATGCCTGTGCCCAATACATTTTTGTGTTCAGCAAATATATAACAATAGAAATATATAAAAAATACAATAAAATAAATAAAGATATACAGTATGTATATGTACCATATACCCCCATAAACCTTTGTAAGAGACAAACAGACACTTGCTCTGTCCTAGAGAGCACTATTCCAAGAAAAGATTTATCACCAGTCTCCTTAATTCTCTCCTCTGCTCCTCCTACTTCCTGCCGCCCACTCCCCTCCCCCCCTCCTCCACTCTCCGCACTCCACTCCACTTGTGTAAGTGCTTATTGCGACTAATCCCGACGTGAAGTGGGTCAATTGTTCTCGGTGACTTGCAGAGGAGGCTCGCGCTCATTAGCGCTGACCGTAAAGATGGGACTCGTGGCCTGAAGACCCAGCTCAACGTGGCTGCACGGTTCCTTTTTTTTTTTTTGTAGAAGGGCAGGGAGGGCCAATAGTGGCCTTTGTAATGTTCATGCGTCCATGCTGAGAGCTCATTTATCACTTGGCCATGGAGCTACTTAGGTACAGTGGAATAATTACCTCGGATTTGCATATGAAGGGTTTCCTTCTAAAGTATTCTGTGTATTTTTCAGACCCACAGCTCGGGTACCAAGAGACATGGTAAGGGTATGAGAGTGATAAACTGACCTGCAGTCTGTGGCACAGCCAGAAATGTTTCCTTTGAGGTGGCAATAAGTAGATACCACAAATGTCTACATTATTATTATTATTATTATTATTATTATTATTATTATTATTATTATTATTATTATTATCATTATTATTCATTCATTCATTCATCTTCTATACCCGCTTATTCCTATTCAGGGTCACGGGGGTCTGCTGGAGCCTATCCCAGCTGTCTTAGGGCGAAGGCAGGGTGACACCCTGGACAAGTCGCCAGTTCCTCGCAGGGCCACATAGACACAGACAACCATTCACACTTACATGCACACCTATGGACAATTTAGAGTGTTCAATTGAGAATTAAATGTTTTAGAGTGACCTTATAACTGTTGGCCTGTCACCATTCCTATGAATTAGAGAAAATCTTCACAAATGTTAAATATTAATAATGAACCTATATCAGCTTGTTCCACCTGTCCTAGGGTCAGGATTAGGGTTACATTAAATTTCTTCTTTTGAGTGTCTTTTGTTTCCACCAAGAAAAAAATCCAGACCTATCATCAAAGTCAGAAATATGTGTAAAAAGACTACTGCACATCTTTCAACATAGGTGTGACTTGAGATGCTGTAGTGTGAAAGTGAGAGTTCGTTTAGTCAAACTATCCCCCAGCCACTGGCCATCACGGAGCAGAACCAACTTAAGCAACAGTGCCCCCATTTGGTAAAAAAGAGCAACATCAGAACAGAGACAGCAGCAAGGGACTTGGCCATGTGGGAGAAACCTAAAGGTCCAGTCTGTAATATTTGGGCTGATTTACAGTTTTTATATTGGTAGCTTAATATACTGCCTGTAAATACATTTTTTTTAAAAAGTAGATAATTGCAGTACAATAAAAAGTAATTTGGTTTTCCTACCCATAGAACAGTTTTGTATTTCTATATTAGAATATACATACAGCAAGGGTCTCAATGCTGGGGTGGGCAATCTAGCTGTCTGACAATACAATTCATAATGAGGGTGACAGCTCGCTTCCTCAAATAAACCAACGAGGTGCAAAGGCCACCATAGTTCGCTGGCAAGCTTGGGAGAGGTAGGGTGAGCGCTGCAATCTAAAATCTAGCCACTTGATGTCGCTGTTTCCTCTCGAAATCTCCAACTATTACACGCTTAACCTTTAACATATGAGCATCACTGCAGTGAGGACGTCCATTGCCCTGACTCAGCCACCCAACACCGCAGTCCTGCATTAATTGCCTTACCGTCGAGTCCCTGGAGGGGGAGTCCGGCGAGCTGGAAATGCTCGATTCTCGCGTCGTGAAGCTGTACGCCCGGCTGCTGAAGGTGCTGCTGCTGCTGCTGCCGCCGCCAAAGTCCTCCAGGTTGGAACTCCGAGAGATGGCCTCCTGAGTAGAGCTCCGCGACAGGCCCGAGTACCCTGCACGGGAGCTGGGACTGTAGGCGTTGGCCACATCGCTGGTTCGACTGCGGTAGCTCCGCAGGGCACTGCTGGAGGGAGAGGAGCTGGAGGAGGAGGACGAGGTGGAGGCGTCGTTGAGGCTGAACGAGGCCAAGTCCCGGCTCAGGTCGCTCTGGGAGACGGACTTCCGCCGGGCGAGCGAGACTTTGGAGGAGGTCCCCGACGAGGAGGAGAGGTAGCTGGAGTGGGCTGAGGATGAGGAGAAGGAGCTGTAGCCTCCGGCGTACGCCGCCCCGCCGCTCAGCCCCGACCCCAGGGAGCTCTTGACGGGCGTCCGGCTCAAGCTCTCGCTGCGACGGCCGACGCCGCTGCTGCCCAGGATGTCGGTGCGAGGGACGGTGCGGCCCCGGTCGCGCTCCGACGGGTCCGACGAGGTGCTGTAGTTGCGGCTGCGGGCGGCCGAGCCGGCCAGGTAGCTGGAGGAGTAACCCGAGGAGGAGACGGAGGAGGAGGTAGCGGACGAGGAGGCGGGCGACCTGTAGGTGGAGAGCCTTTCGCGCTCCGTGTAGGAGCTAAGGCCCGGGGTCAGGGAGGAGCTGTAGGAGCCGTAGTGGCTGGTGTAGGAGGAGCCGGTGTAGCGCTTGCCGGTGGAGGAGACGCGGGACATGCTGCCGCTGCTGCTGCTGCTGCTGCTGCTGCCGCTGCTGCTCCTGCTGCTGCTGCTGCTTTCTCAGCCACAGGGAGGGCGAGCCTCTGAAAGACTGCATCGACTGCAGCCACAGAAAACAAACGGCGGTATTAGTACATCAGCGACAATCAAATCGATACCGGCAGCTGTTATCCTCGTTTCGGCGAGCGCTCCTTCTGGTTCTAAAGGCGCGACATGCAAGACATCACGTTTCATTTCTGTCAGACGATGATCTTTCGCTGTGAGCTTTTCACCAGTGCCAAACTATTGTCACCGCCACCTGGAGGATTCGCTCCCACGGCAAAGTTTGCCCTACCTGGTCCAGACTCGTCGTAGTTCTCTGACAATGTCCATCCGATCTATCCATCCCTCGACTTAACCACCATTTATCCTGCACACGGAGCTGCAGCGGTGGTGGGGGCGGCGGGCTGGAATCTGTCCCTGTTAGCATCAGGCAAAGGGGTCCATTTACCAAAAGCGCGGTCCCACGGCCCGCGCCGACACTCATATCCCTGTTATTTAAAGGATACATGTCGGGTTTAAAGGCTCGGCTTTCAAGTTTCGAAACTTTAAAGCCAAAAACGTTGTCTCTCAAATTGGAGGCCCAAGCCCCGCCCCTTGACTAGACTCAAAAGCTGGTGTCCCTGAGCTGAGGGGTTTGTCTGAGTCTTTGCCCTGTGTTGGGTGCCTCATGCTGAAAGTGTGTCTCCTTCGTGGTGAGCCGAGGATGGGAGGTGGTCTCGGCCACCACAACCTTTGCTGCGGAAATGGAGGCCAAAGGAAGAATTGCATCTAACAGCGGCCATACTGTCAAACCCTTTACTCTGGCTGATGTCAAGCCTCTTAGAAAAAGCACAAATTAAATGACACAACAGCAGGTAGATGCTTTGAAATGTTTTGGATTTTTCCAACCAGACTTGGTGGCGCAGTGGTTAGCGCTTCACAGCAAGAAGGTTGTGGGTTTGATTCCGGGGCCCGGACCTTTCTGTGTGGAGTTTGCATGTTCTCCCTGTGTCTGCGTGGGTTCTCTCCGGGTTCTCCGGCTTCCTCCCACACTCCAAAAACATGCATGTGAGGTCAATTGAACACTCTAAATTGTCCGTAGGTGTGCATGTGAGTGTCAATGGTTGTCTGTTTCTATGTGGCCCTGCGATGAACTGGCGACTTGTCCAGGGTGTCACCCTGCCTTCGCCCTAAGACAGCTGGGAGAGGCTCCAGCAGACCCCCGTGACCCTGAATAGGAATAAGCGGGTATAGAAGATGAATGAATGAATGAATGAATGAATGAATGAATGAATGAATGAATGAACTTTTTGATATTCCTGCTAAATTCAAAACCAGTAGCTAATACGAGCCACTGCTACATGCACCCCAGAAAACGTACACGCACACACACTTTGTGCCGCCATTTTGAAGACATGACACAATATTTTATTTATCAGACCTGCAATGCTGCTTCCCTGGATGCCAGGATGAAGGAGCACATCATGTTCCTTTGACTGACGAGACACTTTTTGCTCGCGGCAGTATCAAGGTATCTGGTTGATGCTGATCCTGGTTGAGTTCAGTGAGAGCGACTCCTATTTCTTTAAAAGCTCTTCCTCTCGCTCTCTCTCTCTCTCGCTGTACCCGCCTCCAATCCTCTCTTACTACTGTCAGCACTCTGCCGTCTCAAAGTGCAACTACGTCTCCTTGGTATAATTTCCACTACTTCTGGGTCTCTATAGCCTTTACCCAGCCCTCCACACCCCCCACTCTTTCTCTCTCTATATCTTTCTCTCTCTCTCTCTCTCTCTTTCTCTCTGTGACCAAAGGTCTATCAATAATTCAGCATATGGATCTAGAGGAGGCAGACAGGCAGCGTGCTGGAGACAGGCCAAGGTACACTGCTGCCCAAAACACACGGAGACGGGCCAGTTGGCTGTGGCCTTTCAGGGAGGAACTGTTAAGCACCAAGATGCTGCCTTGACTTTGTGCCGGACTATAATCTGGCACAGCTGATTTTTTTTTTTTTTTTTTTAATGTGTAATACTGGATAAATAGACATGCTGTCAATGACAACAACCCTACTTCCCCGAAAGGATGATGCCTTGATTTCAGTTCTCTCTCTCTTTTTTTTCTTTTTTTTTTTTAGCAATTTTAACTTGCTGTTTGTGGGTGCATGTAATAATTAAGGGATGTGTACCTTCATTCAATGTTTTGCATTGCAGGAGAAATTGCCCAAATGCACTATGCATGAATATTTTGGCAATAAACAACAGATGACCCTAAGCGTAGATAGAAAATGTAAAAGGAATAATAATATTTACATTTTATTCAATGCAATTTCATGGAAGGTACAAATTAGGTCTAAGGGCAGTCAAATCTGTCAGTCAAAACACAATCCACATCATCGCAGTTCAGAGGTGAGAGTTATTTTGACTTTTGACCGGAGAGAAACTCATTCATCACTATAATTCCACCTGCTTAGACAGCCTGTACTTATCATCTCTCTCACTCAAGCCCTCATTATGTGACTCTTCTCACAGTGTAAACACCTGGATCAGGAAAATGTGTGAGCGGTTAGCACCCTGGCTGATCCAGCATTGTGTTTTGCCTGACAAAGCTGCAAAGTTGCATAAACGCGCCGCAGCAGTTGTTGTTTTTAAATTGCCGGTTGCACAATAAAGAACAGAAACTTTGTTATCCAGCAGATATCGGAATTCCTATCTTTTTTTGACTTTCTAATTGGACCCCGGTGGGTATTCTGGAACTTTGAGGTCCTAAAATAACCTCGGCCATCGACCGGGCTGCACCTCGATGCTTGCACCTCCATGTGTTCCTGCAACTGTGCCACAGCCAAGGAGGGCAGCCGGACAAAACAAGCCGGTGCTAGCCTTGTGAGCAAGTTGTAAAAAGTGAAGCGCAAGTGACAAGTCCCACTGCTGGGAGTAGCACAGCACAAAATGACACGCGGGCTTGATAAAATGATAGCAAACTATGAATTTTTACCTTGTTGGAGGAGATGTCTCCAAGGAAACAACAACAACAACAACAGCTAGCCAGCAAGTTACCATAGCTGCCATGGCAACAAGCTGCCTTTGTTTGCCCACCACCAACATGTAAAGGACTTGAAAGCAACAGTGGAGGATGTGGACATTTATTTTTAGATTTCTTTTTAAACTTTTCATCGAAAAAGAGCAGAAAGAAAAAAACATTCATCCTAATGAGCCTCATGGCTGAGCGGAATTATGCAGAAGATGAGCTTGGACAAGATGATATGGAAAAATGTACCAGAGGAAAAACTAAAAGTGGACGAGCTGCCAGGCCTGTGTGGGATCTATGCATACAGGGGCCGTCAGCAGTGACCATCTCAGAGCATTGAGAGAGAAGATTTGAGCAGCTGACTGCTGGCAATCCCTGGCAGAGAGCTGGCGAGATGAGGTTTCACTGACTGAGCGCTACATTTACTTTCGCTACACAGGAGCAGTCTTCACAAGCAACACAAAGGGAAGAACAGAAAGAATAAACTATTTGTCCTTTAAAGTTCAACACATTTTATCGTTGTGTGTATGTACTAAGTTAATAGTGTATGTCTGGACCCCTGTTTTTCATTGACAGGGGCTAATCCACTGCATAAAGGTCCTTACACTGGGAGCGAATTTGCAATGTTTTTTTTTTTGTTTTTGTTTTTTAAACCTTTTGAAGTCAATGGAGCCTTACACACTGGCAGCGAATATTTGCAAAGCGAAAAAGCAACAGTTATTTTTTTCAATTCTTTTTTTTTTTTTAAGAATTAAGAAATAGAAAACGTTTTTTTTTAAATTTGTGGTAAGGATACATAATTTAACTCCTACCGTCTATTTTTAGGGAAAAACGAACAACAAATATGTTTATTATAAATCAACTACTATCCAAAACTACCAACTCAAAATTACTGCCATTCATAAACTGGGTCCATACATGTGCCCCAATACAAGAAAACAAATTCTGTATTTTTGTAGGTTTGTAAAAGGAACAGAAAATAACTTGACTCCCAGGAACCCCTGCAAGCACAGTGATAATATGGGACGGGGTGGGGGGGGCGGCACGATACTAATGCATCATATCACTCACTTGTGTGTATTGGACGCCGGAGCCGATCCCCAGCGAGGCAGGAGAGTGCATGTGATGATGAGGAACAATACAGCCTCCTGAACCCCAGAGACTCATACAACGCTAATCTAACGGCAGCAGGCTTGCTCTCAGGCAGTGTTCAGCGAGGGCAATTGTCTCCGGTGGTGGCCTGTGCGCACTTTGCGCAGGGAAATGTGATGCGCATTGTGTCACCTCAGCTGAGTCAGTGAGAAGTTGGCGCAAGAAAGGGCGAATGATACGTAGGATTGGATTTTTTTTTCTTCTTTCCAGCAAATGAACTCCTTACTATCTCCACTCAACTGGCATATGATTCATTGGCACTCGTGTAAGTCAGATGGCAGGAGATGGGAGTAGAGATGAGCCCTGATCACAAGGACGATGAGACTCGCTGACACCCTCCTCACTGGAGGACGTGGGGGGGGCAAGCCACACATGTCCACTGTTGAAAGGTCTTACTGTTTACTGAGTGACTGATCACAACAAAGTGTGGTAGGAAAAGGTGCACAAACAACGGGGATGACTACAGCAGGGCTCACACATCGAGATTTTAAGTTATATTGACGTGTTGTCAAACACGATATAAAAGAAGCTAATCTCACTTTTATTGACATAGCTTGCTTTGCATGTAATTTATACGAGCTAGTTCCTAGTTTCTCTCTCAACACAACTTGACTTTGCCCCGCCTCCCTCTGCCTCTCGGAGCACAACCCGGCGGGAACCCGCCCCGCCCCCACTCTCTCACTCGCAAGGAGAGCAGGCCAGGTGCATGATGGCGGACACACGGAGGCAGAGGAAGACGAGACGGAAGCTGACGACGAAAGAGCCGGTGAGCAGAAAGGAAGCTGCCGCTTCACTGATGGTTCGGATTCAAAGTGTCACATGTGCAGCAGAAAACTGCATTCTGTAGAGAAAACCGCTGCCGAAAGATGAGACTACTGTGCAGCCGGTCTTTAATGAAATAGCCTGTGTGAGATTTGGCGCAAGGCTTCGACTTACAACCCTCCCACGGAAAAAATCTGAAGATTTATGTTGCACGTTGCTATTCAGCAAAAACAGATATATTTTGAGATGTTATATTATAAACTGAGTTATTGAAATGATTGTTTATTACTGTTTTTTTTTTTATTAAGTCCAGAGTCAGAGGAGCAGTAGGAGATTAGAGATGAAAGCTTGATGTAGAAGCATTTGCCAACTACACCTGACATGAACCCTACAGAGAATCTGAGGTAGTGTCAAGGGGAACACGAGAAACAACTGCTGACTGCGTGATAATATGTGACTGGTATCCATAATTCTGTTAATACACAAATGACACAGTGTCTATAACAAGGAAGTGCATGGAACACTACTCTGGCAAAAAGCATAAGCAGTAAAACATGGCAAAAAGCAGGTAGGGATGCCGGTCCCAAGGCACAATGGATGTTCAATCAAAAATGTATTATGCACTGTATAAAAATACATGAATAGCTAACCACATGCATGCAATCTTGCAGCTGATTCCGTACAGTACAGTTACCAGCACTAGCACGCTGGCAAACTCGGTTCTCCAAAGTACACAGCAAAAGTTCAAATACTTCAGCAGCATCAAGCAGATTCCACTTCCAAAATATTAAGAAAAGGGGGAAGTTTCAAAAGGCATGGCGACTCTCATGAAGGAATGAATGGACTTGACCAGTGACCCCAGCTGTGACTTCTGATCACATGTGTAAAAAGGAAACAAAGGGTAGAAGCCTTAAAATGCTTCAGATGGAAATATAATTCAGCTGAATGGACAATGCGGGAAAAAAATCATTCTATATCTTATGTATGTATGTATTTATGTATGTATGTATGTATGCATGCATACGTGTATGTATGTATGTGCATTTTCCTCCTACTAAAAATAGATTTTTGTAAATCCTATTCAAAATGCTGGTAATAACACCAGATATCAGCGCAGGGGGTCACTCAGAGATTTGAGCAGCCCAGGTCTTGCCAGTGGCTATATATACCCTGACATGTGAGTGAATGGAGGACTGCTGATGTCTGTGAGCGCCACGCTGACTTCTCCTCCCTTCCCTTCGTTCCTCGTGCATGAGAGGTTGCACTGGTTGCCAAGTTGCTTGGGACTGGAATGGCTCTCTTACCTTCTTTACTATCCTACCGAGCCACAGTTGGCCTTTGTCCAATCTTGCCTAAATACTGGTTAGATGCAGTTCAACATTTCCTCTCAGACAATCCACTGCCTAGCCCATGAGGGAGTGCGAAGAAAGTAAATAACAAAGGGTTTACAGCTGGATTAGAAGGAAAAAGAAAATGAGCGACATGGTTACACAGAGCTGGCAAACAGAGACAAATAAAAGATCAGAGTACCATATCAAAAAAAATGTGACTCATCAATACGCTCGTGAAGAGATGAAGTGTTTATAGTTTTGTTTGTCCCAGTCCCTTAATTAATGCTTTCAAAATAATTTTGTTAACCAAACCCCTTTAACAATATTATCAAAAGCTGCAGAAATTATTTTTTGTTTTATTCTTTGTGGAATAATTTATTTGGTTTTTTTTTTGGTTTTTTTTGGGGGTGTTGTTGTTGCTTAGGACCTTTGTGCCAGACAACACGACCAGGTTTCTGCAAGATGAAAATCAGGGAATGAAGCATTTATCAAGATCACCATCTGTTGGTGACTCACAAGAGAGGCAATAAAAGCAGCGTTGACCTCGACAGGACTGAAACCGCTGGCCACAGTGATTGATGATGGAGTCTGTGCAGCTTGCTGGCACGATTCTTTATTCATTGGGCTGATGATTTGCTCAATTAGGTACCATTATTGTTTGAAATAACTATCAATCACGACCATTCCGCTCGGGGACGTGGCGGGAAGCGTTACACACAAACACAAGTGGTCTGAGGCCAATGAATGACTTTTTGTTTTTCAACACACCTGCTTCCTAAACATTTACAAAAAGTCCTCGCGCTGCACTCGGCCTTACCCTCGTCACAATGGCAACAGCGCAACTCATACCTGACCAGTAGAACGATTCCACACTGCTGATGAAGCACAGTTGGCCTCGATTTAAATGTTTCACTTATCTGACGACGATCTTACATTACGCGCTATTAGATTATCGGGAAATGCTACGTATGAAATCAGGCTGCGGTGACTCACTCACCAACTCGTCAGAGGTATGCCGTCACTAATGCATTTTAAACAGCTCAACAGAAAGACATCTCTGCATTGTTGGAACATGTTTCATATCGGACTGGAGAAGAAAAGAGCTGTGAGTTCAGAAAGAGCACCCAATAAAAGAAAAATACACCACATGACTGAGAGATTTATCCTCCAGCATGGAGAAACTCTGCAGGGGTGATGGACATGAAGCCTTATAGAATTGTTGAAAACCAAAGACTTTTGAAACTTTCACGGTATATCTGGTACCTTAATATGCACAATGAAACAGGTGCCTGACGGAGCTGTTTTGGTGTAACACAGTGTTGACAGTAAATGGGTAAAATGTTGTTCACTTACTTTTTGAATCTATCGTCGGCATGACAATGACCATTTTTCTAGAAGCATGAGCCTGCGATGGCAAAATTAGAAGGCAGTGACGTGCAACTTCACCTTTTCTTTTTCCATTTCTGTGAGTCACTGGTAAAGTTGTAAAACACAGAGCGTTTATTTATACTTCCCCCTGCATTCGCCTCGCAACTTGGGGCCTATTCATCTCTGCCGTGGAGTCCTTGTCCAAAACTTCCACATCAACAGAAACTGGGGATGTGTTCTGCCAGACGGGGAGTGAGTGCGAGTAGTTACCTGCCGTGTTTGTAGCTGTGTGCTTCAGTCCCCGCCGGTCACTCTGGTGCAGCTCATTCTACTACTGCCACCCCTCGTGACTCTAATGACTCCTGTGGAAATAGAAACGTGACACAGGACAAATACTATTTAATCATTCAGACAGCAAGATAAAAAAAAACAAAAAAACAAAAACAATTGAAAATAAAGGAACAATAATTATATCTTTGTGAAGGTTCTCAGTCGTCCAGGTCATTTTAATGAAGAAGGGTTAAGTTGAGGAAACTGGACTTGTTCTTGCGATCTTGTTTAAGATTGCAAGAACAAGTCCAGTTCAACTTGATACTTAAATCGTTCAATTATCTGTAGGCAAGCAGGGTTACCAAACTCTTGTATATGACTGAACAGAAGACAGGAAATGCTGCACATACAAAGCACGTTTTGCCTCTTGATTTGAAAAGTAAATTAAGTGAAAAGTTCCAATTGAATATCCCTGTTGTGCATGAGCAATTAAAACAAAACAATGAGGCGGCCTTTAATTTTTAAGACCAACTCTTGTTGCTGCGCTTTAAAGTTAAGGTACGTCCGAGGGTGATGTTTACTCATGAGGCCGTCCCAACACTTCCTTCATAGCCCATAATTAGCCATCGCAACCAGCAGCTATAAATACTTTTACTTTGTCCGGTGCACACCTCACAGATAGAGCCTAGCCCGGCGGAAAAGTCCAACGCTCAGGAAAATCCACAAAGTTCCAACGCGATATTCCTTCTCTGTTAAGGTCGTCACCTTGGGAGAAAAAAAAATCCCAACAGCCGAGCAAACAGACAACTTAGCAGTTGTTGTTTTTTTTTTTTTTAACTGAAAAACAGGCACCTACTAAAAGAAAAAAGATTGGTGGTTAAGTTGGTTTGCGAGAGGCTCACCCTTGTTGCTCTGAGCAGTGGCACAGATAACAGACAGACGGCAACGGGTACGGGGCGCTACTTGGGAGGCGCTGGCCCCAATGTGACAGGATAGCATGAGCAGAGCGATCCAGAATGCCGCAGATCAAGTTACAGAGCCGGTAAATATAGCAGATGCCTATGACCTCCGCAGGTCACTCAACACTCGGTGGAATTCCAATTTGCCGTTGAAGGACTTGCATCAAGGCCTTTTTATAAGCCCGGCTGCCTGGGCACGGGCAGCAACACACCGACTCAAGAGAGCAGGACTGGCTGTTGTTCACAGGAACCGGTGAGGCTCGCCGCTCGCTTCGGAGGTTCATGATTTATTCGCAGTTCCTCCAGTAATAGTGCCACGGCGTATCAGATGGCAGTGACACTGAATACGCCGTCACAGGCCGTCACAGCGAGTCCTCTGCCCGCTGCCGCCGGTGCAAAACAATCACAGACACCAAGGGAAAATTGGCATTGGCGGTTGTGCGTCATTTCAACATTTTCTTCATTCATCAACATTCATTTTTAATAGATTCGGACATGAAATATTCTGGCTGCACATGGACTCGCATCTTTACAACCTCACATCCAAAAAGTGCACTGTCGCCTGTGTCCCATCTGAAATCAATGTATGGCAGGATGTAAAAGACACGGATGCAAGACAATGGTGGAAGCCGGCGGCGGCACCGTGGTGGTGGGATACAGCATTGCACACACAGGGAGAGCAGTGGACGGCGGTGGACGACAAGTGGACAGCAGTGGACGACACTGTGCCCCAAAAGCCCAACTAAATACACGAGCACTGCGGACATTTGCGAGCGATTCCGAACAAATATGGCGCAAAACGAGTGCAGTATGTGGAGGCCGGCTCGTGGAGGATGTGCATAACGTTGCCCCACACGTGATTAGATAACAGCCCAGACCCCAGCAGCGCCGCTCGCGCGGTGATGGAGCGCCGTACGTGAAGGGGGGCGGGGATGGAACACGGGACACGGCGAAAAACTTGGCGTCCTCCCACCTCACGTCCGATGAAACGAGCAAATGCCAACGGGGATTTTTTTGTTCTTAATTTTATTTATTAAAAATATAAGGAAGTGAATCGGGGGGGAAAAACTTGAGGCTTTATTCGTCGAAGTGGTTAGCAGTGAAGCCTAGCTACCCCGGAACGGCACCGGCGGAACCGTCAGAACTGCCTGCCGGGTTACGCCAGTGACAACCGCGCAGCTCGTGCGGTGTCCTGTTTCACTGGCAACGCAGAATTGTTTCAGTGATACAGTTTGGACTAGCGGATATTGTCAATTCTCTGTAAACGCGACTTGGTCGAACGAAACCGGAACTTTTAGTCCGGGTTTAGCTGTACATTTCCAGGAAGAACCGAACCGCGGTGCACCGCTGGTATTCCCAAAGTTGTTTTAAATTCTGCGCAAAAAAAAAAAAAAAAAAAAGCTGCTGTGTTTAGTAACCATTGGTGATTTACAAGGTTTCATTCAATAGTTAGGAACACTTGCTAAAAAATAATAGACATACGTGGTATTTCTGTGTATTATGCTACATTATCTGTCAGGGTGTTTGGTGGACGCTAGCCAACCACTGTAAATTCACTCACCTCACAGTTGGGAGCTCATCCCGATCCGACCGGGCATGGAAACGCCCCCCTCTAAAGTAGCTTTCCGGGGGCTTTGCGTTCAAGTTTCTAAACCATCACCGACGTCCGAGCGCGGGACCGACGGCGGAACGCGCAAGAAGACGACGTAGCCGTGGGGTTTATGCAGGATAACGCCGCTAACGAACCGTAACGCCGTC
This sequence comes from Nelusetta ayraudi, assembly GCF_046127955.1. Lineage (NCBI taxonomy): Eukaryota > Metazoa > Chordata > Actinopteri > Tetraodontiformes > Monacanthidae > Nelusetta > Nelusetta ayraudi. The sequence continues at coordinate 6,807,941 of NW_027466098.1, read as the reverse complement.
CCTGTGCAGTAGTGGAGTTCGGTGACCAAGTAACGGTTCTTTTCGCTTTAACAGTGACGTCAGTCCCGTAACAAAGCCTCTCGCTGATTGGCGCATATCTCTGCGTGCGCGTCACCAGCCAAAGGCAGCGAACCGCCTCCTACACCCATCTCCAAGGTGATGAACGTAAACATCAGAGATTTCTTTCATTGAAATAAATAAATAAATAAATAAATAAATAAATAAATAAAACGATTGTGACTTAATCATCAAGTCTTTTTATTTAATTGCTTTTATTTTTATTTTTACGACATTACATTACGACCTCTCTTTTAGAAAATACTAAAACATACATAACTATAGAAAACCATACTTCAGTAAAATGATCAAATTCAAGAACAGTAGCTACCATCTATATTGGTTGTTCAACTATATGAACATTACTGAAGTCATGATCTTTTCTTTAGTTTCTTTAATTGCAAAAATAATTTATGTCATTATATTTACGTTTACTTGATTATGCTTATTTTCTTCCCAGATTTGTGATCAGAAGTAAAATACTTAATCAGTACACACAATGTAGAAATTACTAAATACAAGACCGATTGTTATTGGATCATTTATCTTATTTGGAAAATGTTTGTCTGGTGCTTATGTATTTTCATCAAAACAACCAATTTACCTTTTCTTCACACATGCTCTATGTTATTTGAGTCTTACACTTCACGGATCAGATCTTTCATTGATTTTTTTTATTTTTTTTTGTTCTGGCACTCAAGCAGTCACTTAAGCTTGAGTGTGCGAGCATCTGCACAGGAGTGAATGAGTCATAAAATAATACTGCAGTACAGCAGTATGCGCCGTGCAACACATCCAAAATCCCTGACAGGACTCCAAAAATGCTGCAGTGAATGAAACAAACATGCTGCAAAGAGCGAAGGGGGGAGGCCCGTATTTATTTATTCATTACCATTCAGTGGTGCATCATCTCTACATACATTTATACAAGAAAGATGACTCATCCATTCCCTTCAATACTACATATAGAATCCGGGACTGTATTATGCTTTAGTTTTCATCAAAAACAAAGTGTACTGCAAACAGTTGAGTGGACTGTTTGTGTTATGTTAACATTAAAATCAAAGACAGATAGTTTTCTGAGTACCACATACGCTCTGTCGTACGTCTTCTAAGAGCAGAAAATACTACTACTACTACTAATAATAATAATAATAATAATAATAATAATAATAATAATAATAATAATAATAATAATAATAATTTTCAAGGCACCCAAAGTGCTTATGAGTGTATTTACCGGCAAATCCAAAAAGCAAATATCTATTTAGTTTCAACGGCAGCCAAACCTTTAGAGCAGTGTTTAATATTGATGATGATGATGATGATGATGATGATGATGATGATGATATAACGTGAGACATTTAATTCAAAATGCAATTGAAACATCCAACGGTTTTTAATACATTCTGACACACTGATGCTATGCCTGATACTATGTATCATTCTTTTGCCTCTAAAGAACATGACCCTATATAACATAATTAAAGGACGAATAAAAGGTGGCTCTCAGAGGTCCAAACAGTTTGCCTCCCAGTCTAGTGACTGACTACAATACCTGAAATATAACATTGCTGCACTAGAAGAAGAACGCAGAACACATTAAAAAGAGAGTTTACACAGTGCCGGAAGATGTTAAAGGGTTGATTGATCATTCAGCTTATCATTCAGAACTAGCTTTCGTAGGTAGTTCGTATACATGGATAACTCAGATAAGGAATCCTACAAGAATGTTATTGTATTTTTTATTTGTATTTTTTTGTTATTTGATCACAACAGTTTGAGCTGATCTTAAACGGGATTATTACCACATGTAGCAATGAGATTTTTATTCATTCTGTCAGCCACAGATCTGATCAAACCCACTTACATGCAAGAAATTCTGTGAGGGAATTTTAAGCAATTGTTCAGAAACAATAACTGTTTTGCCATTCATCCTGATGTCTTATTGGTAATTCTCAATACAGACAGACAAATTGCAAAATAAGTTTTAGGGGATTTCATTGGTGAAAAATGCCTCGCCAGCACAGTTGACTCGTAGCTGGTTACACAGACAGCAACAAAAAAGAAAAAGAAATAAATATCCAAAAATAATAAATAAATTACCAATAAAGATTCACAAAGAGTTCATTGGAAATTATCTAAATTAATTTAACAATTAAATAAATTTACACAAACACTATAAAAAACATTTCAGTATAAAACAAAAATCCAATATATCAATTATTCCACATCTCTTGTTTCAACACATTAGGAACTTTTTCATCCCAAAGGTGAAAACAAAGAAACAAGTAAACCTTCTTCATACTGGTGCATACTACATATTCTGACTGCATATACATCTCATACTTTATACCACAGACACTTCAACTCAATACTAAAGTCGGTGCCAGCACTGTATTCCGGCTTTCTGAATACTGGTTTCTATGGCTGTTCACGTTTAATAACATTTTAATCTGCACTATATGCTTAAACAGGTCTACGTCAGGATAATTAGTCTTTTCACGTCACCTGCCGTGTGTCAGTGCTTCACCATCATATATATATTTTTTTTATAAATACACCTTTAAGTGTTCAAGTATAGCAGTTGTGTTATAATATTTAAGTGGTTTATTATGATAGTGAAGAAAGAAACAGTGTTGCATTTAAATACTTGAGCTACTTCTATGTTAAGAGGGTAAAAAGTATTGTCAAAAAGACACTTTGTAAATGCTTGATTTTCATCAATAGGTGAGTTGAGGGTAAAGGCAAACCACATGTTTGTTTCCAAACTGCCGCTTAATGAATATTTGATATTGTGGCCGGACGAATCAGTGGTGTCCAGTGCCGTAATGCTGTGCATTGTCAGGAATCTCCCACTAAGATACATCACTAGCTATAGGAAAAATCAATAGCACCAAACATCAATGCTCCTCTTATACAGGGTGATGACTGAATAATAAAATCAATACGGACAGCATACGTTGATCAAAATGATAACCTATCTTTGGTTGCTATATTTGCATGGTGAAGTGATGTATTCTGGGGCAACTGCTTATTTCACAGTACAACAGGAAAGGGGAAACGTAAATGTATAACCAAACTGAGAGCTCTGCGCGTTGAGGAAAAAAAGCTGTATTAGTATAAGTCTGAACATTGACGTGTAAAGACACAAGTTAAACTAGTGATGGTCCATGAAAAAAAGATCATAGTCAATGAACTGAGGAAATGATGCTAGACTAATTGCAGTACAAACATTTCTCTTCCCATTTTTTATCCCCCACAGAGGGCTGCCCAAAAGGATCCCTTCAAAATAAAAGCAGCTCAGCTCTGAGTTAGTTCAATTTTATCCTGACATTTTGAGCCTGTCAATTAAGTCCCTTTAAATAAAAAGTCACTCTTCAAATTACTTTGCCTATTCCACTTTTCAGCCAGAAACCAGCCCTTTGTCGCAAACATACATACTGATACATCTCACGACTTTTAGAGGCATTCAGAGTCGATTCCACCCTCTCAACAAAGTCCCGCAGGTCTGTGCTAGCAGTCTCATTCTGTCACTGAGGACTCCAGAGTATGCGTGAGGAGCTAATATGGACTGGTGACTTTGGGGTCTGCTCTGCCTCCCCTCTTAGCTCCCTGCTCAGCGCCGCAGCTCAGTGCGCTGCCCACGTTATTGCCCACGTTGCACTTGGTTCACCTGGGCGGTGACTTTAAATCCAGGCGGACGGAGCGCTCTGCCCTTTTAAAGCAGAAAACCCATGACCTCATGCCTGGAGGTGCTGACTCCTTGTCCGCCGGCATGCTGCCGCCTCACTTTAATTAAGCCGACGGGGGGAAAAAAATAAACAAACGAAGAAATAAAAACGACAGTGTCTGCAAAGACTCAGCGGCCTGTGAACCACGAAACCATTTTCCCCTGCCATGCACTAAAAGAATCTCTGTGAAGAGCAGAAGCTGCTCTGACCAGTTTCAACACCCACTGTGACATTTGTAACACTTGATCGCACTATTACAGACAGACACTTTTAAGGAAAGCACGTACTCTCTCTTTAAGTAGAAAATGAAAAAAGGGAAATGTTTAAATCACATCGTAGGCTATGGTTTGGAACAGGTTCTATGTGCGTTTTACCAAAGGAAAGATTGCAGATGTTAGATCTCCGGGCACAGGATTGGGCTTCATTATGACACACAACATGTAAAAAAACCAAAAACAAACAAAAACACCCAACAGCCAATCAAATAAATGCTGGACTTTGTTCAATACTAACAAATTAAAAACTAATTTCACCACCGAAACCATTCAGTCATACAGTGAGTTGAGTTTCCCTCTGAGGGCAGCCGTACTTTCAGTTGCACGTACATGACAGAAACTAATACTTGGAACGGTTCATAAAAAGAAGCCTGTTGGACACAAGACACTGGAAACAGACTTCCAGGCCCTCTGTCCTGTCAGTGAGAGGAAACTAGGTGCGTTTATGAGCATCTCTGTAAGAAGCACACTCAATACTTCAATTTTAACTGATGGAAAACTATTTTGAAACATCTTCAAGGATTTCACATCTGTGCATTCAATGTTAAATGTCACTCTGGTGGTTGATTGTCAGTAACACTTGGGACGGTAACTTTTTTTCTGTCTGCTGGCTCAATGCAGTAAATGAAGTGGAAGTGGAAAAAAATACAGAAACACGAAAAACAAACAAACAAACCTGAAAACATTATTTTCCACAATCCTCTGTTTTCACTGTGAACTCGGCTCTTTGAACTTTGATGTGGGCCTGATTTTTCCTGTAGCAACGACCACCTCGCTTCCTGATGCCGTCCCCTACTGTGTTGACGCGTGTCGCCGGATGAGCGCAGCGCCGCCTTGGAACCGGGTGAGTGTGTGAGAACTGTGGACAAGCCAGCGGTGTTGGATACTTACCCACGCGAGTGCTATAAAGCTAGAGATAAGAGACAGAGCTGCTTTGCTGGTATAGCGGTGCCCTCCCTCCTGTCTGCTGTGTGGCGACTGGCTGAGCACTCGCTCACATTTTATTTCCCCCTTGAAGATAGATTAGTCCACAAGCTAACCAGACGCATTTCCAGCGAGTGCCTCCCAGCAGTCCGATGTCTTTTACGATGGTGCTCAAATATGTTGCGTATTTTCCTCCCTCCGTCCCGAAACGACGCTGCTCCATTTTCCTTCTTTTGGTCAGTTAACCAATAAAAATGTAATTTAGAATGAATAATTGATCCATTAACCAACCGGTCAATCCGTGTTTCAAACCCGATGAAGTGGTCAGACGCCGACGGTTCACTTGGTCTTGGGCACCACCATTAACTCGTCGCCATCCTGGATGCCGTAGGAGTGCAAAACGCGGGTGTTGTACTTCATTTCCTCGGGGCCGAACGCGCTGCACTTGTCGATGTAGTAGAGCCGCATGCTGTTGGTGGACAACTGGACCACCCTGGTCAGCTGCTTCTTCAGCTCGGCCACCGTCTGGTCCAAACGGATGTTCAGCTGAGACGAAGAGAAAAAAAATACTTGCTAGATTTGATCTGAAATTAGTTGTATTACTTTGTCTAAGTCGGCAACATCAATCAATCAATCAGTCAATCAGCCAATCCATCTATCTATCTATCTAACTATCTATCTATCTATCTATCAGACCAACAGACCTGTTCAACTTTCTCCTCACACTGAACCTCCACTCGCGCACGGCATCTGGGTCGGAGGTCAATCTCGGCGAGTGGTTCCAGCCTTCCATACTTGGTAACCAGTGAATGGTACCTTCAGAAAAAAAAAAAAAAAAAAAAGGCACATTGCACAGTCAGGCTTCAGGCATAACATGAACTTTGACACACTGTGTGATTGGTCACTTCAGTCATGCATCATGAGCAGGAGGTGGCAGAAGAATTCACATCCTGTACTTGAATAAAAGTGTGGATACTTGTGTAGAAGAAAGCAAGCACAGATTTGAAATGTACTTAAAGAAAAGGTAAAAAATTAACATAAACAACTAAACAAACAAAAACAAAACTTCTGTACAAATGTAGGGACAAAAATACTCAAGTGAACTTCATATATCTGAAAATAGACTTAAGTACAATAACAAAGTATCTGTACCACTGCTGTTAGCTCCTTTAAAACAATTATCCGGAGAGGAAATTGGCTAAAATGACAAGCAATTCATTAATTGCTAATTGACTAACTATTAATTAACAATCTATGTAAAAAGATGTACCTCTCTATATTTCAGATAATACATGCCGTCATTTGAAAGTCTCAATAAACATATACTATTAAAAAAAGAACTACATGACACACAGCGAGAGCACAGCTCCGTTCACACCCTCCTCGTTTGATGTTGTGCTTGAACATTTCCCTGTAACCGGTGGGAGCGGCGAGAACACAAACAACAAGGGGCCCCACAGTGTGTCCCAGTTCCTGCTTCAGGTCCCCTGTGGATAGTTCCTAGATATTTGACGTGAGCAGACGGCGGCATACCTGTAAGGCAGCTCCTCTTCGGGGTGGTCGAAATGATAGCGGATGAAGAACCTCTCAGCGTCCTCTCGCTCACTCTCAGTCACAACACTGCCGTTTAGCAGCGATATCAACGGAAGTCTGAGGGGAGGCACGCACACGCACACGCACACGCGCACGCACACACACAGAGAGTGATGGATGAATTCGATTATTGCCTCACACACTGCGCGCTCCCTCGGGATTAGCGAGCAACAAAAACAACCTTCGTCCTATTAATAAAGTTGCATAACGGCGAGCGCTGAGCCTCACTGTGCTATGATGAGGCTGCGTCGCTCAGCGTTTGTGTGGGCCTCCAGCAAGGGGATGCCCTGCAGCCGCACCTCCTCCAGCTTGGGGAAGAAGTTCAGCTTCTCGATGTCGTCCCATTGGTTGAGACCTGGTGAGTTACGTTTGGAAAAGGTAGTTAAAGTCATCAAAGCAGGGAAAACTAAAAAAAAATAAAGATATGAAGGTAATAAGGAGCAACCTGATAGCATAAGACGCAAATCGTCTTGATGAGTCAGCTTTGGTGACCTGGTGATGTTTTGGGGTTTTGAATTGTATATGTGACGTTGACTCTATTAGTATCATTATTATTTCACCATTCTGGTCTTTATTTGTCCATTTTGTTTTTTGTTTTTGTTTGTTTTTTTTTGTTTGTTTTATTCTGTTTTCCTTTTGTCCTCAATTTATTTATTTTTCTATTTTCCTTGTCTTTGAGCAGTTAGGAACATACACATAAGAATAATCTTCTTTTGTTCCTTTTTTACATGTCATGTCAGAAGAGAGGACTTATTTGATTATTATTATTGTATTATTATTGTGGTTGTTATTAAATTTCCTTTTATGTGTTGGTGGTGTTATGACAAATAAAATAAAATGAAATAAAAATGAGAAAGCCAGAATTGTTTTGTTAGAAAAACTGACTCTCGAATTAAGATTAAAATATAATTGCAAGGAAAATTTCCTGTGCCTTAAACAACAAAGTCTTTCACAGTATAACTATTTTTCAAATTTGACAAGGTGTCCTGCTAATAAACATTTCTTAATATAAAACCTTATAGCACATCAAAACATGTCTGCATCTTCATAATGTTCCGTTCACACCGCTAAATTCTATAAATAGATTCACCGCTCATTTGTCCTAAAATAGAAACAAGTCCTGAGATAAAAGCTGTTGCGACGCGCCACAAATAACATAAAGTGTTCAGGAGCGATGACGTGTATGCACGTGCTAATTTTACCAGCTGTTACGAAGTCATCAGAGACTCTGACGAGACCCTAACAGACTCTTACGGGTATCCAAAGCTGAAGAGTCCCCCCTCCTCTCATTGTCCCACTGACCTGAGTTGTGCAAGTTGATGCTGCGCAGGTTGGGGAAGAGACGTGGCAGGATGTCTTTACTGTCCTGAATGGACGCCAGGTTGTTGTTGGCCATGACCAGAGTGTCCAGGCTGGGGAACATGGAGCCAAACTTGCGGACCTCTGCCCAGTCCTTGAGGCTGTTGTCGGTGATGTGGAGCAGGCGCAGGGAGGGGCAGGCCACGCTGGAGGCACTCACACTGCTGTACTCGTTAAGGCACAGGAACAACTCCTCCAGACTGCAGGGGGCAGCAGAGAAAAAAGGGACATTGATTTGTTACAGCGGTCAAGTAAAAAAAAGAAAAAACAGTTGTTTACTTGTTCAATTTAGTGAATTTGAGAAAAGTAGATTTTTGACAAGCACACTGAAATATGTGATTGGGAAGTGAATGCAGACAAAAGGATTGGATGGAAGCAGATGATTGGCTCAAAGAGCCCAAAGGAAGAGAAGACCGACGCGTGTAATTGTCAGTGCTGTAACGTTGTGCGGCGCAGTCAGGTTAGGATCACCTATTCAGTCTGCGGCTCTCAGTCAAGGTGTTGAATAATTCAGTGAAAAGTTGACGCTTCAAAATATCAAGTGGTTCTTGCCGAGGTTCCAAATGCAAAATGTCAATCCATATCATTCCGCGGACGTCGTCGGAAAACTCTTAAATAACGAGAACACCAATCGCGCAGTTTATTCTGAGTTCGCTGGGACCTCTGAACATAAAAAATATAATTAGTTGGAGGTAAATTGTAGCTGAAGTGCCGGCGCCTCGAAGGAACATCCAGAGTTGAGCTTCAGCCCGCTTGAGGAGCAGGTGTCCGCGGTCCTGTGGGGGAAGCGAGAGCCGAACGGAGTGAACTGGTCTTCTTACTCGGGCATCTCCCTTGTGAGCAGCAGCACCGTCTCCCAGGGCACTTGAGTGTTATTGAGGACGAGCCGTCGCACTCGGGAAAAGGCTTCGGCACACTGCGGCTCAAGTGTCATCCTTGCCAAGGGGTTGGAGCTCAGGTTTAGAAACTCCAGATTTGGCATGTTGGACACAATTCTGCTGATCTGGAAATAAGACAGAAATCAATGTTTATTTTATTTATCTTTTTTTGCCCAAAGGATTATCATAAATCTGTCTCACCAAACTGTGCCTGGTGACTGACTGTAAAGGTTCTGCAGCACTAAACCAGACTTAAACCTGTGGAGTGCTGTGAATGTTTCATATGGTTGCTACGTAAAGAACAGTTAACTTTCTCACTTTCGAACTTTCGAACTTCATTCCTACTTCCAAATGCACTGAACCTACAGATCTACGCTACTGTATTATGGTAAATGCTCTACAGAAAAATTTGCTATTTTTTTATGCTTCAGTCCCTGTAGCTTTAAAAAAAAAAAAAGAAGAAAAAAAGACAATATTAATCAGTGCATTAGTACAATGTTGTTCATGAAGCAGGGGCCTGTATCACAAAGCAGGATTTTCTCTTGGCGAGATAGCTTCAGGGTTCACCCCAGGTTTTCTGTCTCACAAAGCTGGTTCAGATCTTATCAGCGTACATCGCCACGGTAACTTACCCCAAACTTGCTCTCAGGGTTAAAAACTTATCCTATAAGAGCATCACTCATTGGCCAATTAGGTATTCAGAAAAAATAAGTTTGTGTTCATTCCAACAACCAGACAGAAGAGCAGATACTGTGAGGAGAGTGTTTGTATCGTTCGGATCGTTTAAAATAATAAATGTTATCGCTTCCTTCCTCCAACACATTAATTGTGTAACTATATAGAAGGAGAATATATTTTTTAAGAGATCATCAGGATAATTTTATTCAGTTTTGTTTTTCGTGGCGTCAGCCATAAGCTTTAGTGTGGCACATACGGAGTCAGGACATTAAAAAGGCCACACCCGGCATAATGAGGTTTTTTGTCTTTATCATTTTGTATCTTTATTCTAAATCTCTCGTTATCTGAGGGGATGAGATGATAATTGAAATAAATGCAATCTGTCTGCATAAAATTCATTCACGGTGTGATACCACTTCAAACTTTTACGCTGCCCGTTATGTAGCCAGGTATTTCCTCTCCTACTGGCAACCGCCAAGGTACTGACTTTTTTTTTTTTTTTTTTTTAGTTATTATGTGTCTCTTTTTCATATTTATGTAAAATCTGCTTTTTTTTGCTCCTCACAAAGTGAAGTACGCCGCTCTCTCTGCTCGCTCACCAGTGCGCTTCTCCATTGCGATTGGTCTATTGTCCAGAAACCCACCTTGTTAAACCTAGCTGACCCACCTACGATAAGACAATTGTCAGGGTAAGTCAACGGGGTAAGTCCCCGATAAGTGGAGTGACCCAGGAAAAGTTCATCTTGCTTTGTGATACGGGCACCAGGAGAAGAAATGTGCATCTTAAATACAATGAACAAAAAGTGTGAGTGTATTTATGTTTGAACGTTGATGGCCACTGAATAAGACGAAAGCATTTTTGACATTGGCGAATGGTTAATTTAGAAGCCACTTAGCAGTTCCCTGGATTTGACAATCAATGCTGCAACTGTTTTTAGGTTTTCATCATAAAAAAACAAACACAGTAACTATCTGTTTTTGTTTCTGTCTGTTTTTTTCATGGGGAAAAAAAGTATAAAAATAGGGTACAGCACCTCACGCCAGTCCTGCAGATTGTTGTGGGACAGATCCAGCTCCATAACATGGGAACAGAAGGCAGCAATCTCACCCTGGTCTCCTGCCCTGCTGATCCCACAGCCACTCAACACCAGCACACTGGGCAGGTTCAGTCGGTCTGGCGGTAAGGAGCAGAGCAGAGATTAATGAGGATGAGTCAGACTGCAGGGGATAAGGACCAGAAAAACAACAGATTTATTTTTCTGTGGACTTAAGGTTCCCTAGAAAAGTTCCCTCGACACAAAATAACTGTAAACCTCGTAATTCAGTGCCCTGCTTACATTTAGGATGCAGAATGTTCAGTGTCTTGAAACAAGGAAAGTATGGAAGTACTTAGAGGGGGAGTAATATTACTTGGAAATAAATATTCAGTGATGCTACTCCGGCAATCAGACCCTTGAAAACAATCTGGGAGGGTCCAAGTCTGGAAGCTGCACACTGGAGACAAAATCTCTCTGGTGCACTGCCAGATGGAAAAGCTATCTGCTCCACATTAACCCAACTTCCTGTACGCACACGTTCCTGAGCGCCCGTCATGCTCGCAAGATATCTTTATTCACCTGAGGCAGCCGACTGCATATCGCTTTGCTATTTTCTCAGACAAAATGAAGTTACTTGAGCTCTATTTTTTCCTTGGATTTCATTATGGCGACTTAACTGCATTTTGAAATGGAAAGAGTTGTTCTGCGCCACACAAACATTTATTATAGATTCCGGCTGGGCCTGCACTGAACCGGGTATTTACTTGGATATAAGAGTGACTTCACACGCATCATCGACTTTATGTCAAAATGGACAAGGGTGGAAGATATGAAATCGATATCACTTTCTGCTGTCACGGCATTAAATCAGAGATATGATTCTGATTTTTCTCACTCGATCATATCCTGAAAGGAAAAAAAATGTTAAAGATTCAATTCAATTCAGTTCAATAACTGCAATCCAATCCAGTGTATCGACATTGTGGTGATACTGGATACTGCCTCCCTGTTCTAGATGGATAGATTCAGACTCAAAAAAAAAGTTGGGCAATGTACAGATATTGCCAGACTAAATATGATCTCGGATTACAGAAAAGTGATTTTCTAATGCTCCAGAGTGTTTCAGTCTTTGCCCATTATTTTTTTCATGCATTACTGAAATATCGTGCAAATATTAGCAAAAGCTTTGCGATAGCAATTCCGTCCATCACATCTGCAGAGGTATTTAATCAGCCCACCATGGGATGAGTTTCTTCAGCCATACCGAGTGTGGCTAATGCTTATCTGTTTATTTATCAAGCCAATAAGATGTCTTAATTGATCTGGAAGTAACTACAGAAAGATTCATGTGAATATTAGCAATTTCCTTATTCATGCTTTTATTGTGAAATTTCTGGGAGGTTGGATAGCTACTGTGTTGGGTTACTTCTGCACATTTCAATTTAACCAGGGTGCGTATTAATGCTAAGATTGATTCTGAGCTCACCTTTCATTGGTGAGCCTTGCGGGCCTGCGGTGGGAACCACTACCACCACCCCCATGCCGGGCCCTCTGCGGTAGGGAAAGTTCTCCGGACTGTACTTTTCACTCATCACCTCCACAAAGGATCGACCCCCGATGCCTTGAGATGGCTCCATGTCTCCGTTTGGCTCAGGCTTCCCTTCCTCGGCTGGTCGGCAGCAGAAGAAACGGACGGAAGTGTCAGTCACAGTGAACCAAAGAGGGGAATCACGACAAAAAGGGAAAAGATATATCGACTTCCAGCCGCCCCGCTGTTGTATAATGCAGCTTTTACTTGTACAGCCACCATAAAAGCATTGCAAGTCACTCTGCATTTATCACATCAAGCATGGACAGAGATCCTGAAACAAAAGTTGCCAGGCCAAATGATGTTGTAGAGCCACGCAGTACACAGGGAGGAGTGCTCAGCTCTCTATCTGCAAGCCACACAGACAGTATCCCCATTCTTGCTGCCATAAATTAACCTAAAAGAAAAGCACAAAAGCTGAACTTTTGGAAGGAAGCCGTCGTGCTGTAAAGGAAGGGCCTTTTGGCCTTTCTTATCACTTAACTTTCTGTAATTAGAAGGTTGAGGAACTGTCCTGAAAAGCTCTGGTGAACCGTTGCTTCCTGTAAGATCTGCCGCAGGCCGGCATGAATTATGTAGTGGTTTTGCAGAAATAAAAAAAATGGAATGATCCTGCTAAGTTCACTTGCAAAAACGGGGGACTGCTGTTAACTGTGGGGTGAGAGCAGTTTGTTTTCTTCAAGGGAATCAATCAAATTAATGACGGTAACATCTGTTGCCATAACAGAAATAATGAACCCACCGCCACAGCAGCGAGCTTGATTTCAGTGCACCTGCACATGAAAACAGTCGCGAGAGATGTGGCAGACGTGTCTTACCCAAAGAGACGTTCTCCTCGGTTTGACCAGTATCGCTGTCCGCTGTCTTAGCCTGCGTTTGGGCTAAGGGCCTGTCAACACAAGAAGGGGATGCTTTATTAATACAAGATAGATGTGATGGCGAAAATCCTGCACAACATCACAAGGCAACACTGTGTAGTTTGTAAGATGAAAGGCAAGGCCATAAACAAAGCGACGTCTCACTCCAGAGTGTCTGGCTTGCGCTGACAGACGTCTCCAGAAGGATCCTCGTGTCGAGGTTATGAAGACTCTGCTCTGATCAGAGAAGAGAAAAGAGAAATAAGGGAAACAAGTCATGTGAAAAAACCTCACATGACTTTGCAGAACCTCACACGGCTTTGCAGAGCAAAATGTCTCAGCGGAGTTACTTTTTAACAAACATCAATAAAATCAAAGTACAATGATGGCACAGTCGGGGCAACTTGTCCAGGGTGTCACCGTGCCTTTGGCCAAAGACAGCTGGGACAGGCTCCAGCAGTCATGATGACCTCGAGCACCAGGAAAAGCAGTGATGGATAGGGGTGGATGGATTATCACATATTTAATTTTCTTAGAAATTGAGGCGGTCCAAATACTGAAAAGGGGCAACAGTGCACATGGACACATCAAGCAATGGCAAAAGGGTTTCATGAAACATTAACAGAAAAGCTTAATGTTGTCATCTGTTTTGTAGCTGAAGACAGCTCCAGATGTCAATCAATAAAAAAGAAGATTGTGGCAACGTTAGAACAGCGAAAAATCAAAACAAAAACAAACGAAAACTGATTATATGCTCAGTTTTGCGTAGGCAAAAAGACACAAGTATAACTGAGATATGTTGCTTGTGCCGATATCCAAATTTCTAATAATAAAAAAAAGAGATACGGACTATGGGAGTGATGTGACGTGACGATGCGTAAATCTGCGCATCTGTACTGAAAGGCGCTCAAACGGAATTAATCTTCATCATCACTAATATGATTGGCAAACACACGTTTATAATTGTAGTACTTATTTAGCTGCGAAATTAACTTTTCCACATCTTTTGTTAGCCAGCTAACCAAACGTATCTCAGTAGAAAGTGAAAAGTTGTCATTCTACTGATTATTGCGAATGGGTCATTAAAAAAAAATAAAATAATAATGCATGTGTGCCGAAGTAACGGATATTTGAGTTTCGACAAAATAAATCGTCCCACTGTTGCGATGCTACGAGGCTGACATACAAGCAGGAACGAGACACATGAAAATCGACAATAACACGATCAGGGTTCTGGCTTCCTAGGAAGCGAGTAGGCTACCAAGTAGACGCGGTCGTCTATTTTCTGCGCATCTGGTTCTTGGTTAAACTAAAGAAGCTTTAATCGGCGAATATTTCAGGTAAACAGTGCGTTGTTGACAGCGGGGCAGGAGACAAGAGTCCTGTCCAGACTCAGTATCAGTCTGACCCACGGCAGCAGCAGCTCGATGGAGCCGCAGATGGATTATACGCGATATAAAAACACCTGCAATAAACTCTAGTGGTTGACAACGTGCCACATAAACTCATATCACCCTATTAAACGAAAGGGGTTGCGTTTTACATACCTTTAATTGCGAATTTGTATTTTTCTTGTTGATAAAAACAAACCAGCTGTCATTTTGCTCCCCCCGTTATCCCGGAAGTGACGTAGCTAGTAGATCGAACAGCTTTGTTTTTATTTATTTTTTTAGATTTATTAATTTAATCTATCAGCCGTTTTAAACGTAACGGCGTGTCTTTCAACACGGCTCGTTAACAAGCATTGGCAGCCCCCCAAAAGACAGACATTAATGTCTTTTGACTGATTGACCGCCGAGTATGTAGAATGATCATTAAAGCAACATTTATCACAGCCCGCCGACCACCGAGTTAAACAGTTGTCTTTTGTCGTAACAGTAAATCATTATCATGCAAACCTTTCTTTTTCGTTCACATGAAATAATGTCTGTTCAGCCACACGAAGAGGCAAAAAAAAAATCTAACTTCCTTTATTCCAAATGTGGAACGGCTCTAAAAATCGTTCCGTATTGGGCAAAAACGTACCTTTATACACTCAACATATTGAGTAATGTATGAAAATGATAAAATTGTAGACGGAAAGTGTGACGTTCGTTTTTTTTATAAACATCTGTTGTTGTGATAAATTATGAATAACAAAATCTAATTGACTAAAATGGGGTGGGGTGTAAATCAGTGTTGTAAATGTGCTTTTAAAGAACGATGCACATTTCTGCTGTTTTGCTTTGTTCATGCTTTGCATAGTGGAGGAAAATAACTCCAATAGATCAGCATTTTAGAAGAATAAACCAACACCATTTTCAATTTATTTTATTTTATTTATTTTTTTTACACTTTCACAGACCTGACCTCTGTTTGATTTAGTAATAATTCCTGGCTGGCGCCGTGGATTTAATTTGCAGTGGCTTTGTTTTTTCACTTTGAAGTTCAGTGAGTGAACCGTTGAGTTCTTAGTGAACAACACTGTGTATACCATGTGGTAGAGAGAAATGTATTTAGCAGGTAAAGTTAGATTACTGTTTAGTGGCAGCAGACATATCTAAAACCATATCTAAAAAAAAAATATGTTGCCTAATTTGGTTTTTAGCGACAATTCTATCATGCTCAGGATCCTCTCAGGATTTATGAACCAATTTTGCAAGTAACCTTTCCAAGACAGGGCAAACATTCAATAGCAACATTATTTACGCCATGATGTAGCCAATTAGGCATTTTGATTTTTATACATTTTGACAAAGGTGTCTTACATTGTATGCTTTATCTCTGTAGCGATATTAGAAAATCAAATCTGCAGGTTGATAAAGTGCAATGTCACTGAAACATTATTTCATCAATAACACTAAAGGCTGCACAGTACAAAAATAGTTTTTTCAATCCAATCATTAGAGGTCACACTTGCTTAATTCTTAATAGTGATGCTAGAGATAGAATTAAATGCCTTTGCTCATTAATTTGATGTTTCTCGCTGTTTTTCAGATCATTGTTTTTGTGTGTTGACATTTTACACCTTTGGGAATAAGAGTGCCAGAGAGCTTTAGAAAATGAACCCGAATGACAATAACTGTGCTCTTAATGTTATAAACATGGCCACTATAAGGACAAATACCAAGCCGCTGCACATTCTTCACTTTCATTAAATTTGACCATTCTACGAGTGTGACTAAAGTCTCAGGTCTTAACTCACCTGTCTGTAACAACAAACTGTTGTATTACACAATCTCCAATTACTCACAGAGGCAGTGTCACGAAATATAGACAAAAAAAACAGTTTCATTGCATCTTCATTTTATTGTAGATTTGTTTATTTGTAGAATTTTAATGTTATTGTGAAGATTGAGCTGATCACTGCTTGATGTTCATAGGTGACCTGCAAGAGAGAAAGCAGCCATCAGTTACACTAAATCCTTGAAACTTTCCTCGTGAAAACGCTCAAAGGAATTTGATTGCAGTTTTCAAAATGTTATATAATTTTTCCAAATGAAATATTATGAAAACTCAAACTGCTACATTGTTTGTCAAAGGTTTTGTGAACCTTTGGTACTGTGTTTTTAAAGAATATTACCTTGCAACACACGGGTAGAGGTATTCTCTCTCAGCCCTGTCACCTGGTGGGAAAATAAAAAAGAGTGGAGAGACAAGATGGAGAAAAAAATTATGTTCAACGTACTTGGTATTTGAACAGTGGAAAACAAAAAACACTTTGAAGAACAAAAAATATTTTTTTTGATGCCATGAATGAAAATGCTACGCATAGTAGCTACGCGAGTTTGTTGCAGATGCTTCTTCTTCTTCTTTTCTTTTCTTTTTTTTAAGTTAATTCGATTAAGCCGGTTTTCGAATTTTAAGAATGAGTGAAAAGAATAGAAAAATCAAATCACACTTGAACTGGCATTAACCATCATTAGCTCAGGAGAGTTGATAGGATTTGACCTATCCCCTAAGGGAGCAGTGAGCATTAGGTGCTCTAACCCCACCTTCTCCCATCAAGTCCAACCCCAAATATTGAGTGCCAAACACAGAGGCAATGGGTACCATCTAATTTGGGATCCAACCCACAACGTCCCAGTCTCATGGCGGACACTCTACCACAAGACGACTGAGCTGATTAATTATGAAGACCACTATCCATCCATCCATCCATCCATTTTCAATACCCCCTGCGTCATGCACTCAGGGTTGCAGGGGTACGCTGGAGCCTATCCCAGCTTAGAGACAACTAAAATAAAATAAAAAAAGAAAAAAGAAAAAGAGGTTTGACAAAAATCATGTGTCCAACTAACTTGTCTGGTAGTAATCATATATCTCGACCAGAGCTGGCTTCAGGTCCTGCACTGCAAGCTCCTGGACAATTTCTAATTCAAATTCCATCTCGAGACCTTTCACCAACTATCGGAAGAAAAGCAGAAGACAAAATTAGTTCAAATTGGCAACAGCGACATTCATTCTTTGTCACTGGAAATTCATCTCACCACTTCAATGTACAGCTCTACATGGCCGGGCTTTTCGTCAACGCGGGCCATTGATGGTAGACCTTTGAGCTGTGAGGAGTCAATTAAACGGTTGGTTTATCGGCTTAAAACCTTTGGAAACACTCTGCATTTCTGTTTCTTTTCGTACAATCGCAGTGTGAGAACTCACTCTCTTTAAAGACTCTGCGTCTGGAACAAATCCAGAAAGCATGTTGATTTTCACAATCACCATGTTCGAGACATCCTTCGTTCCATTGTACCTGCGTTGCATACATGGAAGGGTCGACGTTACACATTGCTAATATATTCACAGTTAGGGTACAATAAGTTGAGTGATAATCACCAGAATGTTAACATGTATTGATTGATTTTTTTTTTACAGGACTTGGTCGAAGTCAGTAGATAGAGAGGACACATATGCATTATTTCAATATCATCACCGTAGATTACTTACATGACAGTTATGATCAAGTTCATTCTGGGTCTGGGGGCCATGTCGAGGCAAGCAGCTATTGGTCTGACCTGGATGTTGAAAATGTCTGCATCCACTTGAGTTGGGACGTTGTAGCGAACAGAAAGCTAGACAAAGAGGAACATAGTTTTGATACTCCTACAAAAACTTTAAACAATGTATTTTTTTTCTCTTTTTAACCCAGCCACTGGAAATTTGACTACCCCCACCCCAAAGAAAAAACAAAAAAAACAAAAGAAACAACAACAAACAAAATCAAAACACAGTCAGATCATTGCCGTGTCACGACACTGATATTTCACTTCAAGCTGGGGACACGCCACAAAATGTTACTGGACTTAAATTAAAAAGCATTTTTAGTCATGAAAGAAACTCCTTAGAATTATAGAGATTAGCCAAGTCGTCCACTGCTAATATAACAGACACGACTTTTCATTCTTAACACTAGTTTTTCACAAGTGCTACGAACTCTTACCAGGTTATGGGAATTCCACCAATCAGAGATGTTGATTTCTGTTCCTGAAGTGTTAGCGTGACAAGACTTTGTAATACCTTTAATTCACTGCAAGGTAAACCTTTGTTTAATGCGGCTGATTTATAGCTTGTGATGTCAGCACTTGCAAGTGAAGGGTCTTGATATTTAGCCCCAAAAAATGCATCCTTGACTTGAATTCTAGGATTTTGAGGTTGACCGGTGGTTTGGATGGTTTAGCACGTGGTGTCATATTTGATGTGGCTCTGTTGGAGTGTTCATGAGAGAAACTGTGAAGTGCCGCCGTCACCACAGACCTGCACTGCAGCACTAGCCGTGCCCATGGCCTGTATGTTGTACGTTCCTACAACGTTCCTCAGCTCTTTCTCTTGGTAGAGCAGTTTGTTGGCCTGATTGACCTCGAACCTCAGCAGGCCTTCGGGAGAGCTCACAAACACTGTGGTAGCACCACCTTTCTCAAACAACAGGGTGGCGTAGAGAGCCAGAGCCTGGAGAGCCACCACTGTGTCCTACAACACAGGCACACACACACACACACACACACACACACACACACACACACACACACACACACACACACAAATGAGATTTATGTTTTTGCAGAGAATTAAACTTTCAAGCATGGTACTATGAAAAGTCTCGAAAAACACACCGCTAAATCAGTTTCAATTAAACTCAATTTTAAAAAACCAAGGTCAACCAATGTGCTATACAGAACAGCGGAATAACATTATACTGACGTGGTGCAGAAGAGTAAACCATAAACCAACATTTAAAAAATGCCATTATTGTAAAATACACAACACATACATTTAAAATATAACACATTGATAGCGTTATGAGGACAAAAAAAATTGATGTCAATTTTCTGAGTACAGTTATGTGAAGCCTCATAGTTTTGTTTTGTTTTTTGCAAGCAGTATAAAAAATACATAACTCCATATTTGTATCATTTTCTTTCAAATAAAGCCTATAGTTACATAAATACAATATAGCCCTGTTCGCTAAGTGACATTCCCCTGACATCAGGAGAGGTAATGAGCAAATTTCACTTAAAGAGAGACTTCATTATTTAATCTGTTTAGCATTCATGAATGATAAACCAGGTGTTCCAGTCAGGACATATCTAGAACTTCATCTTCCAAATTACCTGGGTAGACGAGAAGCCTCCGTAATGGTTCTGCTGCCGGGTGAGCCACCTGACGATGCTTGAGGCTTGGCCCAGTTCCTCCATGGTGGGCGGCGATCTGCTGAGGAAAGCCAGCATGACGTAGGCGCTGATCTCCACCGACAGAGAAGCTGACGTCTCAGCTGACTTCTGATTCCAGTGAAGGAAGCCTCCTGCAAAACCGAAAAAGGCGCGAGGTTGGCTTTGCACGAGCGCTCGACAGAATCCAAGCCGACGTCACCGGGAGGCCAGGTTTACCTTCCCTCACAGCAACAATGTTCAGGTGATCCAGGAGAGTTTTGCGGGTCTGTATGTCTCCAGCCAGTGTGAAGACGTACGCCATAAGGGCTGTGGTGTAGGTGTTCCCCAGTGTTGCTATTCTGTTGCCAGTCAAGGATGCTTTGAGGCAGGACAAGCTTTTTTTAACCACTGCGTCCTAGAACGAACAAAAGTAAAAGATAAATGTCTTGGGACTTTTTTTAAAACAAGAAGGCAAACAAACAAACAATTTGTATGGGTAGCATAAAACTGAAGGGGCCGAAATTGAAAATAAATAGTCTAGTCTATAAATAGTCTGTCAAACTGCCGATTAAATGAAAAAAAAAAAAAAAAAAATCTTATATCACGTTTTTGTAATTTATATTTCAAATTGAATTGCGAATTAGCTGTTGCCACCTACGGCCCACTGTACAGTAGAGTGTGTGCAAAAATACGATGGAGAAATGACGCATCTGTTTAATGCTACCAAAAGAAACAGTTCAACAAGGCTAGCTTCTTGTTTTACTGTACACAGTGGGAGGTGATACTTACGTCAACTGATGAATTCATCTCCAAGAAGGATGCAGTGATGTAAGCCGTGAGGGTCACTTCGTCAGATACACCGCCCTGCAATGATCAAAGGTGACACTGTTGTCAGAGCTGCGCTTTACACTTGCTTGTGTGCAGGTTGTCCGAAGGGAGGGGGGGGACCGCAGTGTTTAGCAATGTGTGTGTCAATCAGGAATCTACGTGTGGGACCTCTATGACAGTGGTTCTTAACGGGTGGAGTCTCAGGACCCAAAATTAATTCCACAAAAATAAAAACGCTAGCCCACTTTCTCTCTTGCCTAGTAAAGACATTATTCATTATTGAAATTGTTGAACCGAATTTTGAGTCCTGCAAAATAAATAACCAACAACCACTCTGTCTTTCTCTCACACTCTCTCTCTCTCTCTCTCTCTCTCTCTCTCTCTCTCTCTATATATATATATATATATATATATATATATATATACATATATATATATATATATATATATATATATATATATATATATGTATATATATATATATATATATATATATGTATATATATATATATATATATATATATATATATATACATATATATATATATATAAAAATCTCTTTAACAAAAAAAAACCTCCAACAGCCAAGTTTCTCCTGTTGACTTTAACATCTGCTATCTAGCGAAAAAAAAAATAAAATAAAAAATAAAATAAAAATTGAGCTTACCTTCATTCTGTTGTGGAACAGCTTTCCCACCTTCTGGAAACAGCCATCTCTGTTTTGCAAACTCTCCAGCCAGGTTTTGGACTCTCGAATCACTCTCGGTTCAATGTAGATGAAAGACTGGGCTTGGACAAAAGACCTCAGCACAAAGGCCGTCAGCCTGGGAACATAAAATACAGACATTACTGAGAAGGCTCAGTTCACATACAACTTTGCACATCTCTCCCATCTTCCCTCTGTGTTTATGCATGTTTAAGAAAATAAGAATATGTTGATTGAATAGAATTTTATAAGAAGACTGGAAGGCATTAAATGTATAATTTCCTCACCAAGTATTTCCAGGTCCTGATCCAAATGTGCTAAAAGCACCGCTGTCATGTTTGTAGTTGAGCTGCCTCTGGTAGCCTGAGGAACAGAAACACAACTATTAGGGCAGGGAAAAAAAACCCCTGAACATTACGGTGAAATATCTGGAATAAAAATGAATCCTCTTACAGTCAACATACTGCGTGCTTAGAAAAGTTCATGTCAGTGAGACAAGGCGGGTTATGATTGCATTTTATTTATTGTAATATTGTCATAAAGTTATGAGACACCCACCGCTGGTGAGGAACTTGTCTGACTTCTCCTTAATGGCCGGGGTCAGCTGATCTGTGTTCTTCAGGTACTGGAGGATGTAAATGTTGGGGGCCAGAAGTGCCATATTCTGCTCGCCACATCCATACGGCATCCTCAGCAGGTTGTCCACGTTCTTCATGGCTCTGCCCATGATGTCACCTGGGCAGAAAAACATCACCTCACTCAGAACAAAAAAACCTGCATGGTACCATGTGTAGCATGGGAGCAACTTTCTAATGATGTAAAAATGAATTGTTGTATTGTTCTCATCATAAGCATTGCTATTAGTACAAAGCATGCCTCCACCTATCGGAGGAAGACGCAGAGACTCAGAGGAGGGGATGTTGTTAACCAGCAACTTATAACTGTGACTAAGGCAAAACGACATTCACGCTGATTTACCCAGAACTGATATTGAACCACGTGACGACCCAGGTATCACGTTGGCTGGAAGTTGAAATACGAAGGTCTCCTCCAGTACTCCTCCTGCAAACAGAGAAAGATGAACACTTTCAAAGAAGCCCAGGAAGGAACTGCTCCACACACCGGACCGTATTAGTTAAAGCCAATTTGATGGATAGGTTTTTTCCAGCATAAAAATAAAACTCTTTTTGCTGGACCCTCCTTCATGAAAGCATGCGAAATGTGTTCTCCTTCACCTTTGGGACTGAGCAGCCAGTTAAAGTTTTCGGTCATCTCAGTTCCTTCAGCCTGGAGGCAAAAGAATCACAGAGTTTCCATTTTACTGTTGAACATAAAATAATGTGCGTGATGGGGAGTCTCTTTGTCTGAAACCAACCTTCACTATTAGGGGTTTCTTGACCAAGTCAATACGACCTCTCTGTGGCACAGTGACAATTTCATTGTTGCATGAAATGTCAGTCGTTTCGGCTTGGGCACTGATGGACACATCCACAGCCCCTGCAAGAAAAACCAGCGAGAGAAAACGTGAAACAAGACGAGAGCGTCTTCTACGTTCTGAGAATGTCAACATATTAGGCCATAGGAGTTCTGATTTTTTTTTCTTTTCTTAAATTTTGGTCCCAGGTTTCACACAAATGTGGAGGAGACACTGACCCAAACCAGTGGGAGACATCATCCAGCTGACGGTCCTGCGCTCATTGGCACAAAGGCAGGAGGGCCCGTACTTGTTGCCAAAGATGGGGGTCAAGGTGTAATCGCTGGAGGGGAGTGGCGTCACGGAAACCTGTTTTTTTTGTTGTTGTTTTTTTTTTAAGGCAACGACAGGAAATTGTGACAGATGCAGGAATAAAAATAAATGAATACAATATAAATAGAAATGAAATCCTAAAAATGTGCTCAAGCAAAGCAAAAGCAAATGTCAAAAGCAAAGCGTCACAGAGCAACTCTGATAAAACAAAGCCCAAAAAAGATGAAGATCACACGCGCGGACGTTTAGGTAGCATACATTGCATGAGCTCAGGGGCCCCCGAGTGGCGCGACGCAGCCGGCCCCGCTCTGACCAGATTCTCCTTAACTAGCATGCGATGGGGGCGATTTGAGTCGAGCGTTACCATGATGCAGCTGGACAGGTAGTTGAAGACGGTTGCCTTCAGCTCAAAGCGCTCCCCCCGGACCATGGAGTAGGGCAGGGTGAGCTCCAGGAAGAAGGGTTGGAAGACTGTGATCTCCTGACGGGGCGCCAAACCGAAACCCTGGTCTGAGAGGCAGAAAGCCTCCGTCTCCCAGGTGGTGATGGTGTCGGGCACTTTGACTGTCAAGTCCGTGCTTCCAGAGAACCTGAAAGAATGGGATGGGTTGGGGGGGAACCAGTGTGAGTGTTGGCTGCACCTATACCAGGCTCAGAAATGCAAAAATTCAAAGTATACAAGCAATCGAATTAAAGCAATACCACAACTCAAATCATATTTCATTAAAGCAATCTTAATTCCATTGTACAAGGCTAGAGAGAGCAGACCAGGCCATGTCCAGACCCGTTTACAAAGCAATCAGTACACTTGAGAACATAAACCCACCCAACTTCCACTAATTCCCAGATCCATGTCTCAGGGAAGAAGGTGCGCACTGTCTCTATTATAGGTTGGGCGCTATCAAAGCCAGCGGCGCCGGCAACGCCAGATTGTTGCATTCTGTGCACTGAGGGCATGGCCTCATATTGTACAGAGTATGGCACTGAAATAAGATCAGGAAAGTTTCATGAGTAGAGAAAGAGAGAATTACAGCGAAAAACATTCAGTAGATATTTATCTCAATTACTTTTACTTTTTTTTGAGGAGTTTTGAAAATACAACCACAACAATAAGCAAAAAACAAAACAATACAAAACAAGAACATTACTGGGGCCATGGTGATAAGTTCTTCCTTTGAACAGGAGACACGAAGGCAGTCGGACAAACAGATTTGTCGCAATCTTCAGCCCGACATTCTAGACAGTGGAAGAGCGACATCGTCAGTCACAAGTGGTTAAAACGTCAGTGGGTGAAAACCCGGCAACCCACCCAGTACCTGGAAAGCTGTGAAAGCGTCCTCTGTGTCGCCGGGGAACGGCGGCGGCATGATGTATCTCTTAGCTCGCACTGGCAAGCACGGATGAGGATCCTGAATCTCATAGGGGACGTAGTTCACTTTTGACACGGGCAGCAGGTCAAAGATCTAGCAGGAAATTAGTGGGTTAGCGTTCACATCTTAGCTGAAGTCGTCCGGCGCAATGCTGCGCAATTCTTTGGATGGGGGGACGCCTGATTTGTTAACCTTGATGACAGACAGGTGACACGCGTCGCTGGAATTACCGTGTCGGCATTAAGGGTCTTGCCCGGCTCTTGCAAAAGGACACTCTTGTCAATGGCGCTCACTCCGCACAGGGACATGGCATCTGCGGTCACCTGCATGACGACTTCTTCCCCTGGGACGGCGGAGGGCGGAGAAAACTGCAGCCCAACCTGACACAGCGATCACACAGTCGACGGGGTTAAAATCTGATGCGCTGGCTGGAAGCGCAACAACAAACGTTGGATTTGTAGCCCGTTATATACGTTCCGATGATGATTCCACTTTGTTTTATTTGCCGTGCTCGACGTCTGTGATGGAACACAGGGCCGAAATGCAAAAGACGGAATTGCAGCAGGGAGACCAGGGAGAGTTTTACCTTGTTCCTGGAATTCCAGGTTTTGATTCAAACAGATATGATTTGATTTTTTTTTTTGTTTTCTGTTTTTGAAAAAGAAACAGGGAGGAGATGTTTGCCCCTTGTGATACTGGGAAGTAGTCCCTGATGTATTGCTATGCGAACAAATCAGTCAGATTTGGCCATTTTTTTTAAGGGTTTATTGTGCAAAGTCAAGTGGGTCGTGTTTTCACAACACACACTGTATACACAATATTTTAGACTTTCACACCACTGGAAAGAGCATTCAGTGGGATTTGGATTTGATTCGTTTTGAGGAATCCCAATGCAGTGTGCTTTATTACTTGGATAATGAAGCCTAAAGAAGAAAATCTTTGAACAGTGGACAGGCAACAATGAACTGGTTCTTTTTTTTTTTTTTTTTTAGCTTATTTGTTGTCTATGGGAAGCTAACCTATAAGCTAGTCGAGCTAAATGTTCGGAAACAAATTGCTAAAAAGCTGAAGAAACTCAAGTAAGGCAACATGAAGATGAAGCCCTACAACAGTCGCATCAGGTCAGACCACCATTCCAAGGGGTACAACCAAGCCAAATTCACCATCGTTTTCCCAGAACATTTCAGTTAAGGTGGTACAGTAAAGAGACACTCTTTAACCCAGATGAATCAATTCCTGGAAAATAAAAGCTCCTAGGAAATTTGAAATTGAGCTGACTTTGTGGTTGTGATCTAAGTGAGTCAAAACAAGTCTCCCTGAAGCGGGAACATGCGGTTGAGAAAACACCTGTGGCACTGACCTGGTGGCTGAAGCACTTCTCGGTGTCGAATCCGGTGCTCTTAGCGATCACCGTCTCACTGGGGAGGACGGCGAAGATGAGGATCTGAACAAATGGGGCCAATTTTGCAGACACGTCGATCTGGATGGACACCTCGCCCTCAGTCACTGAAACACACAAGCTTGCGTCGGTCATCTTCCCATACGACAGGAAGCATTCAACTTTTGATCATGCAAATTGTGATGGGGTCTCACGCACCTGATTCATCTCCGATATAAATATATTTTCTTCCTCGCCCTTTAATGACTCCCTTTGATAAGATCTACAAGATTCAAAAGTAACACGGGTTAGAAATGTTAGATTAGAAATGAATTGCCCACAGTTTATGAGACTCATTTCAGGGATTGCAGGCTAAAGCCGCATGAAATGCTCATCAAGACAGCATCGAAATGACTTTTTTCACCCACGAGGCTCTTTGTTAAAAAAAAAAAGAAATCCTTGGTGCCCCCGAGAAAGATTCAGACAGGATATGATGGTGAAGTGGCTCTAAACACCTCAGTTAGACAGACTCCAGCACCCTGGATGAAGGGTGATGGAGAATGGATGGATAACAATATGACAAAGTGATTGAAATGTTTTGCTTGGGTTTAATTTCACATTCTAGACTGAAAAAGAGTCAAGGGAGTCACAATGTATGGAGCTTGACCCGTCTAGGGTGTTATCTCTATGTATGTATTGGTAAAAATGATAAGAGAACATTCACAAATCGTCAATCAACAGAACTTTCATTTCCTTTTGAACATCCAGACTTAAGCCACAATTTAGAACTTAGAACACGTGACACAAATGAATGAAAGAGTGTAAAAACAACCTCAGCGAATCACTGCATGTCATCTGTAGCATGAAAAAAGTGTTATATTTATTTATCATTATTGTCATGGTATGAAATTGTGGTTTCATAAGGATTCCCAGCCATGGTTCGCCTATTACTCACATAGTAGTATAGTTCCAGTTGACCCCTGGTCTCTCCCACTATGGTGTACTTGAAGACAATGTCCGCTTTGCTGGAGCACGGGAGTGGCTTGTCCTTGTCCTTGAACTCGAAGGTGCTGCTCGTCTTGCTCTCGGGAGTAGCGTCTTGGGCTAAAGACAGCGTGTGCTCCGCACCTTGGATATGCGGTGTTCTGTACCCGGGGTATTCCCTTGTTGGCGATGTGGACACCTGGATTAGAAGAGAAGAAAACCGACTGCGTGAGCGAGATGGTTCAGGTGGGACACAGCACTGCGACACGCGTGAGGGTTCTGGGAGGACAGCCGTTGATTTTGCCGGATCTTCTCTCGAACCCCAAGGTTGATGGTCGGCTCCTCGTCAACTGTGCAGATTGAGAACACGGCGATGCCCTGGCTGTCGGTCGTCGCATTCTCGAAGAGATCCTTGGACCATGTTTGGCCCTTAAACAGGTGCAGTTTCATATCGGCGATGGGCGTGTCGTTGTAGTACACCGCTTTGACCTGTTTGAAGGGAGAGAGTTGCGTCACCAAGGGTCTCTTCAGCTCCCCAGCGATGTAAATGTGGACCACGAAAAGACCACGTTTGCCTACTTTTACAATCACGTTCTCTCCCTCCTTATAAATCGTGGGGGTGTCGACGAAGGTCAGCCGCCCGACCTCATACGAAATCTGCGCAGACTTCGTTTGTGAAAGTGAGATTCCTGCGAGCGAAGGGAACTGTATTTAACGCCATACCTTTGCGGCATGATTTGCAAACCCACCTGAAGAACCTGATGTCTATTCTCACTCACCTGTCCCCTCCTCTTCCACGACGGCCTTGAACTCCAGCCTGTCCTGAAGAACTTTGTTGTCGAGCTTCGTGAAAGTGGACATCTCCATGGTGAAAGTGGCGCAGCCTGAGAGGTCCGTCTGAAAACATTAAATGTAGCAACACGGAATCAAATTTAGTGGACATGAGACGATGTAAAATTAGAGATTTATTTCAATGCGCGCTTTGATTTCTTGCATTTGCCCAGTGACTTTTACTTGCTATTGCCGACAATTCAACAATAGGCTTAGACTGGATACATTTCTAGCAGAGACAGCAAAGAGAACGTTCATAGGTGGATTTCTTCACGAAACCAATTTTTGCGCATGACTATCGTGTTTTTGCCATTAACCCTTTGGAAGCAGTTTTGTTTTTTTTGTTAGAAGCTTTTATGTTTTGTCTTCTCTACAATGTATTTTGTCTCACTGTAAACCATGATGGACAACCTTCTTTCTTAGAGACTGCTGTCTTAATGACAGTCCATGCCAAAGATGTAAGGTTTCCCTATCTGCAGAGACGGACAGAGTTCTGAGGCTGAGATTGGTTTCGCAATTAACTTGCTTTTTCGATTGAAAAAAGGTGATTTCATATTTGGATGCGTGGGTGGAGGCGGGCAACAATTGGAACGTGACTGGATTGGATACCCAACTTCCGCCCACCTGCTGGTAAGCTGATTATACTTAACAACTAAACTGCATCTTTTGCCACTTTATGGTAATTTTTTTTACTTGAAATTAGACCAAATTGAATAAAATGGACATTAGAGCCTCTTTAATAAATATTTGTGCGATTTTTTTTTTTTAAACCAGTTTGCAAAGGTATGAATTTAGTGCTCCTCAGTATTTGACAGATTGCATTTTTAGTCTTTTTTCAATCATTTCAAGCGAATCCGGCTGGCCATATTAAACTGGTAGTTTAATGGCACTTCCATGTCGGCTTCCTTTTTTGAAACCGGAAGCTCCGCACAGCTCCGTCTTTACATACTGTCAATGGGTTTCCGCCTGAGTGATGAGGATTCTATTGGTGGGACTTCAATAAAAAAAAAAAAAAGGGAGAGAACCATTGTCCCGATTTCTAATTAGAATGCTGTGAGACTGAGACCTTTTATATCATAAAACATTTAGAATTACTGGGCGGTCTGAATTTACAATATACACACAGTGTAAGAGAAAAAGGCCCCCTGTATTCACATTTAGACATTTATTCATACCTGCTTGGTTTCCTTGTGGCATGGAGCTGTTATCTCTGGAAGGTTGTCACCATTTTCAAGAACGGGGCGTGCAAAGTGGTAAATATAGCGGGAAAGAGTTCGGCACACTGAGATTTTAGCGTTTCCTGGCACGGGCTGTCCGAACGTGTACCTGCGAGCACAAAATAAGCAAGGTGAAAAATAAGTTCCTACATTCCACCAGTGACCGCAAGAAGTTAAACAGTCATGAGGACATTTTAGCTTACTTTGCGCAGACTTTCGCTTCGAAGCTGTCCTGAACAATGTTCACTTCATCCTTTGCTTCAATTGTCACTTCGAATTTGGGCAAAACTGGGCATAGAAAGATGAGAATTACCCTGTGGAGTCATTCACTATGGCGTCATGCAGGTAAGTATTAACAGTCACTCACCATATTTCTCCACCTTGAACGTGTGCGTTATCGTGTCGCCGTCGACAACCACGTTGATTTTGTACGTTCCTTCGGCACACTCGGAGTTTAAAGCGTACAAGAGCTGCAGGATTTTACCGCTAGTTTGGTTCAGCCACTGTCCAACTCTGTTGCCATTGGCATCCTGTCACAGAAAATAAGCAACATAGAATCAATGGAGCTGGAGAATAGGAAAGTATGTGGAACACAAAACGAAATACAAGTTAATGAAAGTCTTTGTCAGCTTATTATACACATTTAGTTGATTAGCATGTATTATTATGTATTATTAAAACTCACACTAATGAGAATTACTTTTTTGCTGTATGACGCTCCGTCAAATGAAAAAAAAAAAAATGAAAAAAAAAAATCTAAACGTAGAATTTGTGACAGCAGAGCATTAAATGTAACTTTGCGCGGCAAAATCTCAGCCATCCACTCAGTTCAATTAAATTCACCGACCAATTTACCTCTTTTACTTCTTTTTTGGATGAAGAGATTGAAGACAAAACAAGGTTCTATTATCACAGTACTCAGAGAACCCACCCCCCCAAAAAAAAAGTATTACACATTGTACAAGAGTGGCTGTTGCTAAAGAGACTGGCGTGGATGATGGAATGTTGACAGTTTAAATGCAGCAGCTTGCCAGTGGGTGCGAACGGATGGCTAATATCTCGCCTCTTGCCAAACACCACTTGTTCAGAGGCAAATTTGATTAGTCTTCTGGAAGACTGACGTGCGTGTCATTTTTCAAGTTTTGCCATATCAACACCAAAACAAATAAATCTGTTAAAAAAATATCGAGCTTCAAAAACGTTTCTGTGTGTTTCGACGGACTTACCACCAGCTCAATGAGTTCGTACTGAAACAGAAGAAGAGAGGGAAGAAAAAAAAAAAAACAATTGTTAGGGTAAAATGTATGACTAAGAATGAATGTATTTTCATCAGTTAATCCCAGTCTTGTAACTCTTAATATGAATTTTCTACAAACGGAATGAGACACGGGGGTTAGGGTTCGATAAGCCTATTACATCATGAGCAGAGATGTCACAGTAAAAAGTACAGTGACCTCCCCTTCAGGGCCCCTCCTGCTATTCTTTTGACCTAACCCAGCGCTTCACCACGAGGTCACTGATGACACAACTCTGTTTGCAGAGCAAACGAGTCAATCAATCCTGCCGGTCTATTCATTATGCAACTAACCATCCCTCTCCCATGTTTAATGACCATGTCATTAAAACTGTAATAAATCACATAGGGATTAAGCTGATTAAGTTGTGACACTCAAATAAAGTGCTTATATATGAGTAATGAAATCACAGAATTTTCAATGGGCATTTGGCTGTGTATTATGACCAGAAATGACTTAACTGCTGCACAAGAGTTCAGTTACTATCTGTATATTTAGACATCCCCAGATTAATACTGATACCTGGCACTTCCTTTTTTATGCACTCACCAGCCGATTGGAGGATCTCATTTTACTGTCAATAGAAACCACGCGGAAATGTACTGGAAAACCAAGAAAAAAGATGCTTTGAGACTTTGTTTCCACAGGTATTCTTAATCAATCAATCCAAATCAAAAGTCACGTGGTATGTCAGTTTGGAGGACAAAGGTTTTTTTTTTGTTGTTTTTTTTGGTGTCAGAGGTCAAACCCAACAGGCATTATGGCAGTAATCTGACATTAGGTACATAAATGATCAGTTAGAGGAGAATGAAGTTGCAGTTTCGAAACACAAGCGAAAAGAAATAATCACCAGAAGACTTCTGTTTTAACCCAGAAAACACAATTAGCCGATATAATGTAGCATTCGTACACACTGCTATATAAAAGAACTGAACACACTGAATATTGGAAATGCTGTCATTTTGCTGACACTTCTTACCCATTTACTTTATTGGAAAGGAGACCTGTGTTGCGTGCTAAATCATTAGCATGCCTATTATTTTAGGTAATCAGACCAGCGTTACCTGTTTGTCCAGGGAGATAGATCGGTTTGTCAGTTTGGACAAACGTCGCTGGTTTGTAGACTCGGAGCATGACTTTCCGGATTTCTTTCGAGTGGAAGTTCATGCCTCGTACCTCCACTTCAAGGTTCCTCACATCTTCTTTTACCACACTTGGAACCTGCAACATTTTTGACAAGAAACTGTCTGGACCACTTCTGTGACTGTTGCCCGACATGCAATGAGTTGTTTACGGCTACAATATACATGTATCCCCCCCCCGTACGATTTACCTGAAACTCTTTGCAGATATGAATGTCTGCGGCGGTCGTAGTCCCCGAAAGAACGGTGAGGTTTTGTTCTTTGGAGGTCAGAGTTACAGTCACAGCGACAGTCTCGTTGGGCTTAATGAGACTCATACACACTTTGGTAGGCTCCCCAGATTCAAGAACGGCTGGACAGAGCACCCAGTAAAACCTACAGTGCGGACACAGACAGTGAGAAAGCATATCTGAATTGGAGGAAGCTTTAGAAGACCAACAAACAAACAAACAAATCACCTCAACCACTCCCAACCTTGCATTAGTACAGACGGTTAACTTACGGTCCAGCCCCCACTTGAGCAACGTGCACCCAACTGAAGAGGACAAACAGAGTCCATGTCTGAAACCCGGGACGACCCATGACTGACTGAACTTAGTCTCAGAGTCTACGTCTGTTAAATAGCCTCTGATCCAAAATACCACACCCACTTATCTTCTATTGGATGTCCAGTCACACACACAAAAAAAAATCAATCTTAGAGATTTCTGTTTAAACTAAAGTATACAGTGAGTAAAGTATTAATCTGCACTGGAAGAGAATGAAAACAGAATTAGACAGTTCATTTTTATTTTTTTTTACATTTTACATAAATAGCAACACCTCCTTTTGTGAGGAATATCAGCAATACATCTATTAAAACAAGCTTTTGGATAAGGTCAGACGCAATAAAAAACAAAAAACAAACAGATTAATTGAATTAAGTAATTGCAATTTAAAAATCTAAATATTTTAAGAAATCTGTTTGCATGCCCCCAGAAAAACAAAGTCAAGCAACTCGGATTTGTCATCACAACCCAAGCTGCATATATGTGTTAGCTCCTTGAACGCTGCCCTTTGCCCGGCGTGGGATGTTTGATCTTGCAAACAGATGATAAACTGATGACTGGGGCCAAAGTAGTTGTTTTGTTTTTTTTAACCCCCAGAAAGTAAACTTATGTAAACATGTGTTGAAACGTGGTCATGGTGCAACAACAAAAAAGAAAAAAATGCAAATATGTATTTTGTTGAATGTAAAAAAGGTGTATTTTTGCAAAGTGAAAAGGTCGATCCAACATATTTATTTAAGTGCTCACACATGTTTGCAAAGCTTCAGGGAAATGATTCAGAGTGCTGGAAAATCAGCTTTGTCAACACAAAAATGAACATTCTGCACACTTGCTAAGGTATCCACCCCTTATAAAACAAAAAATAAAAAAAAAACCTTGCAAGATAAAACATTGAGTATCACTACTGTGGCTTGACTCTAAACATTTCATTTGCACAGTCTGTAAAACAGTTTCATTTGTTTTATTTCTTCTATATCAAAATCAGAAATGTTGATGTTGTGAATTTGAGCAGCCATAATTTCAGGGGAAAATAACTTGCACCAGGTTTTTTTTTTTTTTTTATAGCAACACGATTATTTGTTGTTGTTTTTTTGGATCGTCAAATCATGCAGAATCCATTGCTTCAAAAATCTCATATGTGCTGAGAAGAAAACACACCAAAACAACATCTGGTGTTCGTTAATTTATTGATTTCCAAAAAACCTGTGAATGATTGGAATGAAAAGAAACTAATCCAGAGTGTTGGGTGGGGATAAGTTTCTGCCTCTGGGTGTTGGCCGGCACTAAAACAAACCCAGATTGCAGGTTTCTGGACAAGTTTTCTGTACCAGGGTGTTGGCTGGCTTGAACAGGCCTTTTTTTTTTGTACGATGGGAACAGGAACATGGAAATCAAAGCGATCACTAATGCTAATTAATACCATTGATCGAGATTCCTGCTAAGGCTTTTGTTATTTCAATGACGCAAACAGCCCTCACACCTCCATAACAAGTTCTACTTGCGGACCTCAATATTCACACCTCTAGTTTGGGTGAACCAAAACACCCAGCTGATGGAAGGGTGGGTCCATCTCCCGGCAAGATGTTATTTCAGCAGTGCCCTACAGCAGTGGGTGCCGTACAGCTAGCAGGACGTGGCTTTGATCCCCAGTGCCTCTCTGTGAGGAGTTTGCACGTCTTCCCTGTGCCTGTGTGATATTGTGATATATATATATATATATATATATATATGTATATACATATATATATATATATATATATATATATATATATATATATATATATGTATATATATATATATATATATATATATACATATATATTTATTTTATTTTATTTTATTTATTTATTTTTTGGTTACCAGAGTGAATAAATCCTGAAAGACTCCCCTTGCCAGCCTGTTATCACTTCAAAGACCAGTTTGACTTCACCATTCCCACACAATTCACCATCACACAAAGGGCCTTGTTATATCGAGGAGTGACACGATGTACCCAAAACAGGTAAAAAAAAATAAAATAAAATAATAATAATAAAAAAAAAAATTAAAAAAAACTTTGTCAGAACAGAAGAATCTTTTTAGATGACAAACATCTCCAAGAAATTGCTACAAGGCCATTCGCCTACATTTTCCAGAACTGGAAACGTGGCTCGGCTTGTAGCATTCAGTGAGTCACTGGTCACAGCCAGCTGCAAGTCCAGGTCATGCTGTTCCTGCATAGGCTTAACATGGATGAAGAACAATCCCATCTGGAGAAAGTATGCTTTGTTTCATGATGGCTCGTATTTTTCTTTTTTTTCTTCCTCATATGCAAAGTTCATGACGCTACGGTTGAAACAAAAGTCAGTCATGGCAAACTGAGGTGGGAAATGTAGGCACAGTAAATTTTTTTATAAGTTATTTAGAATTTAAACATTTTAAAATGTACTTAGAGATCACATCATTGGATCTTACCCTGCACTGTGATTGTGTGACTGTCACTTTGCTGGAGCTACTTGAATAGACCACTAGAGTGCACTATAGAGCCTAAGGCCTGGAATTCCACCACTGTGTCCTTACCAAACACAGCGTAAGCCACAAGAGAAAAATGTTGCGAGGCTAAAATCACCTGCCGCGTCGCTAGTAGGTCTTGTAGCCTAGCAATGTAGTTGGACTCTCTTTTTTGAAACTGGAGCAAAAGTGGCAAAATGCTAAAATGCAGCTTTCATATTTGCAACATGCTTACACACCGGGTCTTTATCATGTTTTTTTTTTTTTTTTAAATCACACATAGACATTTATTTTGTTTCAACTGGGTTTTTTATCACTGGAGGAGCACACATGTCTAGCCTCCGCACTGTCAGGAATAACATAGCTAATTATTATTTCTTAATTCGTTGCATCAGTCAATACGGCCTGCCATTGTCAACATCTCCTATTCAGTGGAAGCAGCTGGTTTGCCCAGTCAGAGCACTTGCTTTGTCTGCCAGGCAAATACTTGTCAGTTATTAGGGTGTACATTAGGGATGATCGCTTTTGTTGGTAAACTTAATAGAAGCAAGATTTTACTGTATATGCAATTTGAACATCGCCAGATCTCCTAATGCATTACCACTCCCTAATGGTTAATATGTGTGTGTGTTTGTGTGTGTGTGTGTGTGTGTGTGTGTGTGTGTTTGTGTGTGAAGTGATCTGCTCACGCATTTCTAATTCTACTAAAACCACAGCAGTACATCACTCTGTCGGCCTTCAGGGGCTTTTTATTCCTCGATGTGTGTTCCTGTGGTTTTGTTAGAGTAAAAAAAGACCATGGAGTCAACTCTCAATATAATAAAAAATAACAGCCCATACTTGGTATCACCCGCATGGTGACTGTCAGCTATAGATGCAGTTCTCTTGAAATACTTTGAGTGTGTGTGAGTTCTAAATAATGAGTGGATGAGATGGATAATGTGTTCATTTAGTTGTCATTTTTTGCTCTTGTGTTTCACACCATGCTTTGTGTTATATGAGCAGCCACAGTCTTAAGATTCTTCAACTTTAGGCTGCACTTATCCAAGGCGTGACTGTTGTGCAATTCCTCTGTGGGGACCCAGATACCGGAAATGAAGTTGTAATCCAAACCAAATCCATTAGTACTCATGCAATAACAACAACAAAGTGTTTCCCATTGATACGGTGATGACAATGTGTGGTGTTGAATGAGCTCAGGATGGAGGGAGGACGTCCAACAACTTGAGAGCAGCGATCAGAGAGGGACTCAAGCCATATCCTTTTATACAGGCTGGATCAAGTGTCCACGCTAACACTGTCAGTCTTTCTTTTTTCTTTTTTTTTTTTTGCAGTATTTTAATGTTTGGGTTATTACTTATCACTACTCATATTATTTGGTATTATACTTTACTGATGATTTAGTATTTATTATGATTTAGTCAGTCTCACAAGGTAATGGTTAATACCTGTAGCGTGTTTCTAGGGGAACAGTTGCTTTGGGGGCGCTTAATTTTCCGGCGACATGCGTTTGAACAGAAAGAAGTGCTGTTGCCGTTTTGGCTAACAATAAACACAAGATAAAACCTGAACCTAGTGTGACAGTGGCGGTCCTGTCACTATGTCTCCAATTGATCATGCGCCCTGGCTACTGGGCCAAGGGGATATATTTCCCTTTGGCCGAATGGTTAAGCACGTATGACTCCCCGGTCTGGGCTTCCAAGCCCGCCCAGGCCCTCTGCGCCTTGCCACACCAGCCTGATTATTACTTCCTGAGAATTTGGAGTCTCCACCCCCAAAACGTAGGGTTACAATATCATTACTCAACCATCCGGGCACTTTCTGTCACTGCTTATCTTCAATCATGTTGCTGGAGTCTGTCTCCGTCTCAGCCGTCCAGTTGACAACTGTGCTGCTCGTTCTGACCTCCTGCAGCACTAGCAGTTATGGGTGAGGCCAAAACCGTGAGGCCCCGAGAGAGCAACAGCGCGATTTCATAGCGTGAACCAATACACTCCCATTCCTCGCCTTTATACCAGGTGACCTGGGCGGCGACAGTCGGGAATAAACCAGACTTTGTCAGAAGGGACAGAGAGGTGCACACTTTCGCAATACCCTTAATGTCTCGGCAGTCTCAAGCAATGTTCTAATACAATCACCTCTATGTGCGTTTTGGGGTGGGGATGCAGGGTGAATCTGAATGGAGCGAAGCAAAGCCGAGATGGAATAATGTGTTGTGCACAAAATGAGGTTGTTTTTTTGTTTTTTTCCCCCTGATGCCTGTGACGTCCAGAAGCCTGAAGCATTAGCAGATTACAGAGAGTCAGCTGTACGACTCGCTTTGAGCAAATAGAATATAAATGGCAATGTATGAAATAATACCGCAATTTCAGGTGAGCGTACTGTGCGTTATACGGCCCTGCTGTCAATTAATTCTGGCTGTGAGGGTGAAGATTATTACTGGGCCATTTACTGTATGTAACCAAAATGTACCATGAATAATTTATCTCATTTTTGAAGCATATTTTTTTCTTTCCTTTACTACTTCAATTTTGTTTCATTTTTTTTCTCTCCAAATAATACCATCCTAATGTGCTGTTTCCTTGTACTTCTAAATTAAGGGAAAAAAATAAAATAAAATTGAAATATCTCAGACAAGGTGATGGCCATCCTACTGATCACAAATTAGGACCCTGAATCTGGGGTTTGAAAAAATAAGGATCCTGTCTTTGTTTGTGATTCATTTGTGCATTTTTTCTGGACAACCGCTATTAACAGGTAGTTCTGTGCCACAACTATTCCTGGACCTCAGGCAGCAACAGTTTGTTGTGCGCAGTTCTCTAAGCCATCTTTCCAAGCCTTTCACCCTCCCACTTGACTGCTTCCCTCATCTTGCCCCGCCCAGGCCATAACGCTTCCTCTATGATTTCCACTGTCCACTGGAGACAGACACAAAGGACGCAGGGGGGAGAAAAGAGCAAAAAGCAAGTCGACGGTAAGACTTCAAAATATCTATTTTCTGTGATTAAGAGACGACAAATTTACTTTGAGTAGTGCAGGAAGCCTGTGGGAGTGCGTTGTCGTCTGACCTGAGAGGTGAACACCGTACACGTAGTGGCGTTGAATTTTTAAGCACTGATTGTTCTCACAGCCCGGGTGCACAAACAGAGGATCGGCTAAATGACATTAAACGGGACATTTGCAGACAGAGACTCTCCTGAGTGCATGGACATTAAATGCCACAGCTTTTCAGAATAATATACATATGCGTGCATTTCAATTTAAGTGCTCACACAGTTCTATCTCAACTTGTGATTGGATGTGTGCTGTCTTGCGTGCTCATGTACGTCTTGTTTTTTGTGTCTCAGAGCAGGAAAATGCACCTCTTGCTGTCCCTCCTCTTCTTCATAGGTAAGCTCGGTCAAACAGTTCATATTCATGCAGTTCAGGAGCGGTTAAGCATAAAACCAGGCAGTGATCGAAAGGTGCATGGCCATTATGGTAATAAATCTCAGTTGTGTCACAGCACATGATAAACAGTGGCCACAGGACACGAGCAGCAGTGGGCGGCGCAGAGTCAAGGAGGACACTGACAACATTTTAGTTGTTACTGCTGCTTCGGTAACAAGCTCATCAATCAGCAGAACCAGCCTTAATAAGATTTGTGAGATTGGATTACATCACTCCGAGGCTGCGCCAACGTTTTACCCTCCAGCCCAGGGTTGTTCATACTGTTGTCCAATGCATTTCTTTCCTCTTGCTCCATGCTGACTTTTGTGCACTTCCAGACATAAACCTTTGAAAACAAAATAGACTTTTGAGACTTTTTTCAGCTTTCTGAGAGAGACAACTTTTTGCACAATAACAAATGCCCTTTTTTTTTTTAATGTTACTTATAGTTTGAGGGGGGTTGATGCCACCTGTTTCTTACTAATCACCTGTGCTGACAGAGGCTCCAGTGACTGTTGAGTTTTTTTTTTATGGGAAGAAAGAATTCAAACCAATTAAAGTTTGTTATGGCCAAGGATACAACAGGTGACAAACATAGCAGGCCCCATTCTGCTTGTGTGGTGCGATGTGATTGTCTACAAAGCCAAACATGCAAATTAACTTACCATAGTTGGTGGCTACGAGCAGATATGTTTGCCTGAAAACATGGTGTGAAACACAAGCAGCATGGAGATGTGCAGTGTTTTTCTGCTGTTGACGGCCACAGTAATCTTCAACTGGGTGAAGTCACTTTTTAAGAATTAATTCTTAAACTAAAAACTATCAATATGTTTTGAAATCTATGGGTATAATAGCTTCATGTTCAGGAATTGACTTTTTAATTTTGCGCCAAAAAATTACATATTTACACTTCCATTCCATTCAAGTCTTGTGGAAGATTTGCTCCTTGTTTTCTTGTTTCTTAGCAATGTGGTGTCAGCGTTACTTAGGTCTCAGTGAGAAACAGTTAAATGCAAAGCATTTTATTTGTTGTGTTCGTCATGTCACGTCATGTTTTACAGTAAGGCATAAAATGCCCAATTACTCCTCTCATGAACATAGAACAAGAAGACTAGCACTTAGGCAAATGTGAATCCCACCGAACCGTAGCGCTTACTTAGCATCGCAGCAGGCACAAGTCGATGTATAAGTGTGTAAGTGTTGGTAGGATCTTGGAATGCTCACGAAAAAGAGATATTGTTTACGCAGCAAACCTCTATCTGATTGCAGGTCCGTCATCTGCTAAAAAGGAAGGAGATTTTGGCATTTTTACTGCTTGCACTATCAAGGATAACCTCAGGTTCAATCATCTCATCTAGCATCGACACAAGAACACAATTTATGTCAACATCATCATTGTGCTGGATGTTTGAACTGATGTGTGTAAAAAGATGGACGGCAAGCCACCGTTGTTTTGTCATCCTTCATCTGGACAGATGTTTCTTTTGATACTGATTATATTCCATCATAAATCATTTTATGATTACAATGAGTGATACTATTAGTATTATGACATTATTACTACTGTTACTGTCCTGTGAATAAAAGAGAAAATTAGAAATTTTTCAGCCAAATTTACTTTATAATAAGGAAAGATTTTAGTTTTGATGTTGAATGTGAATGAGATAGAGCGTTAAGAAAAGAAACTGTTGTAATTAGAAGTGTGACAGGCTATTGTGCCTTAATGTGGGTCATGAAAATGGAAATCATGACGTTTGTCCTCACTGCTCTCCATCTTTATATACAGTCATATTGCTTTCACAGGAAATGCATGTTCGAACATGGATATTTAACCAATATTTTCATTGTATTCACTTTAGGTTAAACTGCCACTATGCGAACTGTTCTACTCCATATCCACCCTTCAGCTGTAAGTTTATGGCAGCAAATGGGTCCCTGCTGGCCCATGGCACCAATGAGAATTGTCGGCACATTCTCACAAACCACCGACTGCACTACTCCAACACGACAACACACTACAGGTGCATACTGACGCGGAAAAAAAGGAGGGAGGAGAAGAACATCACCATCAACTACAACGTCTGTCGAGGAAAAAGTAAGTGAAAGCAGCATTTAAAAAAAAAAAAAAAAAGATTAAAAAAAAAACGCAGCCAGAGAAAGAACTCCATTGGCCATAATCTCTGCCCCTCTGTCCCCAGATTGCATCAGGTCTTGTCACAACACGCTGGGCTTGCTACTGCATCAAGGACCTGCTGCACTGTGGCTCGTGGTGTTTCTGTCTCTTTGGAGGATCTTCAGCGCCGACAGCCAAACATGAGGGAAGAAGTGTTGACACGCCGACAAACAGAAATGTATTCATTACACTTAGTTGCTGTACTGTGGCACTGCTTTGAGAGACTGTCTGCGGATCAATATATGGTGTTCAAAAGTATTGTTTTGGGTTGTGTTCAAGCCGGTCACCCGGAGGGATGCCCTTGGACTTGCGTACTTTACACAATGCAATCTGACACAATACAAGGTCCATCCATTTTCGATGACTGTTTAGCCCAGGCATGGGCAAACAGTGGCCTGGGGGCCATATGTGACCCGTTAAGCTTGAAGATATTATATTAATAGTAAGTGAGTCGTAAAAAAAAGCTGTATTTCATCAATGTTTTTAGTGTTTTAATAGTCATTTCAATAAAGAGCTCAAAACCGTGAGGCTTTAAAGACACATATTTTGTTGTAACTTTGCCTTTGTTCCTTTTCAATACACGTTAAAGCACATCTACATATCCCATGATATATTTTTTCCCTCCTATGAGGTGGGTCACCAACACACTCCATCCATCTGCTCCTGCTCCAGCTCCTCTGTCAAATTTTAGAACCACACTGGGCAATTTCTCATGGGGCCACAAAAACAGAGACAAGCATACAGTACAATACAACCCGATGCACTGCATTATAGATATCATGTGATACAATACTATGTGGCATAGTATTGTATCACATGATATACAATATGTCATGATACAACATGACATGCTGTGCCTGAAACACGCTGACCAGTAATGACTGAGTACTCACCACAGTTTTCCCTCAGATGCTGAACTTCTGAAAGATCATGACACAGCTCACATATGAGACACGAAGTTACGTGTAATTACTTGTGTACTAAAGGCAACACAGGGCAATGCATTAACTAAATTTGTGTTGTATTCTCGTGGAGAACATGCAATAGACTGATGACAGACAGAAATGCCATATGACCAATAGATCATTTTGCCTGAGATTTTTGACTATGAGGATTAATGAACTTTTCCGTAGCATCAGTACATTTAACGGAGTACAGAATATAGGCTTATGTAAACTGTGACCAACTTTTTGCTATTCTTGCTATTTCTTAAATTGTTTACATCCACTAAAATTAATTCAGTGTGTTTTTATTCCCTTTTTGCTCTTTACTTCATCTCCATGTACTTGTTTATCATGTAATCGTATTAAACCTTGCAGAAAGACTTGTCTACGAGAAGTTTTTCTTCTTATAAAACTGCACAATCTCTAAAGAAGACAGCGTCGCTTCTTTACTGTCACTATTTACACATAGGTTTGTTCTTTCACAACAGGGCGTAATTAGTCATTTGAATGGCATATATATATATATATATATATATATATAATTATTGCAGTTATTTTCGCAGATAGCAAGCACACGTTCAAACAACAACGGCTTAACAGAACAAAACACACTGGACAGTGCCCGCGGTTCGATCCCACGAAGGGAGGAGAACAGGGGAACTCTGAAGGGAGAGTTGGCTGATCGAAGTAACCGCTGAGCCACACCAGTGCGTCAAAACAAGACGAGAAATGGCTTCTTAGTTCTGACGAACTGGGAAGGTTTAATAATTCAAATGACTAATTACTCCCTCTATGCTGTAAGAGGCTAACATGACTTGCAAAGAAGAATTCTATGTGTATGCGCAGACATCGACATCAGTGTTATGTATTTTGGGTTATAGGAGGACCCGTAGTTGGCATGCAGCAGGTGCATGATGGTTAACACGGTGAGGTTGTCGTCACCGGAGGGGTTTTGGAGTAACCGTGTGCTTAAATTGCCGAATAAATAAAACTGTTCAAGTTACGTCGTGGTCCGAGGATTAATTGTTATATGGAGTAAGGAACAAGTGAAGGATAAAACAATCAGTCTGGAAGGATGGATGTGCCAGTAAAAGGGCATATCCATCCTTCCAGACTGAAGTCGATGTCTGCACACACACACACACACACACACACACACACACACACACACACACACACACACACACACACACATTTCTTCTTTGCACGTCATGTTAGCCTCTTACAACATAGAGGGATTGATTAAGTTTAATTAAGTTTTAATCTAGAACTAAGAAGCCATTTCTCGATTTAGTTTGACGCACTGGTGTGGCTCAGCGGTTACTTCGATCAGCCAACTCTCCCTTCAGAGTTCCCCTGTTCTCCTCCCTTCGTGGGATCGAACCGCGGGCACTGTCCAGTGTGTTTTGTTCTGTTATTGTTTGAACGTGTGGTTGCTTTCTGCGAAAATAACTTTTATGTATGTATATACATATATATTGTGGCGGCTGTGGAGAGCGGGATGCTCAACTCAAGTCAAGTTCTGTTGGGGTTGCACGTCATGCTTTGTTCGTCGCCAGGGTTTGAACCATGAGTGAAAGTGTATTCGGTTTAAATTAGGCCCCGGCTGCCGCCATGTGTGTAAATATGTGTGTACATATACATGAATATATGTGTTTGTGTATATGTGTATATGTGTATATATACATACATACACACACCCACACACAAACGCCTTCTGGAGGTGGAGCTGTCACCTCTGTGTCTCTGCCATAGGAGGGCGTTGTTGTAAAGTCAACAACTTTGTTGTTTCTTTTCTGTAACACTAACATTAAAAACTTGAAGTATATCACAGAGACAAGGGTTTGGATTTGAATTGGAAACAATGATATATATATATTTTTTTATTACTCAGAAAACAACCAAACGTTCAAACAACAACGGCTTAACAGAACAAAACACACTGGACAGTGCCCGCGGTTCGATCCCACGAAGGGAGGAGAACAGGGGAACTCTGAAGGGAGAGTTGGCTGATCGAAGTAACCGCTGAGCCACACCAGTGCGTCAAACTAAATCGAGAAATGGCTTCTTAGTTCTAGATTAAAACTTAATTAAACTTAATCAATCCCTCTATGTTGTAAGAGGCTAACATGACGTGCAAAGAAGAAATCTGTGTGTGTGTGTGTGTGTGTGTGTGTGTGTGTGTGTGTGTGTGTGTGTGTGTGTGTGTGTGTGTGTGCAGACATCGACTTCAGTCTGGAAGGATGGATATGCCCTTTTACTGGCACATCCATCCTTCCAGACTGATTGTTTTATCCTTCACTTAGTCCTTACTTCATATAACAATTAATCCTCGGACCACGACGTAACTTGAACAGTTTTATTTATTCGGCAATTTAAGCACACGGTTACTCCGAAACCCCTCCGGTGACGACAACCTCACCGTGTTAACCATCATGC
Organism: Nelusetta ayraudi; assembly: GCF_046127955.1. Taxonomy (NCBI): domain Eukaryota; kingdom Metazoa; phylum Chordata; class Actinopteri; order Tetraodontiformes; family Monacanthidae; genus Nelusetta; species Nelusetta ayraudi. Next base: position 6,764,817 of record NW_027466098.1, on the reverse strand, counting down.
ATCTGCTGCATGCCAACTACGGGTCCTACTATAACCCAAAATACATAACACTGATGTCGATGTCTGCGCATACACATAGAATTCTTCTTTGCAAGTCATGTTAGCCTCTTACAGCATAGAGGGAGTAATTAGTCATTTGAATTATTAAACCTTCCCAGTTCGTCAGAACTATGAAGCCATTTCTCGTCTTGTTTTGACGCACTGGTGCGGCTCAGCGGTTACTTCGATCAGCCAACTCTCCCTTCTGAGTTCCCCTGTTCTCCTCCCTTCGTGGGATCGAACCGCGGGCACTGTCCAGTGCTTGATTTTGATTTTACGCGAGAGAAGGTCGACGCTTTTGTTATTCTTTAAAAAGAAAGAAAGAAAAAAGGGTAAATAGATTGATTGGATTTTTAAAATTTATTGTATATCTTGTAACTACTGTATAGTTTCACAAGCCTTTAACTGTAACAACTTTATAGTTTATATCTAGTTTATTTTCCTATTCTTCTATTTTCACTTTTTGTATTGCTTTTTGATTGCTGCGCCAGTCCAGTTTCCCAATTTGGGATCAATGAAGTTCAATCTAATCTAATATACAACAACATACTGTGACGTTGTAGTGTTCATCAAGAACCAGGCGTTGTTGCGGGTTTGACAGCTGCTTTATTTATAGCTCCGAACTTGGTTAACCCAACAATCCGAACCGGAGACAAGACATGTCCCTTCCTCTAGAACTCCCTCTAGAACTCCCTCCAACCCCTTTTCCCAGGAACACCTGCACCTGCACCTCCTTAAAGGGACCTTACACAGACCCCAATGACAGTAACACATGCTGACACGCTTCAAGAACGTTACAATACGTTACAATACAATACAATCATATATGATTTTATTGCAGTTATTTTTTCGCAGAAAGCAACCTCACGTTCAAACAACAGCTTAACAGAACAAAACGCACTGGACAGTGCCCGCGGTTCGATCCCACGAAGGGAGGAGAACAAGCGAACTCTAACTCTGGAGTGAGTTGTTTGATCGAAGTAACCGCTGAGCCACACCAGTGCGTCAAACCAAGACGAGAAAATGTTTCATAGTTCTGACGTTTGAGTTTAATAATTCAAATGACTAATTATTCTATCCATGTTGTATAATGCTAACGTGACTTTTCACGACCGGTTTCAGAAATACCAGACTGAAGATACAAGGGCAATGTTATTGTTGTTTTTTTTTCCCTGCGGAAGTGCCAAGGTATTGTCGTAATACTCCGTGTACAGAGAGCAAGCGGAAATCGAACGTCTGCTGATCTGACCGCAGTAGAACTCCACGGTGAACTCAAAATTGTCTGCTGTCCAGATTTTTATTTTTTTGTTCTTGTTTTGTTTTTTGTTTTTTTGTTTTTTTAAAAAAAAAATCGTAACAGAAATGTATTTATTTTCGTGTACATAATTGGTCAATAGTACATATGTGCTGATTCGAATGAATCAAAGTATCACTCTGAGCTTTATAAAGCCAGTTCTCTCGCTGAGTCCTCGCACTGGTTTGGCTCAGCGGTTACTTCGTTCAAAAAACTTTATCTGAAAGTTCCTTGTACTCCTCCCCTCGTGGGATCGAACCGCGGGCTCTGTCCAGTGCAATTTTGTCCCTTGTGCCTAAAAAACCGAGAGAGAGGTTCTTCTTCTGGTCTAAATGTAACCATTCCTTTTGTCCGAAAATGCTTGCATATGCGTAACGAAAATACAAAATGTACGTTTCAGTCACAACGCGCAGGGCGTCGGGAGTACAGCAGCTAACTTTGTATGCTTATACAGAGTTATTATCAGCTGCATTATGTAAATAGGCCAATAAAAGTATTTCTTTCAGCCTTTAATTTTTTTAAAAAAAATTTACACGAAACACTAAGTCTTTCGAACAGGCAGTGCCACTACACATTTGAGGAATCAAAGTATTGAAGTCTTTGTGTTACATCTGTAAAACTAAAGAGTTAATGAAATGGCAGGTATTATGTAAGTATTATTTTATGTGGCGTTTAAATCACTTGATTTCCTCCGAATGATATCAGTAAAGGTCGAATGAAAAACTAACAAGCTGGACTCAATACTGATCTCTGTTGATCGCCGTGTGAACTTCTTCGGTCAAGTTAGCATAATTCAGACCAGCCGGTTATACAGACATAGCGGAAGTTGTCAAATGGATGCAAATAAAACGGAACTTTTTGCTGATGTCCCGGTACAGTCAACGTCCGGGTGATCTGAAACTGTATATGGTTCATAACCAACTGCTTCATCTATTTACATTCAATAAAAAACGAAATAATACTGCAATATTTATGCTTAAAGTATTATTTTACTTCCAATTCACCTTCATCTATTTTTGCAGATATAACTTCATGCTTCCTAAGCCCCCCCCCCCCCCCAACACACACACACACACACACACACACACACACACACACACACACACACACACCAAAAGACAACAACCGGATGAATAGTTTCCTGCTGCGCATGCGTGTAACCACAACGCCGATCTGTTGACAAATATCGGGGGAGGGACCACTGCAGCGTAAGTGGATCTTTGTTCTTAGTATTATAATTTCATGACAATGTAGCGTTGTATGCGTCATGCAAAGAATTATATAACTCTACAAGATGTGTGGTTCGACGCCTGCAGACATATCTGCGACAACAGCAAAACTGAGAGCGCTATGAACATCTGTATGAACCGCTGTGGCCGAATTGTAATGAAGCCCGAATGTTTTTAAGTGGTACGTCGAGCTAGCCATAATGGAAGGTCATTTCCGATTTTCAATTTAAAAAACAAAACAAAACGGCTCACGTATACATTGAAAGTTGGCTTCCTAACGGACACAAACACTAAATAATACAACCAAACTTACTTTATTTTTATTTTCATACACTTATAAAAAATATGACTTTAATTTTCCGTTTCATTTGTTCGACCCCACAAACCAAAGTATTTTATTTTGAAGCCAAATGTTAGCGATTTCCGTTATCCAACGTTTAACGTTCACGAAGCTCCGCTAGCTACCAACAATCCATTTCAACATCGTTTCAGACTTAATTCTCCGCTCCAGTGTTGTCTTCCTAACGTCTCATTGGAAATATTAAATTTCTGAACAAGTTTCTTCCCTTGTTCTCTTGTGAAACTTGACCAACTTCCCAGTCTGGCTGTCGGAACAAGTGAAGGCGGTCTCTTCGTCTGACTGTGGGCAGAAATGAAGAGGTAAGTGGGACGATACAATGCGCCATTATCAACTAAACTAACATGAACATCCCGATTGACTGGCAAATTCATCGATTCATTGACTTGGATGTAATCCCTTTAACGACCGCCTCATTTAACAGGAGCTTGTCTACTTATGTTTTTGTGTTACAGCCAACAGAAAAGCCCCGAACCAGACGGGGGTGTTGTGGTCAACGAGGAAGGTAAAAGACGCAAAATAGCGGCAGCTAAGTTACTTGAACCCTCGTAGTCTATGTCACTTTGCACAATTGTAAAGGGTATTCCTTTATTTTTCTAAACCCACAAGGGCTATATCTGTGGGAAATCTAATGCTGTTCTACTGTCACACACTTCTTTGTCTGTAAAATTCTGTGACGCTACCTTCAGGTTCTGTCGCTACCGCAGAAGATCCAGCCGCAATCACCACCATCCAGTCTGCCGCCACTTTCACTGACCAACCCATCAAATATCTCTTCAAGACTGAGGGAGCAGGGGGCCAGGTAGGGAGATGTCTGCTCAGACAATACTTGAAGTTGACCTGCCAGGAAGTCCTGTATGCCCTTGCACTTGCGAACCAGAGGCTGTATACACAGGGTGCAGTAAGATTACAAAAAAAAAAAAAAAAAAAAAAAAAAAAAATTGTAGTATGCAATGAAGTGTGCTGCATATTGCAGTGGAAATGTGAGTTAGCACTAGCTTCTAACCTTCTGTTTGTTTCTCATAAAGACTGCAGACATAGTTAAACCTCTTGCTTATTTGTCGTTCCGTCTGCAAGCAAAAAAAAAAAAAAAAAGCTCCGTTGTCAGCTTTCTGTTTTCGTGTTTTGCTCGAAGTGCTGGAATTTTTATTTTTTTAATTTTTTTAATTTTTATTTATTTATTTATTTTTTTTACAAAATGTGCTGTGGATGTATGTGAACAATTTGGGCCGTTTCGCCAGTTGCAGAGATCTGCAACGTCTGTATGGTTCTGTATGCACCGCGCGACTGGACGTGTGGCAGTTGAGTGATACTGAAATATTCAGAGTGAAACGTGTCACGTCCCAGGTGACCTATAGAGTGATCCAGGTGTCAGATGGCCAGCTGGAGGGTCAGACAGATGGAGCTGCTGCTGTCAGTCTGGTGGCTGGATTCCCTGCAACAACTCAGGCTGTCACACAGGTACAACTTTTACCCCTACCATGAGCACAAATGTCTGACCCCTGCATAAAACCACTATGCGGAGACTTACTCCTCCTTTAAGTCGACTGTATATTCATTCATATTGAATGAATACATTTTTGAATCTTCTAATTGAAAAGATAGAATTTTGGCTATTAAAACTTGAACTTCAACAGAAAACTCCAAAACCATTGGCAAGCCTTTGATTTGGAAAATGTATTGTACATGTTTAAAATCAGTGTTGGCGAGTAATCTATTGCTAAGTAATCCACTACTGTAATTTAACTACTTTTTGAGTAATGGAGCAATGTAACAAGATTACTGTGGCAAAACTGGTAATTATATCATAATTACTTTATCAAGTAATGATTCCATTACTTTTCTGAAATGTTTTTCAAGCTAATTTAGAAAAACAACCAAAAACAACGATGTCGCAGAAAGTCATTGATATGCGACGACTCACCAAAACAAGCATGGCGGCGACAAAAGAAAAATCAGCGATAGCAAGAATATTGGGGTTCGTTGTGCGTTATGTGCAGGAAACAATATGACAATATTTGGAATTGTAAAATTTGCACTTTAATAAAGTTCATTCCAAAGCACTGCGCAACTGTTACTTTATCTTTCTTTTTAACTAAAGTAATTAGGAATTGATTACTTATAAAACAGTCGTTAAGTCGTTGAAGAAGTAATTAGATTACCTTTTAAGGAGTAATCAGAAGTAATCAGTATTTGGATTACTTTTATGGAGTAATCCCAACAACACTGTTTAAAATAATACCAACCTCAAAACACAATTTCTTCCTGTCCAGTGTTTTAATAGTTCACAAATGTTTTCTGCTAATGAACAAAGACCCTCTGTGCATTTGATTTTCTTCATTTTCTTTCTCCTCATCTTTTGCTTGTGTTTGCCTCCTTTCCACCTCCCTTCTCTTGAGCGAGTCAAGTTATATTGAGATTTTCTTTTTTGTTCCACTGCAGTAGCTTTTTGTTGCGTAACAGCAGCGATGATGTGTCTCTGATGTCAGGCTGTGCTCTCTCAGTCTGAGGGGCTGGAGGGAGACGGTAGCACCGAGGCACAGTACGCCTACTATCCCGCCACCATTGCAGATGCCACCACTGGCACCATGGTAACCACAGTGCAGACTTCTGACACACTGCTGGGCCAGACCACACCCACAGGTAGCCATTGTCCACATGTAAAACCCCTTTTGTATCAACTCGACTAAGTTAATATGAACTGTCTTCAGCTAATATTTGTAAGTCTTTGTAACATTGCCACGGTCCGCGGCGTCACCATCTGATGGTAAGCTCCTGTGTGACAGGGCAGCTTTATGTGATGATGTCACCGCAGGAAGTGTTGACAGGCTCCAGCCAAAGGACAATCGCACCCCGGACTCAGCCGTACATTGCGTAATTAACGCTCTGTTATAGTCCACTAAACAGTCTAGAAATCTGGCCTTTCAGACCAACTCATCATTATTATTATTATTATTGTTGGTTTCTTGGACTGTTCTAGAAAGCAAGAAGCTCCGCGGGGTTCAAGAGATGAGAAAAGGCGAGCCCAGCACAATGAAGGTGAGCCCTGGATCACTGTGTTCATCTCAAACACCCGCCCACATATTTGGGTCGCTCATTTTGATTTCGCTTCTTGCAGTCGAGCGCCGGCGTAGAGACAAGATCAACAACTGGATTGTGCAGCTGTCAAAGGCGATCCCAGACTGCAACATTGACTACACCAAGACAGGGCAGGTGAGCACAGCAGACTCCCAGCCACCTAGCTGAGTTTCCATTACGTTTTTTTGCAAAATAAAAGGGATATTTCTAACATTTCGACAAAATACAATAGCGATTGGCAGGTGTTTCCATTGAATGGTGCGAACCGCCGTAATTCTCGGGAAATCTCGTTTCACGGGACGCAATTCTCGTAAAATCTCGTCCCATGAGATTTACGAGAATTGCATTTGCGTTTGTTTGCTGTCAAGAATGGTTGATATATTTTTCTCTTTGATTACTTATATTCCGTCTCCTCCTCTGTCCAGGCATAACGCGCCATTTTTACCTGAAGTGAACGTTACCACCGTACGTCCCGTCCGGTAACATGTAAATGCGAATAAAGTGTTTGCATGACACTTTTGCGATATACGTCTGTATCGATACGGCTGAAAAACCACTTCATGAGGGCGTCAAAACCTTTCGGCGAAATGTGAGAGGTGTTTCCATTACCAGTTTATTATTGCGATATTTAGCTTTTGCGCAATTCTAGGGGTAATGGAAACGCAGCTATTGACTCAGCGCTACGTTTTTTTTTGTTGTCTTTTAAATTAAGATTTTAACAAACATTAGAAGCAAGAAAAAGGGGAGGGGCTTTGTGAATCTTCACGGTGCTCTCTGCCTTTGTTGGTTTCAGAGTAAAGGAGGAATCCTGTCCAAAGCCTGTGAGTACATCAAGGAGCTTCGGCAAAGCAACTTGAAGCTGGGTGACGATATCAACGTCCTCGATCGTCTCAGAATTGATAACCAGCTACTTAGGCAGGAGGTACGTTTCATTCTGTGCCACAATGTTTGGGCGACAGATTAGCAGTCAATGTTTAATGGCAGTGTTTGTCATTTACAAATCATGAATAGACAGATGAGCTGTAATGGGACAGAAAGACAGAAAATTACTACAATGGTTTCCTTACATTGTTTCTCATCTGTCTAAAATTACATTGAGGTCCATTTGTGGCCAAAAACTAGGTTGCTTTAATAAATACAAACACAAAACCCTAAAAACTTTAATCTTTCTTATTAATCTAAGTCTCTTATAGTTTTCATATGTGTGTGTGTGTTTTTTTCTTAACTTTCTATATTAAATCTCTCATAACCTGTATTAAATTAAATCTTTTAATGTTGTCTATTAGGACATATTGCCAAGTTTTGCTAAATTTAAGGATAAAGGCCAGCAAAAAATAAAAACTAAGTTTGCTCACATGGTTATGACAATCAATTCGACCACACATGGTCATATACCGGCTATTGCAGGTGGACCAAGAAGTCATTATTAAAGTATGTACTTTTGTTGTCTGCTCCGCTCAGGTGGAAGACTGGAAGTCCAAGAATCAGATTTTGAGAAACCTGTTACGACAGCACGGCATTGTGGGATCATCCAGCACAGATCCCCAGTGAGATTCATTGCCATCCAACAAGTATATGAAGACAACCACGTTTGGGCCAAAAGAGTACTTGAAATGCTTTGGGATACTTTACTTCTTGTAGTCTGCATGAAGGAAGGAAGGAGTGTAATGCAATATTTTCTACTAATATTCAAATCTGGCTTCTTTGCTCTGTGGCGCCCTTCAGTAATATCCTGTGAACACAGCCCATTTATAATATTAGAAAACATCGCGTCAACCTTCTGAAATCGAAATCTTGAAAAACATGATACACAGTAAGCTCTTTTTCTCCTTAAGATCAGGGGAACTCTGCTTTGCTCTATCACATGCACTTATGTTAATGGTATGATAAACCATTGTATTTATGCTTTGACTTGTTTTCTTCCTTTATCGGTATCATTTTGTCCAGCTGATAACAAGTTGCTCCATCCAGTTTATAGTTAAGCTCTTTTGCCTCGTATTTTTGTATGTTTCATGAACCTCATTGGGGATGATAATTGCATTGCAACAATGTAACTAGCTAAATAAACAGGGGTTGTTAAATATCGCAATGTAGGCAGGCTTTGTTTGTCTTTCTAATAAAAGAAACATTTAACATACTGTCTCGTGAACCACTTTCCATTGTTTATTTACATTTGTTCAGGGATGCGTTTAATTAGTTTCATATTAGAAAAGTGAAATTTAGAAATATCAGAAATGCAGTTTGCTTTTTAAATGGAAACATATTTGCAGCCAGTCTTATATTCATCACTTCATCAACACACCACAGGTCATGATCTTCAGATGTATGTGGTGGGCAAGTCAGATTTAAAGGATTTCATTCTATTTATTTTATTTTGCCCACTTAATCACGTTTGTGTCACCTTCTTTAGACTAAAGACGCGCTATTTGAATTTAACAAGAAATTTCTAAAATATACATATATTTGTCCCCGAATTCTGCAAATCTGGCCAAGAAGCCAAGAGTACCGATAAATTGGTCTTATTTTGTAGGGCTTTTCCGGAAGTCCGTCTCGCTGAAGCAATCCGCTTTGGATGCCAGAGGTTTTTTCGACCTCTGCACCATTTTCAGTAATATTAAGGAAACAAGCGATAAAGCAACGTGTCAGGAATGATTTGTATACTGTTAGTCGCGGGTCACGACACCGTCTTGGAGACACAAATTAAGGTATGTATGGTAAATTTTGCGCTAGCAAAGGGGGTAACTTGTGTTGTGTTTCAAGGCGGTTCAAAGTTCGCCTTCTTTAACGGGTGATCTCGCAGCGCTACGGAAGCGTATTGCTGCCATCCTAGAAAAAAAAGAAAAAACCCCAAAAAACGGGGCTCAGTATAACGTGATACTTTCACGTTTTTACGTGATCATTTCCACGTTATAACGCGAACGTTTTTACGTTATAACGTGATAGTTTCACGTTTTCACGTTATAATTTTCACGATGCAGTTGAGATGGTGGAACTTGTACCCATGGAGCCTTCCGTGCCCCTCCAGCTGATCAATGAGAAAACGACGCAACTTCAATCGGGTCGGCTTCATTCTTCCTACGATACAATCCCATACTGTTGAATTTTGTATCAAGTATTTCCCTCCAGCTATGGACGAGCTGCGAGTTCCAACACATACATCTCAAAATTCTCCTCAAAGTACGCAAACTTATGTTAATTTCATCGATGGTGCTTAATAAATTGAAGATCTCACCATGCCTCAAACCAAGTTTAAAATACAGTTTAATCAACTCATGCAGACGAGACGTGGTGCCTCCCTTTGCCTCACTCCATTTAGTTTAGATTCATTATGAAATTGTGTGAACATTATCACGTAAAAACGCGAACATGATCACGTTTTAACGTGAAAGTTTCACGTTAAAACGTAAAAAAAAAAAAAAAAACTATCACGTTAAAACGTGAAATATCACGTTGTAACGTGAAAGTATCACGTAAAAACGATACTGAGCGCTGTTTGTTTTTTTTTGTTTGTTTGTTTTTTTTGTTTCTAGGGTGGCAGCAGTACGCTTCCGTACAGCGCGACGCACCTCCAAAAGTGACATTTTACCTTTGTAACTACCTGTAGCAAAACTCGTGAATCCACCAGGAAATGATTGGGGAGATGTATGGAATCTCAGCGGTGCAGCAAAGCATTCGGCTTAATGCTGACACAACAACACTACGAGGTTTTCGTAGAATTTCATTTTTAAGGTTGACTCGTACTTCTTTTTACCGCCCCCCCATAGATGAGGGAAGATATGGGGGAAGTAAAACAATTTTGGGATGCGTTTGTTATAATCTGGTCACCCAATGTATTAGATTAGCAGTCTGCTAATTACCCAGGTTGTGTGAATTGTAATCGCAGACCACGCCGATAGAGAAATGAATATTAACGTATCCGTTAATTATGTAATATCTAGTTAGATAAACAAAATAATTCAAATTATATAAATTATATGCACTTAACTCATCTTGTTTGTCGCCACGTTCTTTAAAAAAAATAAATGAACAATCAAAATAACATGTATTGAATGTTTCTTCAGACATAGATGATTATCTGTGCTGCTCTCCTGTCTTAGAACGATGACACAGGCCTTTACAGCCACCTGACTGGAGTCCCAAAGGCCCTGCTGCCTGGAACTGGAGGCAAGAAGATCCTTGACTTTTGGTGGGAAACAGTCAACACGTACGTAATAATATCCACACAACATTCACATAATTTCTAAATGTGTCCCGGCTCCTCGCTGGTTCTTACTAATCACACCTCTTCGGACTTCTCATCAGGCGGCAGTTGTTCACAGAAGTGTATCTGGTCACGAATGCCGACAAGTGAGTTCTCACCGCAGCACAAGAAGTGACCTGGTGTTGATTTTTCCTAGATGTTGTGCCCCCACTTGCCTTGTATATATATATATATTCAGCTTCCTGCGTCCATTCTAATTCCGTCCCCAGGTACAAGCACTATGAGCGCTGGGCCACGGCAAACGACTTCCCGGTGGAAAATGTGATAAATGACGGCAGCACCACGCTGGAGGACCAGCTGGGAGCTGTGGCTGACCTGCAGCTGGCCATACGCAGCCGCAAGCTGCAGGATGACATCATGGTGGTACGACTGCCCCAGTGCCCTGATTGTTTTCATCTTGTTGCTAATCAGAAATGTTGCAATGGAGCTGAGGGTGGAACATGGTTTGTTGCAAACAGGTTGCCGGAGACATGCTGTGTGCAGACCAGAACTTTGACATCGCTCAAGTCATCCGTTTCTTCAAGTCAACGGTGAGGGGAGAGAGATGTGTCACATAGTGGCACATCTCAAACGTGCTAGATTCATTCGGTCACGTCCTGGGCAATTTAGATGTTATGCAATATGTTATTATTTCATGTAATGTTATATTGGGGATACGATTTGTTGCATCCTCTGTGTCTGCAGCCTGGGCAGCTGGTCATTTATTATGAGCTTGAAGAAAGTGAGAAAAGCAGCTCTAGGGGCATCGTGGAGGTCTGCCCAGACACCCACAGGTGAGAGTTTTTCCTCAAAGGGAACAAAACCAACAAAACAAGACTGCAATTTGTTTGATGAATCCATCAGTTTCTAACCAGTTGCAATTTGTAATTTAGGGTCACTCGCTTTCTGGAGAAGCCACAGGTGGGACTGACCGAATCCCGACTGGCCAGCGTTGTGTTTTACTGCATCCAAAAAGACAAATTGTCCTGCCTGTCTGACTTCCTGAACTTGCAGTCCCAAGCTGCAGACAAGAGCTTTGGAAGATTCTGGGTATGGAAAAATTTTATGTGTTTATTTGATTATCAGCTTCGTTTTGTGTGTAAAAGTATTAGAGATTTTAACCTTAGTTATTTTTCTCAGATTTTCTTTACTCAACAATAACAAATCTCTGTTATTTATCAAGCACCATGTTACATTCATTTTCAGATCTTTACTTTTGTCATTATGTGATTTACTCAAAAACGTAATTATCAAAACTGAGAAACAAACAAAAACTCCATAAACCAGACTATTTTCCCCCTTGTTTAGAGCGCCTGCAAAAACACTTGGCTTTAGTTTCCTGCCAAACTTCACGTTTGGAACAGGATAAATACAAGGCAGCTGTTGGGTGGTCACAGAGGTTGACTGAACACCCAGCTGGGAATGTTATCGCTGCACTTTGAGAGGTAGTAGTGCCCTCTGTGACATCACAAAAAGCAGATGTTCAGAACTAGGTTGTTTCTTCCTTTTGCCTGCTTCACTTTTAAGTAAGCAAAGCAAGCAAAAATAAGTAAATGATTGCTGGGAGCTTCATTATCAGGTCTGAGTAAATTAAATATTGTGCAACTTGACTGATAAACATTATGCATATTTCTTCTTGAGCAGAATATATTTTTTTCTAATAGAAATAAGTGATACATAAGAGTGATGTGCTAAGCTTTAACTTCCATGTCTGCTGTATGTCCAGGAGTGGCTCGTTAATGAGAAGCAGCTGGATGTGTTTGGGATGAAGCTTCCTACTGGCTTCCAGCTCATTGGACAAGTGGTTTGTACCCATCTCATCATTTTACAAATTCATCTGAACCATTTTTTCATTTTCACATGGTTTTGCATCTTGCAAAACTATTTAAAGACGAAACTCCACAGTGCAATCTTAAGATAAACACTAGAAATGATGCATCCTATCCTATGCAATAGAAGATGTGTCCAAATGAATGATTCTCGAATTCTGGACTCTATAATATGTGAACTCTGGCCTGTATAAACAAGTAGGCTGTTTTTTTGTTACTTATTCATCAGTGGAATCTACATCTAAAAGTCCTGCGGTCCCAGCAGAAACAGACAACACTAAACACAAGATATTTTTTACATAGAATAGGCAGATGATTGAGTTTAGTACAACATTCGATGATTGTATCTTGTTATTTGTTGACCTGACAATTCAGAAAACAAGTCAGAGTCCTATCTTTCTTTCATCAATGTATTTAATGTATTTATTGGTACATAAACTTGAAAACTCTGAAAGGATTTCCTTCATTCCTTCATTAAACGACACAACGCACAAAAATATTATTTGTTGCATTACTGGGTAAAAGTCCTTGCACATTATTGATGCTGCATGCTGCCACTGCTGAAATTTAAACGCACCATCTAATTCCACGTTTTCCTCCTGCATGTCAGGGTCTCACTGACTACACCAAGTGGCTCACCCACTACTCCACCAAGCAACAGGACAATCCTGCTAAACCCATCATGTACCGCTCTTATGCCAGGTGGGACGCCGGTCGAGAGCAATTCAATGTCAATGTGACACCTGCAGAAATGGTGGTCTTAGCTCTGTGTGGTGACTCCTCGCAGGGTTGGAATAATGGGGAACCCCTCAGACGGCTTCAATGGGAAAACCATCGCTATGTCCATCTCGAACTTCTGGGCTGAAGTCACCTTAGTGGAGAGCCAGACACTAGTAAACACACACACACACAAGTTCACACACACACACACACACACACACACACACACACACACAGATGTATTCTTTTTTTTTTTTTTTTTTTTTACAACAAAGTCAGCTGCGTCTCTGTTTGACAGGTTTTGGTCCCTCATCCACTCAACGACCCCACGGAGTTCGGGAGCTTGCAGGATCTGTTCTGCATCAGTAGAAAAGAAGGGTGCGTGAGGGCACCGTCGCTCAGTAAGATCTTATGAATGAGATGTCTGTGTTCTGTTTACCCTAATGTACTGCCTCTTGCCCTTTAAAAGGTACCTGGGAGGTCTGAGGCTGCTGCAGGCAACCTGCAAGAAGTTCTACCAGTTCTGCTCCAAACAAGGGTGAGACAAGGGCACAGAGAGGCGTCACCATGAGATGTTTGTTCATTGGTCTGTCCAGAAGAATGAATTCTCTCAAAATTATGATAGTTATGTGCCACAGGAGATTGGCTTTTTTTTTTTTTAACCTGTCCTTCACTATTGACACCGCTTCGACTTTCAGCTTCAGATCATGTATTTCATACGTCTTTGAACATTTGAAGTGGGTGTAGATCACAAAGTATATGCGTTATGTGAAGTGAAGACAGAAAAAAAATGAAGCAATTTAATTTGGCCCGAAAAAAATTCTGTCTCAACACTGAATCGTATAAAGGGTTCAGTTTATTTTAGCTGGACATGTCTGATGTCTGACCAAGTATGGACACTTGTTTTAACTGAACTTAATTGTACATCTATTTTTTATTATTATTATTTTTTTTAAATCTTTTTTTGTATGGACTGTATTTTACAGCATTGCACTGACCAAACAGAACTTCACTCTGAAATATGACACCAACATTCCTCGACAAGTGGTGAGAATTCCTTCATAAACTCAAAACCTGATATTTAAAACCATCCGCAATGCTTCCAACACACTTAGAAATTAAAGCGGTTTCTGTCTTTCACAATAAAGGGCCTTGCTGGAAGCAGGTAAGTAGCTTTGGTTTGTTCTCCACCTTTGCTGCATTGAATTTAACATTACCTTCACAGAGATGGAACTTACCAATAGGTCTTTTTACTTTCCTACTGTGTTACAGCGCCATCGTCTCAGCCACCCTGAAGTGTCTCATGAAATTCTACAACATTACGGACAATGTAGGAACAGTGGATTTTAGTCTGTCTCTCAGTTTTGCAGAATGCAATCAAATTTACAACATCTTTTTATTATTTTTATTTTGCTCCCAGGATCTTCCAAAGCCGATCCGGGCCAACTTCATCCTCAACGTGGAGAGCGATGAACTCTTCATCACTGCCGGCCTGCAGGACAGAGTTGTGCAGGTCAGCAGTACGTTAACTGCCATGCATGTATTCACCCGATAGTTCTTATTTGAATCCTAATTTTCAGAAGCGTGAATTGTGTTCCTTTGTTGTGGAAGGTCTATGAGGGCCTCGTCTACATGGACTTCAGCCAGAAGATCATGGAGGAGCAGGGCTACGGTACAGCATCCACTGCCTTGTTTAGGAAAGCTAAGTGGCCGATGCATTCATTTTTCAAATATGTCTTTTTCCATTCTTAGGGAACTATGTGTCTATGGACATGAAGGAGCTCCCACTTTTCTGGCTGGCTTATCTCAGTGACCCCAGCGACTCTGGACGTATCCATAGCAACATCAGGCAGCGCTGGCTGAGTGGTACGTACCTGAGACTCAGAGAAGTTGATGATGGCTACATTAAGTCTTATCTTATCATTGACTGGTGATTTGCTTGTTATGTGTATACTTTGGCTATTGAAGATACCTTCAGCAGGAAACAGAGTCATTCATTTGATGGACTAGTTTCTGTCCCTTCACAGCTGAACCTCTGGTTGTTGACGCCATGAAGACTTTTGCTGAGCTCACCGACCAGGCCAGGTTGGTCAGAGCGCTTGTGAATGTTTTTCAAAGAGCCCTCAAATGTAAAAGGGGAAAGAAAAGAAAATGTTGGAAACATGAGAAAAAGCACGTCTGTTCACATTCTCTGAGTGGCTTCTCTCACGAAAGGGATAAAATATTTATGAGACCCTGAAAGTGTCACCAAAACAAATAGCTGATAAGCTTGAAGGTGATCGCGGAGATGTTCTTTTCTCAGGATGGCTCTGCAGAACAAAGACTGGAACGCGCTGGCACGGCTGATGGACCAGAACTTTGAACTGCGAAGGTAAATCTTCTGTTTCGGGCCGGAGAGACGTCACTTTCGTCAGAGTCACATCCTGAATAACGAGTTGTCCCACAGGACTGTGTACACTGATGACTGCCTCGGCCCTGGGAATCTCAAGATGGTCCAGCTGGCGAGGAAGGTATGCAGCTCCGACAGGCTGTACTTTTTTTTTTTTTTTAACGGCCCCATATGATGGAAAATTCACTTTACCAATGTCTTCACTTCTTTTTTTCGTTCCACCATTCACAAAGCATTCGCTGAAAGACATTTTAAAAGGGATCCATTTGTGACAAACAGGACAAATACCTTCATGACAATAAGTCCAGCTTGATTGTGCCCAGATGATTGAGGGTGGAGACGGCCTCCTGACCACCTTGTTTTTATCCCCTTCCGAACTTATATAAGTACAATAAAGCATCAGTTTTAGCAGCAAGCAAAAATAAAATGATAATAACAATGTCAGGCTGCAGTATTGAATGAAAAATGTGAATAATGTGGGACCTTTAAAACCTGTCTGTAAATGTAATGGTGTATTCATTTAGATTTCTCTTTGTCTTCCAGTTTGGTTCAGCTGTAAAGTTGCCAGGCAGCGGTGGGGCTGTTGTGGGTCTGTGTCTCGACAATGAACAGCTGGTAAGAGAGAGTATCTGCATCTCATAGTTTCTCTTAACTCGAGCTTGAAACAATAATCTAATAAATCTAAAGCTTAAAGGTAAAAAATTAAAAAAAAACACTGTTAGTGACAAGAATGTCGATTGATCGACTATCAGTGTTACTTTCATGCCGCCTGTATTTTTTTTTTTTAATTATTTTTCCACCAGTCTTGCTATCTGATGTAGTGTGCGCTTTGCCCACTAGGTGGAGATGAGACAAGCGTTCCAGGAGGCAGGCTGCGTGTTCTGTGTCATTGCTCCCTACAATCCATCTGCCTGCACTGTTGGTGGTCAGCACTGACCTCCAGCGACTCCTCAAGACCCAGACTGGACAATTCCAGGCCAGTGCGGGGACCACGGTGGTCAAATGTGGCACAAGCACGGCTCCCAATGAGATCTGGTTGTCAGCAACCAAATCATTTTAGTGTTGAATCAATAGCAAAACCGATGAATGAGGATATAATCGGGGAGGGGGGGGTATGCTGAGGATCTTTAGACCTTTTAGAACTGAATGATAGTCAGTTGATCTTTTAAATAAGAATAACTGATGGATATGCATGGCAAGGCGTTACTCCCCTTTTATTGCATATAAATAAGGTAATATTTAAGAGCAGAAGGTTACATTTTGAGCTTTGGGTACAATGATTTTACCTGCACAGTTCAAAGCCATAATTCCTACAAATGCAAAAAATACTAATCTATTTTTCTACGTGTACAAAAAGATAATTTTAAATAAACTCTTTATATTTAATATTATATTTGTAAAACGAGTGTCATTTTGTATAAAACGTACAAATAAACTGTAGGGCTCCCACTTAATTATTTCAATAATTTCTCGTGCATTCATGATTGTCTTCTGTCATCTCACGACTGAGCCTAAACATCGTTTCGGGGAAGAAAAAAAAGAAGAAGAAGAAGAAAAATCAAGACTAAAAAGTGCTTCTGAGAACCTTTTTGTGTCATGTGCTTGTGCGCAGTGTTGTGGTGCGCTGCGTGTTGTGTTTGGTAGTACTCGGTCGGTCAGCCTCCGCGCCTCATTCGCCGCTTCCTCCGGTGGGCGGAGTTCAGCTCTCCGTGTGGCCGAGCGCCTTCGCTCTCAGCTCCGCTCCGCTCAGCTCCGCTCCGAGCTCCGTCCGCGTACAGCCGTTCTCCTCGAAGCGCCGCTCCTCTCACACACGGAACCCCCGGCCGCGGCTCATGGACTAAGCCGGCGGTCTGGTAGCGGGGGAGACAAGGTGTACCCAGCGGGAACCATGGCTGCCAAAGATGACCTGTATAGTAAAATCATCCCTCGGAGGCTCCGTCAGAACCGCCCGGGCTCGGTGAAATGTGGCTCCAGTCTGGACGTGCTGCTGTCAATGGGCTTCCCCAGACCAAGGGCGTAAGTAGCCTGACCCCAAGTGTATGTGTGAGTGTGTCTGTGTGTGTGTGTGTGGAGAGAGGTTCAGGGAAGGGCTCGAGTAAACGTCCCAGGTTTGTCGGTGGAAATTGTCCGTGTGTGGGCAGCAGCGTCCGTTCTGGATGTTGCGTTAGCGGACCGCTGAGACGCAGCATCCCTCCCAGAGTTAAGTGGCCGTTTTCCCCCGCATCGTTTTCGGCGTTGCGCAGCTAGCTGCCGGTCCTCGAACGCAACATAGTAGTTTAAAATAAAATAAAAAAATAAAAATAAAAAAGGGTCGTAAACCCGAGCGGAGTACTTAGTAATAGACGCGAATGACGTTACAAGCATGTCACTGGCACGTAACGTTACAATAAAAAATATGTTTTGTTTCGCTTTTGAGTGGAAAAAGGTCAAAACTTAAGAGTGAAAAAAGTTTAGAAAAGTGTCAGCATCTAATGTGACATAATCCCCAAAGTCTTGTCATTTAAAGAAAATCCACATGTAATATTTCAAATATTACGAAGAATAGCTTTCAAGCTGTTTGTTTTTATTTTCGGCCAGGTGGAATTTTATTGTCGTACTGCTCATCACAAAACCTGCACTGTTAGATGAGTTGTCACATGTTGACCCCTGAGAGAACCGGACCTTGGAGACGGCTCAGCCTGCTCTGAAAGGGCCGACTGTCCCTGGGTTTGGCCGGACCAGTGAGTCCACATCCGTCCTGCTGGCTCCACTGTCACATACTGTAAACACACCACAACAGCAGACTGGACAAAACCGGCCAGGAGAGAAACAGATGCAGGAGTAAAACAGGAAGCCAGGCACTCTAAGTAGCATTTACTCATTTAGAAAGTGTGTGTGTGTGTGTGTGTGTGTGTGTTTTACATCGACCGATAACCTTCCGAGCGCCACTGCCTCTGTCCGTGTTGTCCGGCAGCCTCAAGAGAATCAGTGCACAACAGTGACATGGATTCCCAGCCTTGATTATAGGTTATTGATTGAATTCACACAGAGTGCTGCTGTGGGAGCGTACACAGGCAATTACATAAGTCTAAAGGCAGCACGATAAACTGTGTTTGTGACCGAATACACATTGGATCGCTCGTCTGACTGTAAAACATACTGTATGCCGTGTCACCTCTGCGCTTGGTACAGAATGGGACAAACGTGGAATAGACGCCTTATGTGACTTGTTCAGCTGTTGGATGTTTAGTTGATCAGATTAGCTGCTTTGTCTCTTTGCCATGTGTATGTTAGAGCGTCCTGCTGCTGCACTCAGTCCTCAGTTTATTGTTTTTAACCGGTGTGCTCAAAATACCCTCCGTGCACAACGTCATGCAATTTAAAGAGGCACCTCACCCCCTATTTCCTGATCCACTTGTCTTATTAGATATGCTACCACCCCACCCACCCCCCGAGAAATTGAAGAGTGATATTTTTTTCTTATCTTTTAATCTGAAATGACGTCATGGTTATTAAAAAAAAAAACATATATATATATATATATATATATCAAAAACAGAGCTTGTTTTTACGAGTTGATATTTTCCGAAAGAAAATCTCCGAAATGAAATTACCGAAGGAAAAAGCTGAGAGATGGCGATAAAAATCTGCAAGAGCGTGAAGTGACCAGAGAGCTTTTTCTATCCGACAGCAGCAGCAGAGGCAACAACTTAACTGGGAAAAATGGCAAGAAGAGACAAAAAAACAGTTGGCCAAATCAAATTCAGAATTCATGTGAGTTGCCATTTAAAGGGGCCACACTATGCGGAACCAACTCCAAACAACAAACGTTAAATCCTTTACTAATTTTGCTCGCAGGCCCTTTCAGAATGTGTGTGCCAACAGTATGAATGAAACTCATCTCATCTGCTTTTCTAATGACGACCTCTGTCGTCTGTGCTCTGTCAGCAAACCATTCACCAAAGATGAAAGTCTGCTGCTCATTAGAGACTGCGCTGAGATGCGCAAGTTCTGGGACTCACGGACAACTCTCTTGTGCCCCGTGTGGGGCGTTGCAACACCGCTGCCACCTTGCTGAATGGCAGCGCTGCAGTGGGTGTGAGCGCGACAAACATCGCTGAGAAGATGCTCAGAACTCGATGCGTTGCGTTAGATCTGCGCCATCTCAACAAGAGGGTTTTTTTTTTTTTTTCTTTTCCGGTTGAATTCTTTTTTTTTTTTTCCGGGACATTGAGTGCCATGTAGCTCCGTCGCATCAAAGAGAGTCCTACTGTCTCCTCAGTAGTTTAATACTCCCTCAACGAGCCACCACAGCCTCTCAACTTCACTCTCCTTGCGTCCCCCTCCACCAAAAAAACCCCCCTCAGCAGCTTCTCTCTCCTCACCATTTTTTTCCTTGCCGGCTCTGCGATCACTGTAGCATAAATTCTCATGCTCGGCGGCTGCCGTCTGACGGCCAGAACCGCCCCAACCTCCCTCCCCTCACCTGCCCCTCCTCCTCAGAGCTCATACATGTGAGAACACATGGTGCGTATCACAGGATCTTCCAGGAAACAACCTCTCTGACACCAGCCCGCCCCCCCCCCCCCCCCCCCCCCCCCCAAGTATCAGATCATCAAGTTCCTTCTCAACTTCCTAGTCGTTGGAACGGAACGGTGTTTTCTTTATTATTAATAGACTGTAGGAAATTTCACAGCACTTTGTGTATTTATTTATTTATTTCGCAGTTAAGGTCACACACTGTGCTTTCGTCCGGGCAGATGTCACAAGTCAAGAGTGTCTGTGCGTGTGCACGTCAGAGGAAGTGTGTTGAGGTTTGCCGAGTGATGATGATGATGATGATGACGAAGGGTCCCCGCCGGCAGGACGACGTCGGCGCTAGTTCCTCGCCCAGGAAACGCCATCTCTTACACCACTGGTTCTCAACTGGTGGAGTCTCAGGAGCCACAATTTCATCCTTATAATGAAGTCGCGACCCAAATTTATTCCACTAAAATAAAAATGCTAGCCCACTTTCTGCCATGTCTGGGAAATAAATGATTGAAACGATCGAATTGTGTGACCTGCAAAATAAACACCCAACACTTTCTCTATAAATATACATATTTCTTTAAATCCCTACTTCTTTAAAAATAAAAAAGGGAAACTGCCCACGAAGCTGCGACCCAATCAAAACAGCTCCGCAACCCACTTTATGGTGGTGACCCACCGGTTGAGAAACGCCGTTCTGCACGGCTTCCTCCGAACTTTCCCCCTTTGTCCGAGCGTCCGTCTCCCTCTGACCCGCTGACATCCCCCACCAGCCTCAGGTTCCCCGGTTCTGCTGCGAAAGGATGGAGTCTGCGTGAAAATGGTTAAATTTATCTGCCGTCTCCTCCAGTCGCTCCGTTGTTCTGGCACTGGGTCGTCACTGCCTGGCCACCAGTGACAGGGCGGCCTTTCATAGCTTTCTGTCAGTCACGACAGTACCGGAGGATGGTCACTGTGTGCATTGTTTTCACAGGGCCTCACCACATGGAAATGTATACAGATATATATGATTCTAATCATGGCAGTAAATTATTCAGACTTTGAATTTCTTAAAATTTTTAATTCATCCCATAATAACTATGATAGACTGAAAACAGGTCTTAATTTTTTTTTTGTTCATTTCATTTTTAGTAGGATATATCGTGAACGTCACAAAATTTGATGCCCAGTGGTCTATTTTTCTCACGGCAGATGGCTGGTGAAAAGTTTCAGTCTGTTGTGACTCACCACTTTTGGATCTTTCACACTGCCGAAGCATCACAAGTGGCTCGCTATTTTTTGATTTGCTCTTAATATTCAAGCGGGCAAGCGCCAAAAGGACAAATAAGCGGTTCGCAAAAAGTCAAAACCTGGTCGCGGTCGGTGTTTGAGGTGTGTGTAAGTTCAGGAAGTGGTTGATTTGGACGACTCCTCTCAGCCCTTTCATGACAACTGACTGTGGCAGCGTCATTGCCCCCTCAGTGGGACTTAACATGTGGCAATTCTAGTGTAGGGAAGTCGGTGAGCTTGCTTGTTAGAGCTCTTTTTTTTCCCACCACGGCTGTCTGGCGGTTCGTTAAATGACACAGGCTGTGAACTTGTTTGCTGAAACTGCACAAAGTCGGTCTGCTAACTTCCAAGTTACCAGTCTGACTGCTTGTTATTTGCCCGTGAAACTCTTGTTAAGGCCTTTGTGTCCAGCGAAATCAACACACAACGGTGTTTTTAGATAGATAGCTAAATAGCTAGCTAGCTAGCTAGGTAGATAGACAGATAGATAGATAGATAGATAGATAGATAGATAGATAGCTGAGAAATTCAGTTTCTCAGCTGCACAATCGGTCGGTCATCAGTAATTGGTCCTTAAAAAGTGCATAGAGAGTCAAAGAATAGTCAAAATAAAGAAGTAAAAGAATTATTGAGATAAAGATTTGAAGTAACAAGTTGCAACGCCAGCGGTACTGAGGTCTCAAAAGCAAAAATGCTGAATTGCAAGATGTAAAGTTGGCAGAATTGAATTCCAGTGGAATTCAAAAAGTGATGGTTCACCCCCCGGAATGAGGAAGCGCACGAGTGCTGTTTGTTTCAGGCATGTGGCTCAGGCCTTTTGAAACACCCGAATATAACCCACTTGGTTCATCCCCTTTCCTGACCTAATTCAGACTCGGGTTGCCATTATTCTTTCACTTACAACTTATTTTTGCAGCTCTTTGCAATGTGTTAACCACCACGTCTCATTCCACTCGTCCGTACGTGTGAGTCACAGAGTCGGCAGAGCTGCAAAATAGATAGATAAATAAGTAAATGAATGAATGAATGAATGAATGAATGAATAAATAAATAAATAAATAAATGATACTTAACTCGCAATAAAAGTGAAGCCTGGCCCGCGACCAGCTTTTCTTGCTCCCACAGCTGTCTTATTAGCATGATGGGATCAGCGCGCTTGGATGCAGAGTTTCAGTTTAAAGTCGGCGCTTCATCTTTTTGAAACTGTCATCTTTTCTTTAACACCCACCAGGGCAAACAACATGCAGTGGATGTTGTGTAATACTTTACAAAGTACGCCCCAAAGCGCTTTTCAGGCTGCTAAAGTGAGACTAAATTCACACTGCAGTGTTTTTTTTTGCACGAGTCAGTGCAGTATTTTACAACAGCAAAACACAGTGTCGAAATTATTTGGGCATATAATTGTTTATTTAAAATATATATATATTTTTGTATATATATATATATTCCGCAGTCGGTTTGTGGAATACGATTTTAGCCCTGCCTCCAGTGGACGCTCATCACTCACTCACTCACTCCTTGGGTGTGTTTTACAACAACACGCTGGTCAGAAAAGTTTGCCGTCACAGTCGGAGCGGCGACGCACGACTAGCGCGCCTGACAACTCAACCACCGTTGTGCTTGGATTTATTTATTTATTTATTTATTTATTTTTTTTACAGAACCACGTTGGCACTGCGCTCCGTCGACGCTGATCAAGTGTTTTCCGTCCTGTTTCCCAACAACTGTCTACTTAGGAAATGCGTTTCTGTGTAGCTCAGCTTCTGGGTTGCATATTTTTTTCTGATTTGAAAGCGGAAAAGAAAACCTGCTAAGTGTGCGCGTGTGTGTGTGTGTCTGAGTCTTTGTCGGTGACGGCTTCGCGCACTACATCCCGGCAACTGGAACTCTAAAGTGCCGTGGAGTTAGCAGCTCTCATGAATTATTGAGCCGTTCCCTTGTTTTTAGCCCAGGATCTTTGAAATGCAGATGATTGTGCACTTATTCCTCCCTTTTGTCTTTCTCCTGTGCATTTCCACGCAACAGCCGGGAGTATTTTGAAGACTGTCAAAGCGACGCCGCGATGCTCGTTATTAGGTTTCGCGCGTCATGGTGATACGTCCGCCTCGACCGGGAGCTTCTAAACAAGGTCGTGCAAATGTCGTTAGTCTCCTCCCTGAAATAGGAGAGGGCGCATCGCTTCGTGTACGGCCTCCATCATTCTCCCGTGCACTTCCACCGCGGCCCCCGCCGATCATATCGAGGGTTCACCGGGAGCTTCAGTCCGGAAGCGCACCGACAGACAGCGCTATCAGATTATGGCGCCCATTGTCTCCACTCAAGACTTTGGCTGCGGTTCGATGAAATCCAAGGTAGCGCGAGTGGCCAGCAGCAGGAAACCTGAATGGAAAATAACACCCACAAATGTCCTTTATTTCATAGAGGAACAGGACAGTAATGACGTCAGTGTCTCTTAAGTATGTATTCAAAGAGGCACTTACCCAAGAAATACATCTAAAATGTAGTTTGGTTTACACCACCAGGAGGAACCTACATTGATAAAAAATGACTTAAACTGACAGAAATCTCCTGCCATTGTGTTCTGTGCTTCAACTTCATGTTTTATGCAGGCCTTTGGAGTTAGACTACATTTCCTCCATTGACTTCGCCCTTCAACCCTGACGTCTAATGATGGTTTTCACATATGAACTTTTTGGTGTATATTTTAGCCCCCTTTAGAAGTTTCACTTCTCCATCTCCAACCACACATTTTGCTCATTTTTCTTTTCAAGTTTAATCTTGTTATTTTTATGGTTCCGTTGTCCCGTGCGAGAGTTCCAGTGCTGGTCGTCGTACCCGAAAAGCTCCTTTTGTGAGAGCAGTTCATAGTTCCTGTCGTCCGTGTTGTGAAAACGTCCTGTGAACTGTGAACTGTAAACCAGAAGCTGGTCTAAAATAGCATTTTCTGTGCATTTACAACATGATACACTGTGGTCGCACGGCCGCGATTGCTGCCAGCTAGCAAAAAAAAAGTAAACAAAAGTGTTTTTTAAGTATTCACACCGAGTTAAATAATCATCTCTTCACTCATAGAAATAAAAAACACAGGTCGGCTAGCACGTTGCCATGATCTTTACTCAAGAACAATTTCTGCGACTTATTAAACCCAGTAAACGCAGAAAACACAGAACTGAAGAACTGGCAAGGACTGAGCTTCTGTACAGAGCCAGCCAAAAGAATGTATACATACATCAGGAAAAGAAAAACTTGCATAAACATTGCAATACCAAATGTATTCAGACATCACAATATAGAAGAAGACAAGTTACCGTTGGTCTCTGCAATTACAAGAGGTGCTCAGAGTGGTGGCCATCAGCTTCCAGACATTTATGTGTACGGCCAACTACTGCTTGGGTATCGTTGATACTTCAGCACTTGTTTGGCGTCACATTTGTGAGGCCACCTGTGTGGAAAACATTGTAAAACCGGGTACAGTGTAATTGGAATTTGATCAAACTTCAAAATAGGTCTCTATATGTATAGAAGTGCTTATACGGATTAAATATTTCTGCAAGTTTTTCTTCTCCTGATGTGTGTATACATTATTTTGGCTGCCTGTATATTTATTTGAGTGGGCCCACAGTGTTATTCCAGTATTCTTTTCACATTCTTCGACAGTTGTGGTTAGCAGTGAGACGTGACCCACACCATTACCCGCTGCTCCTCTCCCGCTTCCCATCGCAGCCCATCCTGCCCTGCAGTAAGCCAATGCAGTGGAACCTGCAGAGGCTGAAGTGTGAAGTGCTGTCACGGCCACCTCGCACGGTGGCTCCAGCTCTGCTGGATGTGGCGGTGGCGGCGGTGGCGGCGGCGGCGGCGGTGAGGCCCGGTGAGGATGGCATGGCGCACGGTCCTGGCGTCGGGAAGCAGCAGCTCCCAGGACAGCTGTGACTACAGTTGCTGAGCCAGCAGCAGGTTTCCTGTAGGCCCCGAGGCTGCTGCGACTGACAGCTGTCCCCTGTCTACCCCTCCACCGCGCGCACACACACACACACACACACACACACACACACACACACACACACACAAACACTGCAACACCCCTGCGTCAGATTTAGAGCTTGGCTCTCTTTAACCTCAAGACTTGGGGACGTGACTGTCGGAAAGATATAAATGGGTTTGGCTTTTACTTTCTTTCTGATATTATCTGACCACTAAAAGTTGTACGTGTAAAAAGCCGTCGCAGCAGAAGTGTCATGGATCAATGCTTTCAACCGATATCACAGTCGCAACTTCTCATGCAATGTTTTATTCGTGGTTAATCTTTACTAATTTCTACATCGTAGATACATGCTGAAGACAGCAAATATGTAAGCAAGACATCTTGAATTATGTAACAAAGAAAATAAATGTTAGATAACTCTTACATGTTATTTGAAGTTTTATTTGAAGGGTGGCTATTTAAGAATAATCTAAAATATTAAACCTGTTGGAGTTATTTCACGTATGTGTGTTCACTCATAGCATTGATGATGTAAATAGTCATGAAAATGAAAGAGAAACCATTAAATGAGAAGGTGTGTCCAATCTTTGGACTGGAGGCGTTGGGAATTCAAATTCCCAATAGTCCTGAAGTGTATGTCTTGAAGACATACACATTTCTGTCCTCTATGAAATATTTGCTGCAATTTCAGGTGTAAACAGATTTCTTTTTTGGTGGCGTAGCAGCATTTCTCACAATGCTCACACCGCTCCGTTCTCCTGGCAACAGCTTCTCCCTCGGCCTCCCCCGACGTTCTTTCCGCGCTGTGCTCCATGTAATAGGTGTAATGTATTTGCAACTCTCTAGTTTGAGAGAGTTATACTGCCCTGTGAGATTGGAAATCTATCTGTAACAAAACAAAAAACGCCACCGCACGCTGCCGTTCAGCCTATTATTTGTCTTAGCAAAAGAAAAGAGACAAAAGCATTATTACTGGGTGTGAACACGGTCAGGACTGTTTCTCCCGCTGCTGTTGGCACTGTCGCCTTCAGTTCTGCTCGTGGTGAATAGTGTGGCAAGCGCAACAAAGGTCAGGACATGAGCGATGCAACGCAATGGTGCTCCAAATTGGACTCGGACTGCAGATGGATTCTTGCTCCCTGCTGACTCCTCGTAGTTTGTAGTGCTGCAGTGCTATGACTTCCCGTCTCACTCATGCGCGCACTTGAGGTGCTCATATACATGATGAGGGCCCGTGGTGAGGTTTTTTTTTGGCCTTGAAATGTTGCAGATTCCACCTGAAAGGTTGAGGGTGTAATATTTGGAGATTTTGAAGAAGAAACAGCAACAGCAAGTGGTTACATTTTAGATTGCACCGTCTTTCACTCTCTCTCCCCCTCCTGAGCTTGCCAGTGAGTCAAGCTGGCCTGCGCAGCCAAACCTGGATACCTCGTCCACCTTCTTTTTTGTTGGTTTATTTGAGGAGGCGAGCAGTCACACTAATAATGAAACGTGCTGTCAAGCAGCTGGATTGTCCACAGCAGGCTTCATTAGAAATACGACCCTTGTATATTCTAATGTATATTTATGAGAAGCGTTGTAAGGGTAAGAAAACCAAATTACTTTGATTGTACACACTTTTGTATCCACTTTTGTTAATGTATTTATCGGCAGTATATTAAGTTTTTACCAATATAAAAATCATAAATCAAGCCAAATTTTACACACTGGACCTTTAAATCTCCTCCCTGGCTGTTGGTAGCCAGCTGAAATATGACTGGCTGGCAGGGTTTTTGTTGTGACAAAAAAAAAAAAACGGGAGGGCGCTAATGCCGGCTTGTTTACTCTGATGGCAACACAGAGGAGCAGTAACAGGAACATGGAAACACCAAAATAAAAATTGTTGTTTGAAACCCCAAGTGCTGAAAGGAATCAGATAGTTAGACTGTGACCAATGAGAGGGTTCATCTTGTTCTCGATCATCTCTCCCCGCAATGGGGTTGTTTCCAATTTGGCTGTGTGAATAGATTCTGAATGGAACCATGACATCTGGCATGTCAGATTGCGATGGCCGCACTCCTTGCAGCCAATGTAGGGTTCGGTATTTTCGTCAAAGGACGACAAAGACCCGCCAGCTGCATAGAACCGTATGTGGTGCGAAAAACAGGCCGTCGTTTTGCGTTTCCAAAAAATTTCATTTGAATGGAACTAAAGTGCAAATGGACGTTGTTTTAAAGATTAAGAGTGTAATACTTGGAGATTTTCAAGAAGAAGCAGCAACATCAAGTGGTTACATTTCAGATTGCCGCGCTCTTTCACTCTCTCTCTCCTCCTCCTGAGCTCGCCGGTGGCCTGCTTACCCAAACCTGGATATCTCGTCCGCCTTCTGCTGTGTTGCTTTATTTAAAGACGCGAGCAGTCACCCTAATTATGAAACGCACTGTCAGGCGGTCTGGATTGTCCACACTGGGACACCTTAGAAATATGGTGGTGCAAGATGGCAGCCAAATGCGAGCAAGCGCCTTGCTCCATGTATATTCTTATAAATAAATAAGAGCCGTTCTATCAGTAGGAAAACCACACCACTTTTACTCAAATGTGAGTATACACTTATAATAATGTATTTATGGGCAGTGTGTTAAGTTTTTACCAACAGCACAGTTGTATATGCAGTTCTTCTTGAAGTTTAAACAGTTTACATTCACACTTTAGCTCTTAGCTTGTGCATTGCTGTTCTTTTCATGAAAGGTTCGAAACTGTTCAGATAAATCAAAAATTGCTGCCATAACTAAAACTCCCTCGTGGGTCGTCTGCAGTATGACTGAGAATTCCTCCCCAACCCAGGGGACCGTCGCTGCATGACGTGTCCAATACCATTCAGAATACGTTTTGTTCTCATAGCTAGGCCTCTCGAGAGCCACTAAGATGTAGCACAATAATGGCACTCGGAATTCCAGACAGTCATCGTGCAGAGTCGGGGTTACCAGAAGTTCACCTTCAGGAGTGACTTGACATTCAGCCTCAGAGTACGAGAGGATCCAAACTCCTGCCTCCCAACGAGTGTTGACAGGAGTCGCTGCCTCTTGTGCGATTGCGTTGGTGGCGGCGACGCGCCGCCATTCCTAATTGCTACTGTTTGGTCGGGTGTCGACAGATTCCAGCTCAGCTTCCTCCCCAGAAGAGGAGAAAGAAATGCAAATGCTGATGGGCTGACAGTTGGAGCTGACATGGAATTGTCGTTGAGGCCTGCTGCTGGAATGCGACCCTCGTCTCTCGTAAACTGGGGGTCCCTGGCTTCCAGAACACGTCATAAACGCAGTCTCCTCATGGGGGCGCTGCTTTCAGCGACCCTCTGCCAAACTGAACGTCAAATATTTCTCAGCGGTCTGCTGCATGTTTATGGACCTGACAGACGCGGATTCCTAAGAATGAGCTGCCTTTGCCGCATTACACCAGCGGTAAATTGTCTCATTGGGGTTTTTTTTCTCCCCTCCGCTCACTAATTCATTTTTAACTCTCTGCAGCTCTCTGCGGCCGGCGCTCTGTTTGGTCCACTCCTGGGCGAAAATATCAATATCTGCCTCGCAGCCATCATTATTCTGACCCGGCTCTGTTGCTCCTGCTTGTGAACCATCTCCCTGGGCGCATCGGCCCATTTGATTTTTGAAATAAATAAATTAATAAAAAAAAAAAAGAAAGAGAGAAAAAAAAAAGCTTTTCTTTCTCAGTCTGTGCAGCCCGACCTGATGTTCATAAAGCATGCATCTGCCCGGTGGGCAGGGAGCTGCTGCGTCTGCTGCTCTGAGTGCTTCGGTCTGAGTGGAAGCAGAGATGTACGAGGCCGTCGGCTCGGCCGTAGGTTGGCCGAAAGAGAGACGTGTCCTGGTCCTGTGGTTTTCCCGTCACGGTCAGAGGGTCCCGTTGACTCGGAAGCACACACACACACACACACACACACACACACACACACACGCTGACTAAAACTAATCTGTGAACACAGTTGCCGTTTTAGTTTGGTTTGGTAAAGGAGGGCACTACAGGGTTGAGAGGATCAGGAATTAAAGTAGATTTGATTTAGCATTTAATCTCATGTTCAATTTGAGACACACTCTGTGTGTGTGTGTGTGTGTGTGCGAGCATGTGCGTGTGTGTGTGTGTGCACATTCGTCGCCGCTCATTCACACATTTGACTGCATGGATGGCTGTCCGCTGGCGTGCTAGAAACTTGTTTTCGCTGCTGTTTTTAGGCGCCTGTGTTGGTGTGTGATCATCCTTCACATGGTTTAACAGTGTGGTCGAGTGTGCGCGCATTCGTGTGTGTGTGTGTGTTCGGTGACGACTGAGCCATCTGTGCCTGCCGTACCTATGCCAATACAGTGACTGGATTGGCTCCAGCAAGCCGGCGTCCTCCAACTCCTTTGCTGAGACGCGACAGGAAGCCCCTCCTCCATCTTGGCCGGGCTTCCTGCCTGCTCCACCACCACCACCACCCCCTCCTCACCCTCACCCCTCTCTCGCCGCGCCCCCCTGCTAATCCTGCCGGATGACGGGATTGAAATGATTGTGGAGGAAAATAGATTTGATGAGACGTTTAATTACTGGTTGCACTGGATGTGGATAGTTGCTGGCATTGCTGGCTGGTTTGCTCCAGCAAGAGCAGAACTGCAACAGCTGCTGTTTTCACGCTTCTCAGCTTTAAAGGAGACCTATTGTGGACATTCAAGGGCTTAACATTTTGAAAGGTTGTTTTCACTTGATGTCACATGGCGCAGATGGAGGGCAGGTTGCTGAGGATCTGTCATATAGAAAACTTGAGTGTTTTGCGTGGTTTATTTTTGCTCCAATCACTCTTCAAAATAAAATGTTTTTTTTGTTTTGTTTTTTTTTAGAGTTCCATAGGTTGTTTTTCACAAGAGTTGTCTGCAGTTAGGAATGAGTGGAGTCTGCTAATGCCCGTGTCTGCACTGTGTCCACTTGATCAGAGGAATGTTAGCTAGCTAACTGGGTTTGCCACATCCTGAAACAGGCTCTTAATCTGTACAATATAGACTCTCCTGAACAGCTTCCTCCATAAACATTACATTTCTACTTCCATTTCTACTGCCCTCCATCTGCATTTGCACCACCTTCATGTGTCATCATAAGCACATGTCTGAAACCCAAGTATTTTGGTGGTATACTTCCGACAATAAACAAGGATTGTTTGGTGAAAAACCCCTCCTTCCTTAAAACAAGCCGTTCTCTCACTCAAGGCTCTGCCTTGGCCACCTACCATGGATGTATTATAAGAACTGGATACCCGACTGACAATATTTGCAGTGGACACTTGAGGTACTGCAGCTAAAAGCTCCAGGCGGCCCAATACGCCTTTTCCCCGTTGACCGCAACACAGAAATAAACTGTAAAACGGTTGACAGGACTCCTCCGACCTGACACACGGTTCATAACAGATTTTTTCCATTGTAGATGTTTAATTCATATACTATTCTTATCTTTCTAAAAAATGTATAAAGGTCAGAAAATCCCCAGAAAACGCTGAAAGTCACTTAGCTCTTTCTGATTGGTTGATGCCTCCTGCTGGGTTACAGAGGCATGATGGGAAGTGACACTACTGCACATGCTCTGTATAAGCTGTACAATGCGAAAGAACCCTGGAAACCAAAAACCTTTTTGACGTTTGCGCCGGGTGAGCGACTCCATTGAAATGAAAGGGCAGCCTGTTCACTGCTAGTGTTAGCTTAGCGAGGAAGATGGCTATTAGCTCTTTTGAAGTGACGAGAGCTATTCAAAAAGAAATCTGCAGAGGCGTAACTTTAATAACAATCAGCCCCACTTGTAATGTAGAAAGTCAAAATCCGAATAGCCCATTTCAGCGCAGTAACACGGAAAAAGCCTGCGCAAGTTGTCATTTTTTGCATACTCGTGTGATTTAGTTAGCATGCCAGTGATGCAAAAAGACCTGTTAAAGAGGTGAAAAAGTCATTCTTTTTTCATATTAAGGCCCCTTCACTGGAATTCCGACTGGAAGTTAGGATGACAAAGCAGATATGGTGATCGAACTGCTGCAGGACGTTGCTTGAGTCACAGAGTGTTACGAGATATCTGATCTATAGCTGCACGGGAGGCTGAGTGCTGCTTCTCATGGAGAAAAACAGCTGAATCTTTCATGGAGCCATGCGTCTCGTGCATTGTCAGTAATCACAAGAGAGCGCACGACGGCAAGAGAAGATTGGATTCTGTCCAATTAGCGAACAGCTAATGCATGTGATCGCATTAAAACTGAATTAGTCACCAGTCGGGCATGAACCAGTGAAGACTTTTCAAACCTGGGCTCTGTGTGTCCATATGTGAAACGTCAATGTTCCCTAAAGTGGTTCAGCTGATCTGAACTGAACTGAAAGTTTGAACTACTGAAACTCCCCGACTGACCGGGTTGACAGATTCTTGTACCTGAAAAAGCATTTCTTAAGACTCAGATAATTTGTCGTAAATTAGTTGCACTAAATATTTAGCATCCAGACTTCTTCTTCTTCTTCTTCTTCTTCTTCTTTCTTTTGTTTTCAACAAAAAATATTGTCCTTGTTCATGGCATGAAGTGTCACAACTTTGGTGAAGCATGAGTCATACACTCACATGTAGAGATACAAAGGCCATTTTTATAAATACCAAAATGTCCCTCATCAGATAAAAGACTTGTAACAGAACGATAACTGTTGCTATAACTGCAGCTCAAATAAGTTCTTCTTCCTTTTCCATTAGCTTCATGAAGGACTAACATCTGTCAAACAGATTTTTGTCCAGGATTTCCAAAATATTGAAATAAATGTGACACACAGGCAAAAAACAAACAAACAACACAAACGTAAAAAAAACACTGTTTGAATGTATTTTCCAAGATGACTAAATACCTATTAATACCTATGAATACCTATTAAGAATCCTAGGAGGATCGTTTAAAGGTCATGGAATGTTGCACAAGGCCATGAAATGTTGCACAATGCTGCAATGTGCTCTGTTTGGAAGAATTTGGGCACAGGAAGTGCCACTGCTTCTCTGTGAGGCTTCTGGGTGGCTCAGGAGAAGAAAGACAACGACAGGAACGTCATACTCGCGTTACCGAATGAGTATATTAGTGACTCCATACCGCATGTCCAGAGCGAGGCGGGCGAGGCCCACTGAGCTTCTTTCTCCTTGTAGGAAACCGCTCCCTGTTGGTTCAGCAGCCAGATTTCAGGCTGAAATTTCAGCTGTCCTGCTGCCTTGCAAGGTTAAAAGAGTAATGTTACCTTTTTCTTTTCTTTTCTTTTTCTTTTTTGCTTTTGCCTCTGGAAGTGAATTTCTGACATCGTCCTCACAATAGCCACACTAAGCAGAAAGTGCAACTTATTGCACGCGTCAGGCTCAACTGAAAGCGACACTGCTAAGTGTCACACCACACACCGTTTACTTCCATGTTTATTACTTCCTTCCAGTTATAATTTTCCATAAGTCAGCAAAACAAAATTACATATACTTAATATTTTTTGCATGTATTTTTTTTTCAACTCCGGCAAACTTTATTTGACCGTGTGTATTTCATTTGAAGAATTTTGAGTTTAGGGTCTACAATTATGAATGGCATTATTTTGATTTTTATTTTGGTTGCATGCTGAACAATATAGAAATAATCTCTCTTTGATTGATATATTTGTTTTGCTTATTTCCCATATCTTTAATGGATCATATTTTAAGTAAAAAGAATAGTTGTCTTATTATTGCCTCATTCTGTGGAAGAAACCATATGAGCTCTGGTTTGTTGCGTTGCGCCGTGACCTTAATGCCTCCAACTAAGGCCCATTTAGCACCTTGTAAGTTGCCATATGAGCTTGCACATGTTGCGTGGGAGGAAAGATTACTTTGACACTTCACTTAATAGGGGCAGCGTTTAATGGCTTACTCTTGTACAGCGACGTTTTAGGATGTGAATAATTGAACAAGGGGAACATTTGTTTTGGCGGGCAGCTTATGTGCAAAGAAAATTTTTTGCTCAAATATGTTTCTCGCCTGTATAGCTTAGATGTAAGAATAATATTTCTTATAAGACTGCATGATCCCTTTGTTTTAGATCTTTCCTTTTTGGACCTTTTTGAAGTTCTATCGTGTGTGATAATCAGCCGACACGCAAATGTTTTAAAGGTTTTTTTTTATATTAGTTTTTCATGAAACGCCCTGTTTAACTTGTCACGTTTAAGAATTTGTTGCCACGCACGTGCAGGAAATGAGTTTATCAGCCTGACCAATGCTAAAGCTAGTTTTTTTTTTTTTTTTTTTTGTTATCATGGTACGTTACGCTACTGGACAACCAGTACACAGACAGAAGTACACAATGGCAGGCTGTCAGTGGCGACAGTGTTTCATTCAGCTCAGTTGTGTTGACTCAAGAAGGTGTCCAACTCCAAACGTGTCCATGCGTAGCTTGCAGTGTGCAATACGGAATACACTTTTTCATTTTTTTTGCCGGGAGGTGTTTTTATTGAGCTATATCATCTGACGTATGCACAGTTGGACTGTAATCAGTTGGTGAATGTTCTGGGTTTTGTGGGGGCTGGTTCATCTCGTCGCTCTCCAGTGAGGCCCAATTAGGATTAATGAGTCAGCAGGACAAACAATCTAGGAATTATATGAGGACATAAAAAACCACAAACTGTTTTGTCTGAAGGAGCCAGCAGAGATAACCCCAGAGGTGATATACCGTCCTCAGCTACACGCTGCGGCTGGATCCCTTCTTATTACTGAGCAGATTAGAGTTTCAGCTCGGCAAACATTTCCTGAAGGCAGAGCTGGCCCAGAAACACAGGCCACTTCACTTCACTGTGGCGCCCAAGTTTAACTTTGTTCAAGAAGAAGAAGAAGAAGAAGAAGAAGAAGAAGAAGAAGAAGAAGAAACGTGCACGTCTTACCAAAGAGGAGCCGTCCAAAGTCCAAAGTGTTTTATGTTTTATCGTAAATAATTCAAGATTTCTGAAGTTTACTCACTTCAAAGATCATGTTCGCCACCTTCATCCGCCCACGCTTTCCTAATTCAATAGATTAACACAGGCAAACTACACAACACGGAGCTCGCTAGATTGTGGAGCATCCTGTTTATGTGCTATTTAGTAAGTCACGCTTAAGCAAAGCAGAAAGGTTGAAATCCTGTTGGTTTGATTGAATGGTTGAGTGTTAAGGATGGCGTCATGACATTACTTAGCTCCATGGAAACCAAGAGAAGCCCTGGAGCGTCGTTTTTTTCCCCCAGGATTGTGAAACGATTCCTCTGATTGTTATTGAGTGATATCAGCAGCACTTAAAGAAGAATTTAAAAAAGAACGAGTCCAAAGAAAACACAGAATACCGGCGTTAAGCCTCGACTTAAGTGTAGCCTATTGCGCTCATCAAATGGTGGCCATCGAGAAGTCATTTAGCCATCAAACCTTTTTCGTTACGCGTGCAATGTATGTTATTTATAACCGTAGATAAGGGCCAGACCGAGTGAATCAAGTATTGCAATACTGTGGTTTTATTTACTTTAAGCTTTTATTCAAACCCACCAAACCCAGAATTCCGACCAAATTATACATGAAATAAAAGTCACAAAACAAAATCTTAACATTTAACATTTTAACAGTTGCATTGAGATTTTGGTTCATTTTGCTCTGTGAAATTCTCTGTTTCCTTCCAGTAACTGGATAGTCTACTAACTCGTCTCGCTGAGCTTTGGTGTTTCATTGTGGTTAGCAGATACAAACCTCTCGCAAGAAGTCTTTGCAAGGAGCAAAACGCTTTCGTCCAAAAATATCTTCAGAGGGAGGTCGGCCTGATGTTTGCTAACCTTCCCTAACGAGCCCTGGTTTCCAAGTGCTCGCTTTTGTTTTGAGGGGCCGGAGACTTTTGGAACAATGGACAGTAACACAGGAAAAACACTATCAGTTCTATTATTGTGAGGGCGGAAGTTTGCCTCCCCGTCCGCCGCGCACATGACAATGCTGGCTCAGAATATAGAAACAAAGGCCCCCGAGAACAAACACGCGCGCTGCTGCCAGTTTGCCAGTGGAGGCATAACCTTGAAAAAGCCACAAATTCACCGCACTGTCGATCGCCGCTGCCGCTGCACGACGCCTGCGAGGCACCTCTGATCCGCTGGCGCTCAGCCAGCGCTGGTGCGGTATATAGTCAGCGGCAAGTGTGATTGGTAGCACGCACCGTAGCGGCCCGGTTCCCATCATTAATGCATGGGGTGGCAAAAAAAAAAAAAAGTTTTTTGGGGGGTTTAGATTTTGAGAAACACACAGGACCATTCAAAAAGTCACTGACTCATTTCTGCATTGAAGCCCATCATAAGCAGCTCGGTGAAATAATCTACTGGCATGAATATTAGCAGTGCAGGAAAATCAGTCAGGATGTGCTGAACACATTATGGGATGGCTTTCACAGTTGTTGCCCTCATTGTCTTGAATGTGATCTTAGAGACTGAATATCAAGTGTGTAGTATGTGGCCATCATTAAAGAAGTTGAACGCTTTAAAATAAATAAATAAATAAATAAATAAATAAATAAATAAATAAAAATTCTAAAACAAAGCTTTGCCTTTTCTTTAGATTTAGTTGTGTTGTGCTAAACCAGAAAATGATAAACAAAATATCATGGTTTTCGTTTCAGGCTCTTTAAAATGGACTACTGTTGCACACTACATCTTGATCTTATTGTCATTTTTGTGCACTCATAATGATCGTAAAGCATTGAAGATCATTATTATAATGGATTTCAATGCAGAAATGAGTCAGTGACCCCAAACCTTTGAATGGTAGTGTATATATTTTGATTTATTTTTCCCCATCTGGTAGAAGCTTTAGAACTTTGGATAGTTTCTCAGCACTCTTGCACACAGTTTCAAAGCAGAAAGCTGCAAGGAACAATGACGAGCTCCCCGTGAGCTCCGGCGAAAGAAGAAAAAAAATACTTTAGTTTCCGGGATCCAAGAGAAAGTGAGGCAACATGATGTGTGCGTGCGTGTGCATGTGTGTTGCACACAGTGCTTCAGGAGACCTTTCATGTGGTGCCAGTGACCATGATCACACACTTTTATGGCAGAAAGTAATGGCTTTTTTGTTCACTTGTATGCATCTTTTAATGTGGATTTGTTTTTTGTTTTTCGTTTTGAGGGTTGCCAGGTTGTGAAAAATGTTGCACCTCACCCACCCCCACAATCCCCCAGAGTCGACAGTCGAGCAGCGTGTATCAGAGCGTGTCCACAAAAAGAGAGACAAAAAGAGACAAGAAAGTCTTTCACATTGTCACAGATAACCTTTGATGCGTGTAGCGCGGGTGTGTGCGTGCGTGCGTGTGTGCATGTGTGCATGCAGGCAGTCGTCTTTTTCCACGCTGATCAAAGCAAAAGGATCAACATCGAATATCGTTTCAAATCTCTCTTTAAAATAAAAACTGTGAGCCACTCTGCCACAAACACTTCAGAAAAGGATTATAGGTAATAACTTGGTAATCATTTATAGGGATGAATTGCTCTCTAGACATTTCCACGCATACTGCGTTGACAGCGTGTAACAGGAAGCGCTAACAAATCACCAGTCGCCGATGCACTTTTTTTTGTTGTTGTTGTTTTTTGAGGGTGCCCGTGCGCCCCCCAAGCAGATTGCGCCATGGGCGGTTGCCCCCATAGCAAAAACCGTCACCTCAAATGCATACACATTCCTGTGGGTTTACCTCCCGCCATCACGCAGAGGTCAGTGCATTTATCTGCACAGTAACGTACAGAGACTCCAATCGGTTCAAAATGCTGCCGCCAGGCTTTCAACAGGCTCCAAAAAGTATGAGCGCATCACACCAGTAGCGGTCCTTGCGGCCCTTCGCTGTCCCTATAGACTTGTCAGTATGATTTTACAGTTCTATTGATTAATATGTAAAGCACTATGTACATTTTTATTTTTGAATACGTGCTATATAAATAAAGTTATTATTATTATTATTATTATTATTATTATTATTATTATTATTATTATTATCTCCATTTTACGTTTCAGTCCATTGTAGTTTGTGCTTGCATGTGTGCGTGTGTGTGTGTGTGTGTGTGTGTGTGTGTGTGTGTGTGTGTGTGTGTGTGTTTTTGTAAACAGGAAGTTTTAGCACGCATGCCATCAGAAGACACGGAGCCATGGGGTTTCCCACAGTGGCAGGCCTGCTCAGCTGATCAAGGTTTCCTGCCCTTTGCATGGTGTGTGTGTGTGTGTGTGTGTGTGTGTGTGTGTGTGTGTGTGTTTTCTTCCATGGGTGGGCTGTTTGTGGCTTGTGTAAACTTCAGACAGCTGATAAACACTGTGAGATCCTGTGTACCGAGCAGCCAGTGCACTAAAAACCGCGTGGGGCTCGCGGCTCTAATTCAGTGTCGCATTTTAAAGTCTTGAGTCTCGTCCCGTCCCGTCCTTCAATGCACTCCCTGTTTAACAACAACAACAATGTGGGTGCAGTTGGTGGAGCGGCTGTCTGCTCCCACAGGTGCTGCACTGCTTTACTGGAGGAGGCAGCAGTTGTCAGGAAGTGTTTGAGTCGGCCTGCTGGTCACCCAATGCTGTCTGTCGTTCCTCCGTCACTCTCACGTTCACTCTGGCTTGTCACCCGTCCCTGTCACCTCGCACTCAGTGTCCCCTACACCAGTGGAGTCCCAGGACCCACAATTTTCTCCTTATCATGAAGCCGCCACAGAAAATTTATTCCGCAGCACTCAAATTTATTCCACAAAAATAAAAACGCTAGGCCACTTTCTATCATGTCTGGCAAATAAATCATTGTGTGTCCTGCAAAGTAATTAAATGCCCAAAATTTTCTCTACAAATTAATATACTTTAGCCGCGACCCGATCAAAACAGCTCCACGACCCAAAAGTAGGTCACGACCCACCAGTTGAGAAATGCTGCCCGACACTCCCCTGCACACCTCTAAAGCTCTAAGATCTCCACTTCTTTCTCTGGATTCAACCAACTCCAATATTCATATTAAAAGCGTTTTGCCAAAGATTGTGAAGGATCGATGCATTTTATTTTGAAGGGCTCATATTTTGTTCAATTACCTTTGCTGATGTGCTTTCACAATGTGGGCCTTCAGCCTGAGTTACGTCTGTCCCTTTTATTTCTTTTTGGCTGCTCCACTTAAAAACACAGTTCTGGGAATCAGCCCTTTGTGACATCACTGACTCCTCCCCCTAGGTGAGTGTGCATTGCTGCCCCTTGGCTTTTGCCCATTAAAAAAAACCAAGAGCCCTAAACAAGGTCCGACTTTAAGGAGGAAGTTGTAAACAGAGGGCTAAGCATGCTGCTTTGTGTATAATTGACCTGCGGATGGGTGCAATAAGGGACCTTTAAATGTCACAAATAAGAGTTGGCCTAAAGTAGCCCTTCTTAAAACAATCATTGACTGATGGATTGATTGATTGGTTGATTGATTGATTGGCTACAACATGGCCATTTGGTCGTTTTAGGAGAGGACTTTTTTTTTCTTTGAAGAACTGCTGTGTACGTGTAGTAAATGGACGTCTGCATGACATACACGTGTAAAAAAAACAATGAGACATAAAATACTCTTGTGAACAGTTTTCAAAACAGATCAACAAATGCAAGGGTTTCTTTTAATTGCTAATTGCACAGGTGATCATTTGTTTACTTGATCTGCTGGCTAGCTAAAATGCTAAAAGGTTTCACTTGGCAGAGCTCAGCTGAGTCGAGCATTGTGGCGAATGAAAGACTTTGGCTATAGACTGGAGTCTATTTTCATCTAAATGTGAATCTATTTGTGGGCTCCGTGATGTGGAACATAGATGACTGAAAGATTTTTTTTTCCTGTCCTGCAGCAAATCTTCCGTGTGTGACAGAGAGTCTGCCTGAATGAATAACTGCCCCCCCCTCCCGCCCCGAAAAATAAAAAATATCTCACGCGAATCAAAAGTTGTGGGCACATTATTTTCGGCAAAGTGTCCAAGCTCTCATTGGTCGACACTTGTGGTGTCGGTCAACTTGAAGCAGGTTTATTTTCGGACAAACAGAACCTTCCTTTCTTACACATTATGTTCCTCGGTGAGTCTTGTGACTGCGCAGGTTAGCACGGAGCCATGTGGACGTATCAGATGGGTCGACATATGGGTGGACTCTAGAGGAATGTCTCTAGCATAACCTTATGGAAAATGCTTATCAGAGACATGATGTATTATGTTTGCGGTGTTCTATTAATACAAATTGGCAATGTATCATGAAAGAAGTAGGGTAATGTCTTTCTCTAGCCTTACTAAACACTGGAACCATCATTTGTATGTATTCCAGCGACTAAGTGCAGATGTTTATCTCTGTGTATTTTTATTGTCTGTATGCTAAGTTTTATTTTTTTATGTCTGGACCTCAAGTCTGACATTAACTACAGAAAGACATTAATTAGGTCCCGTAATTTTCTTCAAATTAAAGCACTTTGCGGTCGCATCTACAGTTTGTTTCAGAGTTGAATTGCTGTTTTCCAGCCGGTGCTGGTGCACCGCTCGACCCTTAGCGCCGCGTGATGTATATCGGTGTGAGCAGCGCTACGTGGGCGTACCGCTGGCTCGCCTCGTCTCTTTCTCTTCCTGTCTCTGACTCGTGCGGCCAAACGGAGGAAAACTTGCTCTCACATCTCTGTGGGTGAGAGTGAGCAAGTGCTGCTCTCACTATAAACATCCTCGGGATGACTGCGGTAATAAGGTGGCAGAAAAGAAATGTTTCCAGCTATTTTTCACAAATTGGTGCTCGAGCCGAGCGGCAGGAATTGTGTTTTTTCTGTCCTTTCTCTCTCTCTCTCTCTCTCCCTCCCTCTCTCTCTCTCTCTCTCTCTCTCTCGCTCTCTCTCTCTCTCGCTCTCTCGTCCAGAAGTGGCTGCGCTTGTGTTTTAGCAGCGGACGCACTGCTTGGAGCTGCAGGGGGAAACGAGATCAGCGTGAAGTCGAAGCCAGAACCAGGCCTGCTCTCGGCAGCCTGTGGTTTTTTTTCCCCCTCTGCTCTTCTTTATTAATGAAGAGGGTTTTTTTTTCCACCGTACAAAGACCTTTTTTTGATTGTGTGAGCTCTCAACCCCCGCAGGTGGAGAGTCTGAGTTGGGAGTGTGCTGCCCAGCTGCACAGCAGCCAGTTGTTCTATCAGGGGGACTCGCAGTGCTGATACTGGACTGTTATTCACTCAGCCTGCTGCGGTGTAGGAATGAGGCTGGGACACAGATTTTAGTGTTCATTTCTATTTTTTTATATAATTCAGGAGCTGGTCAGCAATACTGGACACATACCTCTGCAACAACCACGCAACTCATTCCACATGCTCTGTATTCCTTATGAGGCAAGGGGGTTAGGTTTGCTTTATTGTGTACAGGATTTTTGCGTATGTAAGAAATGTTCTCCCTGTGTCTGCGTGGGTTCTCTCCGGGTTCTCCGGCTTCCTCCCACACTCCAAGAACATGCATGTGAGGTCAATTGAACACTCTAAATTGTCCATAGGTGTGCATGTGAGTGTGAATGGTTGTTTGTCTCTATGTGGCCCTGCGATGAACTGGCGACTTGTCCAGGGTGTCACCCTGCCTTCGCCCTAAGACAGCTGGGAGAGGCTCCAGCAGACTCCCGTGACCCTGAATAGGAATAAGCGGGTATAGAAGATGAATGAATGAAAGAAACTGGATGTCTGAAATTCCCCTCTAGGATGAAAGTATCTATCTGTCTATCGACTGAAGAAGGTATTTCCATTTTGCCAAGGCAAAAGTCTTTTTAAAATGAATCAAAATCATATATAAATATTTTATTTTTGGTTGCATGGCTGATTAGCTGGACTGGTTAGCGAGACGGTTGGTGGTGGTGGTGGCGGCGGCGGGGGGTTGAGGTTTGCTCAGACGTGGCGGCTGTTGCCGGGGGAAGCGCTCAGCCAGGGCTCGTAATAAAGCCTCATTTTCTGCTCCATATTGCCATAATAGAAGAGCTGTTCAGGGAAGCAGGCTCCAGCCCTCGGGCTCTGAGCAAACTCTGAATGGAATCCTGCAAAACTCACAGTCGAAAACGCAGTTCGCGGTGCCATCCAGACGGCCGAGGCGGCGCTAAGCGCTAAGCGCTAAGCTAACTCTTGAGGCTGCAGACCCAACCAAACGCTCCTCCCTCAGCAAACCTCAGGCCCGCTGCCTCAAATGCATTTGGTTTCTTTTCTCTCTCTGTCTCTTATGACATTATGTCTTTGTGACTCAAAAAGAAAATTTGCTCACTCGGCACTCGTTACTCTCACTGAGGGGGAGAGAGGGGTCCTCCTTGAGCTCCCACTCGCCCGCTAGTCGTTTGACTCAGCCGGGGGCTAGCCTCACAAACCCAGCAACCCCTCGGCGATGGAAACCCTGACAGACGAGAGCAGAAAGCGGAAGCGTGGGCCGTCACCGGGCGTCTGAACAGAGACAACGCGTCCATTTTCTATTGTGGTTCTATTTAAGTAGCCGTGCAGGAACAGGTACATGAAATATGCACTTCGGCAGTCTCCACTACCTGTTTTTGTCGGCGGCCGCGTATAAAGAATCTCATGCGTGGCACTGCAGGTTCTAGGAAGTGAAATCGTCATACGTGGAACCTGAAGTCCTCTTCTTAAATGTGCAGGTTTTAGCAATGATATGGTGGTAACTTGTCAAATCTACTAATAGGGCAAAACAAAGTGAGATCAAACCTCACTGGATATGTTTTCAAGGCGACTTGTGCTCGCATGACGTTCCTTCCAGGGTGTCCGTCACTGAGAGGAAACCATTTTATTAGTTGCACCTGTTCAACAGCTAATCAGCAACTCAGTGCATTTAGGCATGTAGATGTGATGAGGGTGACTTGACATGTCTGAACAAACCTCAACCGCCCCATTCGTCACTAACGCCAACCAGTCCAACTCATCACTCAGCCCCGCAGCAAAAAACAAGTCAAGACCAAACCAAGTAAAGGGATCCGTTATATTGTCTGACTTGCTCATTCACACTCATGTGGATACAAGATGAGATGCTGTCTTATTTTTCTTTCAAGCAAAACAACTGATTTACCTTCAGCTCCTCACCTCATGTAAGAGTGCCCCCCCCTTCCCCTCCATCACCCACCAGTTATTTTTTTTTTATTTTTGAGCCGATGTATACTTTTATTTAAGGTGAACGTCTGACAGTGAGATCTGAAACCACACGTCCTTCAGTCTGAGAGGCTCTGTGGTGGAGATAAATCAGATGTTAACCTCAATTATTGATGAATCTAAATATTTTGGGGGCTTTTACAGATCTAAGACTTTAATCTACAGTATATAATATAATTCTGTAGCTACTACTAAATGTACTATTTTTTTTTTTAAAGAATTCAACAGTAAAGTTGCAGACAACCCGCAGAAAGTCCTTGACTATTTTCAACCTCGGCCAGACAGCGCTGCCTCTGAATGTGGGGGTCTTAGCGCCTCCTGCACTGTTTGCTTTTCAGCAGACATAACACAAGTCACACCTGCTGCCGCTCGAGAACCGTGAGACTCCTCTGCTCATGTCAAAGGTTTAGTTTTAGCACGTTTTTTTTTTTTCACACATTTCACACAACTGCTTAGTTGGGAAAAACCTAAAAGTAAAGTCGAGACAGACAGAGAGAGCAACGTGCCGAGTGATGAGCACAGTGCACTCCAGTGATGTAGTTGAACTACAAGCTTCAGCGCCCTGCGGCCCACAACTCAGAGTTCAGTGTCCAAGAGAGTCACAGTTGAGTCAGTTGTTCACTTTTTCCTCTCTCTTAAATTGCTGGTTTAGTGGTGGGGTAAATTGTGCAAGAAATCAATTTTCGTTAAAAATGTGCAACACGTAACACATTTATTTGACCATACACTACCAGTCCAAAGTTGGGACTCACCTTCTCATGCATGTTAAAAATATATATATATTTACAACTGTCGACACGACAGATACATACTGAAGAGATCAAATATATGACAAGATATATGTAATTATGCAGCAAAGACAAACGCATTAAATGACTCTTGAATATGCTTCTAATGAGAGGCGGCTATTTTGAACTTTCATTGTTTCCTACATAATTCCATGTATGTTCACACGTGGTTTTGATGCCTTCAGTGAGAAACTGT
Source organism: Nelusetta ayraudi (assembly GCF_046127955.1). Classification (NCBI taxonomy): domain Eukaryota; kingdom Metazoa; phylum Chordata; class Actinopteri; order Tetraodontiformes; family Monacanthidae; genus Nelusetta; species Nelusetta ayraudi. The sequence goes on along the minus strand of NW_027466098.1, from coordinate 6,721,753 downwards.
AACGTCAATCGACATGAGAATGAAAGAAAAGGCGTTACATTCGCAGAGTGTGTCCAAACTTTTGACTGGTAGTGTATGTCACGACAGTTAGAAAGATTAAATATTAATAAAAAAAATTAAAGTATTATCCTTATTTTTTTTTGGCAAATAAAGTGAAACAGCTGAACTTTTTATAGCATTTTATAGCTACAGTATATTTGAACTTAATGAAGCATTGCCCTCAATAATATTTTTCTCTTCATAGAAGTAAATAACTGTAATTTGGAACCTTTCATCAAGAAATAATAAACTGTATTATTATTTTTTGGGGGAAACAATAGATTTAAAATTCATAGATAAAAATTACAGACAATATTTAAAAATGCAAAACATAGTTTATCCTATATATATATATATACACACATATATATACATATATATATTATTGCAGCTGTGGCCTTACACTGGGTTCTGGTCTAGTAAAACTCTGCAGCTCAGAAACAAAGAGTCGTCACGTCCCCACGTCAGCTCTGACACATCGGGTTGTTTCCGTCCATGTCAGCCTCGTTTGTGTTGAGCTGTCGCTGACTAACAACTGCCAAGCCTCCCTGGTTGTTGCTCGGAGGTCAGATCCGCTGTCGCTCACTGGAATAGCGAGAATAATATCCGCACACTTCCTGTGCGCACATTGGGGGAGAGAGGAGGGGGGGGGGGTGACATTTTATTTGCTCCCTTGTTGTGCCCGCCACTTCTCCTTTCAGTTCTTCCGTTGTGAAAGAACAGTTGCGTCTCAGCCAGGTATCACATCGTCACAAATTACTAAATGTCGCTCAGGGCAGCAGCTTTTTTTTTTTTTTTTTTTTTTTTTTCATCATTTCATTTTTTATTGATTTTTAAGGAACATATAAAAGAAAAGGAACAGAAAAAAAGTGCAGGTTCATAAAACATACGTTGTTTTGTCATTAAAATGAGATTGTACATTGTTGCAAACAAACATCCAACAATTTTCAATACCTGCTTCTTTCTGAACTCGGGGTTGAGGGGGTCTGCTGGAGCCTCTCCCAGCTGTCATAGGGTGAAGGCAGGGTGACACCCTGCTCATCCCACCCACTTTATCACAGTGCCACATAGAGACAAACAACCATTCAAACTCACACCTACGGACAATTTAGAGTTTCCAATTGACCTCACATGCATGTTTTTGGAGTGTGGGAGGAAGCCAGAAAACCCGCAGAGAAGCCAGGCACACCCAGGGAGAACATGCAAACTCCACACAGAAAGGCCCCAGACCCAGAATCGAACCCACAACCTCCTCGCTGTGCAGTGACAGTGCCAACCATTGCGCCACCGTGTCACCGTGCGCCAAAGTGTTGCATTCACTTTCTGATTTGAGCTCATCGCCCCATCTTCTTCTTTGCCTTTCAAGTTGTGAGGCATCACAGCTTCATAGGACGCTGTCTCTACCACAGCGTCCAACCACCAACCCTCAGAGTAGCGCTCACATTGTTCTTCCACTTTCTTAAAAGCGCTCTAGAGTGTGTCGTCGGGCCCACCGTGACAACAGACAATGTTTCTTGAGATACATTTGGTAACCTGTGTCCCCTAATAGACACATAACAGGAGTCAGGGGAACAAACAGTTGAACCCAGAGCGTTCACTCGAGAAATCCACAGGATTTGTTTTCTTTTTGTCTCGCTAAAGAGGCGTTTGGACGTCTTTATTCTTGCTGCTTCTCTCTTCTCTGCTCACTCTCTGTCTCTCTCTCTCTCTTTCTCTCTGTCTCTCTCTGGCGCGCACACACGTGACCGTATGTGGGTCTCCACCTGTGGGACACTGCAGCGCATCAGCGAGCCCATTGACTCTCGTGGCTCCTCTGTGGTTTCTCCACTCGTCGAGCTCGGTGCGGGTTGCGTTTCTTTCCGTTTCCTCGGCTCGCCTCGGTTCTGAGTTCCACCTCCTCGCGTCTTTTTTTTCTCGGTGTGACTGTGTTTTTGAAAATTCAGGGGAGGCCTCCGTTGATGTGATTCATGCGATCGAATTAAGCTGCTGACTGGGGTTTAAAGGAAAAAAGAAAAAAAGAAAAAGAAACTTTATGCCTGCCTGACTGGTGATTCACTCTGACATGGCGAAGGGAATTATTGTCTCACAGAGGTCTTAATCATGCTCAAGAGTATTGCCTCCAGGAGGGGAAAGGCTAAATCCGCAAGACGTTCAAGGCTGACAGCTTAACTGTAGTGTAGGAAACGCTTAAGTAAAATTTTCAAATGTATGTATGTTTAGAAAAAATGTGTTAAAAACCTTTCTTTTCAGTCTCAGTTGTCAGCAATGAGGACCAGAGCTCAACTCCTGGCTGGTGTCCTTATCTGCTCCTCTAGGTGCAAACTAGCAGACAGCTTAAAAAAAAAAGTTCATATTAAGACAAATGTCTTGTTTTTTTTTTTTTTTTTATATTTTAATTGTCTACAATGAGGTCAAAAAGTTCAAAGCTCACCTCCTTGTTGGCGTCCTTTCCCAGATAGATAGATAGATAGATAGATAGATAGATAGCGAGCTAGCTGGCTATCTAGCTAGCTAGCTAGCTAGCTAGATAGATAGATAGATAGATAGATAGTGTGTTTTAATTAGGTAAGGTAAGACAAAAAGCTGCTCTGTGAGTAGCCACTGTGCATATAACAATCCGCTCCGCAAGCTAGCAGCGCCTCCACACATCCCATCCCACAGGAACGCAGCCTCATCTCGTGTTGCGCTGAGGAAGCGACTTTCTCCCAGGAGACGGAAACCACAATAACGTGCACGGGGCTCTTATCTTCAGAGTGGCAGCTTAATTAGATTCTTTGGCCCTAATGTGACTGATCTGTGCTGCCGTTTCATCTCATCAGCCGAGCCTCCGGGGCCCGCTGAGGTAGGAGCGGAAGCTCGAGTACGCGTGTTCCTTTCTCCCCGTCACCTCGTCAAGAAACTCGTTTTAATTGCTGTGGATGAAATTAATTAGCCGAGATATTGTGGCTTTTATGTTTTCAGTCATGAGCCACTTTTTTTCCCTTTGTAAAAGCAGTTTGAAAAAGTCAAGAGAGGTTGTTTCAAACTTTTCCTCTTTGAAACAGAGTGAGCGAACACTTTTTTCTCAGAAAGTAAAAGTTGTTGTTCCTTCAGGTGGAAGGAACGTATGATGGTGTCTTCCCACGCGCGACGCATTCACATGTTCCATGGCTTCGGCGGAACCGACACCTCCTCCAAGTGTCGATCCAGGATTTTCTACCCCCACTTTATTCTCGTTTTTTTTTTCTTTTTTTTTTTTCGTTCACACCATTGTGTCATTACTTAACAATTACTCATGACCACCATCTGGCTTTTCCAATCACATTTAGGAAAGTAATGGCAAGATTGGAAAGTAAGTCTGGGATTTTATTTGGAAAAAAAAAAAAAACATCAACTGGAACATCAAATTTAGGAGACTTTTTGCAAGAGTTGGCTTTAGTGGTGAAGATAAAAAGGGGTTTTGGGTCAATGTTGACTTTAAATGTATCATTTTATTCATCAGCAATACACACATAGTGATTGACACACTCTACCGAAATGCACCAATGCGTTGTGGTACATTTCAAATGGTTAATAATAATTCATTTAAATACTATACAATATTCATTTGCATAATTCTTGTGATCACTATGATGTGACCATCTAAGCCCACAGAGCTCCACATGCTTTTAGGGTTGCAGTTCACAAGTGAATGCAGCCAATATTTTGCAAGGTAAAGGTCACTCTGAGTCACAAAGGTACTGTCAGGTTATTAACTGGTTATTAATCCCACCCTCTGACGCCACCTCACTGCAGCCTCGTTCTGGTCTTCTAGTCCAGTAAAGCATCACCTTTACGGGGCGACTGTAGCTCAGGAGGTAGAGCGGGAATCCTGCTCCCTCCCAGTCTGTTGTTGTGGAAGTTATGAAGTGCTTTGGGCAATTGTGAAGGTGCTAGAAAGCGCTCTATAAATGCAGTCCGTCCATCCACCTTAAGCAGGTTTCAAAGTGTTTTTGCTGCAGATTCAATCTGATTGATGGCTTTTTGCAAAGAGACACAACATGTATGACCTTTGACTCCTTGACACCAGAGGTTTTTCTGTTTAACAATAAGTATGACAAATGTTATAGAGATTTAAATCTCACACCCTTGAAGTAAATCTCCAGTCCTGAATGCAGATCTTTGCGTATGACATTACCATTGGTGAAACTTTCTGACAGCTGCTGAGTTCCAGGCAGCCTAACCAGCCGTAATAC
>NW_027466098.1:5877500-6002500 GCF_046127955.1 Nelusetta ayraudi | reverse complement strand
TAAGTATGCAAGCTCTCTGGCGTTAACTTGATGCTCCACTCAGTATTGATTCAAAGACACACGTCACTATCACCATCAGTTTGTGGTGCATCTGGTGGCGTAGATAAAAGAAGATTAAAAAGCTTTGAGAATTTTTTTTTTTTACATGTTCTTATATGAAGATATTTATGTTTTCCACCATTAAATCAAATGCAAGCAAGCAGAGCAACTCATGCTGACCCACACATAACTTCTTCCGCAATTAAGTGAAGTATCGATAATGTCCTATAAACCTGGTGCATGTGAGGACATTTTGTTTCTGCTTTCATCAGAACCCTTTGAAGATACAAGGCTTTTTTATTTACTTTTGTTATGTTTTGTTAAGTGAAGATTCAAAAGAAAATGATGTCTGAAGCGTGATATTGGCACTATGACCTTTGGACTTGCACCTTTTTGTGTGTCTAATCAGTTTAGAGCGGGAGACTATAATCAGATTTATTTCTAGTCATGTAAAATCCAAACCTATAGTCATTCTAATCCAGTTAGGTATAGTCCCATTGTGTCAGCATCATGTGGGTGAATACGCCGGCGGATCTGACTTGATGAGATCCAACTTCAGGTAGGCTTTCTAATCGGAGCCCTGCGAACAAAACATGTTTGTTTTTTTCCACTGGCTGTGTTTTATTTTCCACAATATGGGGGTTCTGAAGCCTCCTGCCAGGAGCAAGACAGACAAATTGGCAAACGGCCGTGTCTGGACCATCTGAGCCTGCAGTCCCAGACCAGCTTCACTCAGCTCAATACTGACTCATTAGTCCTCTCATCCCAGGTCTCCAAGGACCTGTGACCCCAACCATTGTCTGGCTCAGGCCCGTCCTGATAAGAGTCGCAGCACCGGACAAAGCCCCTGTCATTAAGTCGGGCTCAACTTCACCCTCAGCCACAACCTTCACCCTCCTCCTTCTCCTGCTCCGCTCCCCACTGCCTGCCTTCGCTGAATTGAAGCGGGGTCAGACAAACATGGCGCAGCTTCATCGACCTTTGACCGTCCCCACAACGGCCGCCATCTGAAAAAGCCAGCAGTGTCAAGAAGCTCCTGTGCAATATAGAGAAAGAGTGTCCGTCCACCTGCTCCTGAGCAAACACAGATGCGTGAGGTCCATTGGCGAGCCGCAGCAAGCCAATGCTTAGTGCAAAATGAGGGGAGGAGGGAAGGCCGTGAGGCTTGAAAGTAAAGGCAGTTGTTTGTTCTTTCCGTCTTAGTCAATAAACCAATAACAAGTAGCCAAAGACAACACACACCCAAGTTTGAAGTTGCTTAGCAGCTCGCTTCAGATATTACGCCGCCTTGGATTGATCCGACCTCACAAAACAAAAAAAACCCACTGAAGTTTCAAATAATAATAAATGTTACTTCACTAATCAATGCTAGGTTGTACAATGATAAAAATCAACCTCGCAAACAAATGCTACAAGCTGACAAACTTTATTTTGTTTTATATCATTTTTATTAAGTAGTAAAGTCTTGACACAGAACTCTGTACTGTACTACTTTAGACAAACACACCATGCAAGTGCAAGAATTTTGTATCTTTCTTTTTGTGAACTGGAAATCCCTTTGGCACTTCATTACCACAGGCAATCAAAAATAATTTAATATTATATAAATTCATGTCTAAGTATATATATATATATATATATATATATATATATATATATATATATATATATATATATATATAGACACACACAGCAAGTGACTGTGTTGTTTGCTTATGTTAAATGTCTTTTTGACATTTTGCATTTTCAAGGTAATTTTTCTGGCAGCACACTTAGGAATAATTAGCAATGGACCATTTTGTGCTTGAAATCATCGCAAAAAAACAAACAAACACAAAATTGGAAAGCTAGATTATGTCGTAGCACCCTATTGGTGCAACACTTCCGGGAACCGTAACATACAACTGAGACGGCAAAATGATGGCTCGGCACGCAGAGATTTCTTCGTTTTATCAACGATAGGATTATACCAAACGTATATTACCAGCACCACCCAGTGGATGAAACTTATACTGCAGTCAACCCACAACTGGAACTACTTGAAATCAGCTACTCCTGACCGGAGCAAATCAAGTTATTTATCAATAAAATGCTATTAGTACAAGAGTAAATAAGGTAAGTTATTTCCGAATATCATTGAATCATGATAACTGCACTCTAATTTCAGTTAATCTATAACCAACCAGTTAAGTAACAGTACATTTTGCATTTTGCACACTATTAATTAATTAATTACTTTGATTATATTTAGCGCCTCAGGGGTCTATTCTTGTCCTCTTAAGTATTTATTTTTACTGTGTGTCTAATTTTTTTTATACATAAACATACAACATTATTTTCTTTTCTTTTTTGTTTGTTTGAAATATATCCCACTTGTTATTGTAGTATTAGTTTTCACATAAGAACATATCATCTTACGAGGTCATAAACCACTTTATTTTGCTGTCAAACAAAGGAAGGTTTTGAATGTGCCTCATGTACATACATACATACGTACATACGTACATACGTACTAGAAATAATTTTCACGCATAAGGCAACTGAGATTTCAATTAAATCTAACCAACTAATGAAGTAAAACATACACGTTAGTGTTTTCTGGTCTAGAAGCTCTTAAACTTCCAAATAGTTATATAGTGTCTTCTACAGTTGACAGGGGGAAGGATTTATCAGATTGTGACCTACCTGAACAACATGAACCGGCCCCTAAGATGTAGCTCCTGCAGGCTGCAGCTTCTCTGAACGGTACAGCCACAGTAGAATCTCCTTTATAGCTTGCACAATGCTGCATAGTGGAAACTGTGGAAATAGATTTTGAGGACAAAACCTGCACCCTGATTGATTTGACCTTGGGAAGGAAAAAATACATTGTCATCATTGACACTCTTGGTTTGTGCTTTTGTTTAGCGGGGCCGAGCCAAAGAGTTATACATGCGGTCGCAAACCAGCGTCAATTGGTGCACCAAGAGATGCTCCTGTCATTATGCAGCGGTTATCAATCTGAAGCGTTTGACTCAGTCAATAACACAAGACAGGACATCTTCTGTTGCGCCGTCAACTGCAGGATTGTATTCCGCAAAATTGTAATGCAGCCGCGCAAAGATCTTTGGAACACTGGGTCTATTGCTCCATCCACTAAGGTGATATTGAAATTCCAGAGCTTTGTAGATGGAAGGCTCCTCTGTTATTGGGAGACTAGCCATAATGATTATTCAAACGCCTCGAAGACTATTGAGCCGCCGGAACAAGGCGCAGAGTCGACTGTTTGAAAGTTACAGCTGCTTTCGCGATGTGAAAAGCAGAGAGGTGACTCGCATGTCTCCGGGGGCCCCGGCGCCGATAATTGGCGATCAATCGCCAACTAGTTTAAGAGCTGGAAAAGAACACAGCGAGCACTATTAGGTTTCAAAGATTCACTGCTCTCAGATAATTACTTTAGATTTTACAGGTTCTCCTGTTTGTTTATCATTGGGGCCACACACTGCTGCCGATGGGTTTCCAATCTCGAATGCTCACCAAAAACATTAATGAATTTCATTATCAAGTTGACTTATTCATTTTTTGTTAAGTGCACCTCATTGGTCGGTTTAAACCAATGAACCTTGGATCATGTTTGTTTTTTACACCACAATAACTCTAACAGAGCATTATAATAGAGTTATAAGGGGAGTTATAACCCTTTAACCAACACTGCACATGCAAAAGTGTTATATTTGCTATTGTCTGCAGTAAATGGAAATGACCATAACCACATTGTGTCCCGAGGGAAACATTAACATGTTATTTGTAGATAAACAAAAAACATTCCTTCAAAGTTACCTCGGATGACAAGACACAGATATAAGTATTTATTCATTCAGTGAGGCAGAGAACTACAAGCATTCGTGACGACGGCTCTTTCAGCAGTCCCAGCTCAGGTTACAAAGAGTGAGTGAATGTGTTTATTAAGAGGTCTGCTGTGCAAGTTTTTAATTGTATTGATAAGGCATGTATTTTAGGGGAGTGTATTTGATTTTCTGGGGTGACACTGGTTGAACATAATTTCCAGTGGTTTCTTAATATATATATATAATAATAATTTATTTGAAATATAGATTCCAGACTAAAGATTTACAAACTCAGAAAGCTTTGAAAAGAACCTCAAAAAAGGCCCAACAAATTGAAATGAAGACTCTGGCATTGCTCTCTGTTTATCTGCTGCTGTTTTCCAACATCTCAGCATCAGGCGAGCTTCAGAAACATCCATAGAAGAAAATAAACATCCGTAGCTCTCTCACACTTTTATTTTGCGTATGTTTCTTCTGCTTCTTCTCAAAACAGTGTGGACAGTCAACCCTAAAAATCGGATTTGAGAAGGAATCTGATTGGAATCAGATTTGCCTGCAGTCTGAATGCGTTCAGACTGCCTTAAAAAGCGATCGCAATTCACTGTCAATCCAGCCACAAAGTCTGTGAAGTCCTTTATAAAATCCTTATTGTGCCGAGGTGGACGGTAGACCACAGCGCACAGGTGTGGTAAAAATTTAAGACAAAAGTCAGCAGCTCTTCCATGAAGTGAAGAAGTCATTCAGGATAAAGGTTTTGTTTGCTCGCGATCTAGCATTCAGGAGGGCCAGGCTAATGGTCGTCTCATCACGAGAGAGCTCTTCAGTGGCTGGAGTTGAGACACGAGCTAGCGGGCGGAGGATCGGATGGCTCACATGGCCTTTGCGGGCTTTCAACTGGCAGGGAAGAGCAACGGTCTTTAGGAAAAACAACTGGTGGAGGAGGTAGTGTCAACTGGGGCCTGAAGGGGGCGGTGGTGAGTCAGGTAGAGTTGTGAGCAGTTGCAGTGATGGGCATAGAGGGAGTAGACTCCGATGAGGGGGCGTGGCAGGTAAATATTCGCATGGAGCATGTTGGACAGCATGGCGTTATGGTTAGCATCTGGCCGCCCAACCTGTTTGGGTGGACACCGTCAGTTTTATAAAAAGAGGGACGGTTCCAAAACAGATTAAAATTGTGGATAAAACCAAAGTTAAAAGCTCTGCAGGTGGACTGTAGCCAGGCGTTAAGGGACAGGAGTCTGCTAAAACACCCTGCTGCGTGAAATGGGAGTGGACCGCTGATTAAAAAAAATAATAATAAAAAAATAAACTTATTGATGTCATTTAACAATCTAGTACGGGCATTAAAATAATTTTTAGTCAGCTCGGACTGCTGTTGAGATGTGTCATTGCATCCCACATGGATCACGTCTCGGGTTATGGAGGATGGGATCAAGCGCAGCTGACAAGGGAGCTTTTCCAGGATGACCAGGACTGTGGTGAAGCAGTGTGTGGATGCATTAAACAATCTGATGTTCCTCACTATTGAATCTCCCACTATTAAAGTGGATGGGGAGAACAGGGACGAGAAGAAGAAGGCTGTGGGTTTGCTCGGATGGAAGACGCACCATCCAAAAGAACAAAGAAAGAAGAAAAAGAGATGACGAAGAGGAGCTTAAGAGACTAAAAAAAAAACATCAAAAAGAGAAATGGAAAAATTACACCATGATTTAACAAAAGAAACTGAAAGAAAAACTGAAGAACTTGAGAAAATGCAAAAATAGTTTAACAAATACCTCTTCCACATCAAATGAAGAGTTTAATCAGAAAAAACAAGCAAACACAAAAGAAGAAGAAAACCAAAAATTTACAAGTGAGAAACAAAGAAGGCATACACTGGCACTAGATCTGAACCTTGACATCAAAAGACAAGCTTAAAAATCCCAAGATATGGTTTTGAGATCACGAAGCGTCAAAGGCTATCATGGCAATAGAGGGGCCCAGAGAGACCTGAGGGGGAAACACAGGCACCAGTCATCACAAGTCCTCACAGCAAGCCTATCATAGATATAAGTGTGCAAGATTGTTAACACCGATTTATGGTAGACACCGGTGCCACATACTCCTGTATAGGGAAAGAAGGAGCTGGACTTCCCCTCTCTTCATCCAAAATGTAGGTTGGTTTCTCTGGGAAAACACAAATAATACCCCATAATACAGCTCCGGTTCCATTGACAGTTGCAGGAACAACAGTTTATGCACCCCTGTTATACTCAGTAGACACCCCAATCAACCTTCTGGGAAGACACATCTTCTTAAAGCAAAAATAATGTGCACCCCAGGCGGAGTCCACTTTGATGTAAAAGAGCCAAGTGAAGAAACAATGATGACTTTAAGAGTACTCCAAACACTTCCACAGGAACAGCAACCAAGAGAAGAAGCTTGAGTGTACTGGTTGAAACACCCAGTTCATTCCTGCACCAAGAATGGGAAACATGGAAGCTTTTCATAACTCACTATTATGAAGAAGCCATGAAGAGTGCCATTTCTCCCACTCCACTGCACAATGCTGTATGACAGGGATCAAAGTCAAGAGGATTATGATAGTTGCTGGGATGAATTAATAAGCCAGACCACTTCAACCATTCAATACAATGACTACATATTAGGACCTCAAGGAGCAGCAGCAATGGTAAAACTCCCAGAAGAAATGAAACCATGGTCTCATGCCATAGTTACAGAAGAAACGTCTGTTGTACCTGACCTGCACACACTATTATCTAATATTCCACAAAACCCAAAGTGGTATACGTTAATAGATTTGTGTTCAGCTTTTTCAGTGTGCCTGTCCATCCTGATTCACAGTATTTGTTTGCATTTACTTATAAAGGAGGGCAATACAATTACACACATCTTCCACAAGGCTTTGTGCATTCTCAATCCATTTTTAACAGGGTTCTGGCTAAGGATCTGGGTCATCTGAACATACAGTCGACTATGCTGATGTACGTTGATGACATCTTGATATGCTCCAATATCAAAGAGCAGTGTAAAAAAGACTCAATTGAAGTCTTAAAAGCCTTGGCAGACGGAGGACACGCGGTTAGTAAGGACAAATTGCAGTTCTGCCAAGAATCAATAGAATACCTAGGTCGACAGCTGTGTGGGAACAAAAGGCAAATTTCCCCCTCTTAGCTAGAAGCTATAAGGTTGGCCCCAAAACCGCAAACGGTAGGTCATATATTGTCTTTTCAGGGTGTGGGAGGTTACAGCAGACCGTGGATCTGCGACTATGCACTGAAGACAGCTCCACCTTAGATCCTTAGTGTGAGCTGCTGGACAGACAAATCAATCTGCCCAGCTGAGTTGGACAGATGAGGCTGAGAAAGCATTTCATCTCCTAAAGAAAGACATGCAAAGTGCTCCAGTTTTAGCCAATCCAGATTATGGCAAACCATTCCATTTATATGTGGATGAGAGACAAGGTTATGCGTGTGCAGTGCAATGCAGGATACTCCCACAGGGAAACAGCCAATATCTTATTCCAGCACAAAATTGGATAGTGTGGAAGGACTGCCACCTTGCTATCAGGGATTGGCAGCTGCTGCTTTTGCCTACAAAAAGGCATCAGTATTTACAGTGGTACATCCTGTCATCTTATATACGCCCCATCAATTGCATGCTATGCTAAGTAGCCCACAATTTGTTATTACACAGGCCAGGTGTACGGGCTGTGAAGTTCTGTTAACACGATCAGAATTAACCATTCAGTGCTGTACTATGATAAATCCAGCCACACAAATGGTGTTGCCCACAGAAGGACAGCCACGTGTTTGTTTAAAAGAGACAGAAAATATTATGCAGGTCCGCGATAACTTGTATAACCTTCCAATTCCATCCGATTTAATATTGTTTATGGATGGATCTTTGTGTAAGAGATGAAACAGGAACAAGAGCAGGATATGGCATCATGCAATTAAATCCTGACAGCACATTTCATGAAGTACAATCAGTCAGTCTGAATCAACAATGCTCTGCCCAATTGGCAGAAATAAAAGCTCTAACAGCAGCCTGTAAGTTAGCAGCAGGACGCAGAATGTAATATTTACAGAGACAGTAGTTATGGATATGGCTTTGTCATATTGTTACGGCCGTGAGCCGTTGAGGTCTCCTGCTGCTGTGTTCCGTGTGTGTGTTCTGTGGTGTGTCTGCAGTCTCCCTCCGACGATTGGCCCTGGCAATCCCCGTGACAACACATGGACTGCGATTGGACACCGACCAGCCAATCAGAGAGCGCCAACCACAAGAGTCACCTATAAAAGGCTGGAGCTGTGGCGTTCTGGACACCCAGAACGCCACTTGTCCGAACGCTTGATAAAATACTCTGTGTGATTGTTTGTTTTGCGTCCAGAATTGGCTAGGTAAGGTTCTAAAATACAGATTTACGTTTACACCTGATAGTTTTCCTTTATGTTAGCTCACACCAGGGATTAGGAGTGCTGATCACCCTGTAATTAAGTTTGTGAGGTTAGACTTTGTTTTGGTTATTGAGAACGGACTTTGATTTATTTTATTAGTGATAATTCTTAGTTATAGCTCCATCTTTTTTTTGGAGTCTCTTTCAGTTTTGATTGTTTATTGATTTGACAGCACTCACGCTGGCCCTTTCTATTGACGCACCCCTTTTATTTCAATTGTCAGAAATAAAATTATTGCCTTTATTTTTACGTGTGTTACTTCCCTTTCCCTTCACAAGCTAGGGTACGTAACACATATATAAATGCTAGCATTTGGAAACAAAGAGTCTTTGTTCATGCTGATGGCACACCAGTAGTTCATGGGCAAGAAGTAGCGGAAGCCATGCAGCTCCCATAAAATAAAAAACCACCGGGTTAGCTGTTCAGGTACTGTACCTATTATGTTTGAACAAGACTGTACACCATTAACCAGCCTTAGCTCATTGATTGAGGCTCAAAACAATGTTTCAGAGGCAGAGCAGCGTATACGGGTTCAAAGGGGGGCTATCAGAACAGCCATTCCACATGAGGGGCTATGGAGAAAGTAGTCATGGACATTTTGTTTTACCCTTATCATTGTTGATGATGGCCATGGAAAAGATGCATGAACCCAATCACTGTTCAAGAGCTCATGTTCTCAAGAAGTAACAAGCAGTATGGTGGTCTCCTTATATGAATGCTATGGTGGATAGAGAATAAGCTATATGCCCCCATTGCCCAAAATATAGAATTAGGAAAATGTTCACTGATCAGATAGCTCACATTCCTGACTGATCAGATAGCTCACATTCCTGCACTGGAAGGACTTTTTAAACATCTTATGATGGACTATTTAGACATGGTGGAGCGGGTCCAAAATAAAAGATATATGCTTGTGATAATTTGTCGTTTCAGCAGATGGGTAGAAGAGTGTCCTTACCCCAAAAGCTGATCATAATACAGTGGCTAGATTTCTTTGTACAGAAGTGTTTCCCAGATTTGGTATGCCGGACACTATCTAGTCAGATAGTGGTCCTCATTTTGTATCAAAAGTTGAACAAGAAATGTTCTAAATATATATATATATATATATATATATATATATATATATATATATATATATATATATATATATATATATATATATATATGTATATATATATATATATATATATATATATATATAACTGCATATATAACTGCATGTCAAGTTTATATTCAATAGGTTGACAAAAATATTCTGTATTCTTTTGAAACAAGCCTTCTGAAAAGTTCCCTTGTGGTCATGTCAGAAAGGGTGTTGGTCCTCAGATAGGGGGTCTCTGGGCAAGATAAGAGGTCCCTGTGTCTGAGATAAGTGGTCCCAGGGCGTGGTTTTATACGACTGTATAAAAGAAGGAATCAGCGAAGGAGCTTCAGATCTGCATTTCTCAAAGTAGCTTGACAGCAGTGAGTCCTTCTTCCTCAGTTCGTCAGAGAGTCGTCGGATATCGTCCTTAGGGTCAGTAATCTTTTTAATGGCTCTTTTCAGCAGAATCGTGTCCTCCGTGGCCACAGCAGGCATTGTTTTGGTTTTGCTTAGCTACCGGGGTATTGTTGCCAGACCAACCTGGCCCAGCAGTTGCCAGTTTATCGAGGTAACGAGGCCGAGATCCGAGATGCCAGAGCTTATCCTGTTTTTTTCCAGCGCCTTTTGTTTGTTCACCTTTATCTTTTTCTTCAGTTCGCCCTGAAGTTCAGTTAGTATTGTGTGTCTTCATTGTTTTATCATTTTGTAAATAAACTTTTGTTGATTACTTTCTTCAAGCCTTCCATGTCCTCTTCAGGGATGCAACTCTGTTCATCACATAACAAATAATTCTCCAAAAACTCAAAGGAGAATGCAAGCAAGAGGAAATAAAAAAGAAATCCATCTCATTTATAGCTTTATATGACGAAGGTGTTAGTTATCATTATAAAAGAAACTATTATCTTTAACTGTTGTTAACCTGTACTATGACAGGTGATATGACCATGATATGATTTAAATAATACATAATGCCCATTGCTGTACCTGCATGTGTGTGCTCGGATGTGTCACACCTTGGAGACTATTGCACAAAGCAAAATTCAATGGAATCATTGATTTTGTTAAAGCTGATATGAGGTGTTTTCATTTCACGATTAGTCAGTTCACCCAACAAAAGGCACCACAAAGAAGCAACTTAAACTGTGTATGTGTGTGTGTGTGTGTGTGTGTGTGTCAGTGTTAATGAGGGCATGGAAAATGTACTGAATACCTAGCGAAAATTCGACTAATCGGTTTTCTATTGTTAGGAGTAAGTTAACAAAGAGGTTACATACATGCGTACGCTTGTGTCACACCCTGGAGCCGATTGCACAAAGCAAATTCAATGGAATCATTTGTGTAAGGTGTTTTCCATTTCACGACTAGTCAATTCGCACCCAAGAAAAGGCAGCAGGAAGAAGTAACTTGTGCAGTTTTCTCTCACATCAACTGTTTTTCCTTCACTGCTGCAGCAGTGTTTTGGCTTTGTGCATAATGCCCACTGTTGTACTTGTTTTCTTGTGTGTGTGTGTGTGTGTGTGTGTGTGTCAGTAAATGAGGCAATGTGAAAATTGGACTAACCAGTTTTCTATTGTAAGGAGTAAGTTAACAAAGAGGTTCCGCTCTTTGACCCAAGGCAACTTGTGTAGACATGCATTTGTGATGTTTCTCAAGAACTGTTTCACCAATGTCAGTTATCTAGATTGCCGGTACTTTCCAAAGGTGATGCAAGGAGGTGATGTGACAAACTCTTCCTGGTATGAGATTAATGCGTTATGATTGGTTGGATAGGTGGGGACGACTTAAGTAGTAGATGCATTCGGTATTTATTCATTCAGTGAGGCAGAGAACTACAAGCATTCCTGACGACGGCTCTTTCAGCAGTCCCAGCTCCGGTTACAAAGAGTGAGTGAATGTGTTCATTAAGAGATCTGCTATGCAAGATTTTAATTGTATTGGTAAGGCATGTATTTTAGGGGAATGTGTTTAATTTTTTGGGTGACATTGAAGACGTGTGAGATAATTCCCAGTGGTTTCTAAAAACAAAAAATAAATTATTTATTTGAAATACAGATTCCAGACTAAAGATTTACAAACCCAGAAAACTTTGAAAAGAAACCTCAAAAATTATTTAATTAAAATGTGCTCATTGTTTGGGGACATAGGGAGTGACTTTGTTTTCTGTGTTTTTTAAGTTTGAAGTAAGGTGCCAAACAAGTGAAAATGAAGACTCTGGCTTCACTCTCTGTTTATCTGCTGCTGCTTTCCAACATCTCAGCATCAGGTGAGCTTCAGAAACATCCATAGAAGAAAAAAAAAACATCCCTAGCTCACTCACAACTTTTATTTTGCGTATGTTTCCTCTGCTTCTATTAGACACAGGTGAAGTTCATTTTATTGTGCTGGTGACAAACTCTGTGATGCCAGTCTCTCCACAAATGTACATCACACATGTGCTGGAAGGCGGAATCCTCTTAGGTGGGCTGACGCGACTGCAAGACTCGAACAAGGGCTTCACGTAAGATCCTTTTCCTCCAAACACAAGTTCAGCTTTTCAAGATACAGTGGAGCAAAAAGGTATTTGGCAGCCACAGATTCTGCAAGTTGTCCCACTTAAAAAGATGAGAGAGGTCTGTAATGTTTATCATAGGTACACTTTAACTGTGAGAGACAGAATGTGTGTGTGTGTGTGTGTGTGTGTGGGGGGGGGGGGTGTTCAGGAAATCACATTGTATAATTTGTAAAGAATTTCTTTGTATAATGTGTATAATAGTGCATAAAATAAATATTTGATCAATAACAAATGTTCACCTCAATACTACACAGATTCTCTATTAGGTTAAGGTCCAGAAACTTTGCTAGGCCACTCCAGAACATTGAAATACATTTTAAGTTAGCCACTCCTCCGTTGCCCGGGTGACGTGTTTGGGATCATTGGGATTAATTGTTGTCAAGCACCTTGGGTTGCATTTTTTGAATGAAAGGTTCTATATAAATAAAATTTGATCTGAGTCCTCCTTTCCTTAATACGGATCAGTCACTCTGTCCCCTTTGCAGAAAAGCAGCCCCAAAGCATAATGTTTCCACCCTCATGCTTCACAGTGGGTATGGTGTTCTTGGAATGCAACTCAGCATTCTTCCCCTTCCAAACACAACGAGTGGCGTTTATACCAAAGAGTTCCATTTTGGTCTCATCTAACCACATGACATTCTGCCGATACTCCTCTGGATCATCCAGATGGTCTGTGGCAAACGTTAGACGGTCCTGGACATGTGCTGGCTTAAGCCTGGCTTAAGACCTTTCTAGCACTGCAAGATTTCAATCCATGATGACGTAGTGTGTTACTAATAGTACCCTTTGTTACTGTGGTCCCACCTCTCTTCAGGTCATTGACCAGTTCCCACTGTGTAGTTCTGGGCTGTTTCCTCACTGTTCTCAAGATCATTTGTACCCCACGAGGTGAGATCTTGCAGGGAGATTGTCAGTGATCTTGTATTTATTCCATTTTCAAATAATTGCTCCAACAGTTGACCTCTTCTCACCAAGCTGCATGCCTATTGTAGATAGGCTCATCCCAGTCTTGTGCAGGTGTACGATCTTGTCTCTGGTGTCCTGAGACAGCTCTTTGGTCGTGGCCATGGTGGAAAGACTGACTGTTTAAGGGTGTGCAGAAGTATCTTTGATACAGATGAGTTCAAACTAGTCCTATTAATACAGGTAATGAGTGGAGGATAGAAGAGTTTCATCATGAAGAACTAACAGGTCTGTGAGTGCCAGAATTCCTGCTTGTTTGTAGGTGCTACCTATAGTAGCACCTGTATGTGCTAGGGATTTATTTTTTAATTCTGTCTATCACAGTTGAATTGTACCGATGATGAATATTGCAGACCTCTCTCATCATTTTAAGTGGGAAACTTGCAGGATCAGTGGCTGCCAAATACTTTTTTGCCCCACTATAAATGGGCAATTTCCTATCATTTCAGACTGAAGAGACATCTGTGCAGTTTAGGGTCCCTTTTATTTTATTTTATTTATTTCTGTTCTCTTTTCTCAGGTACTCATAAAACTGTTATCAGCCTAGTAATTCATTTTTGTTCTTTTTATATGAGTCATTTAGTCACACGATTGGCCAGGAACTCTAATCTCTTTAATCTCTTGTTCCCTTTTTTATTCTTATCTTTATGCCCTAGAAAATAAAAATGAATTTATTTGTCCTGTACATCAAAAGTTCCATTTTACAAAAAGAAGGGCCTAACCTTTAGACACTGTATTGTATTGCAGCATACAGCAACTAATTCAAGATTTAAAGTCCTTCAACCTGATATCTTATAACTTGTGTAACTGAGCAACATCCTCTGTTGCCCTGCAGGTTCACCTACACACAGGATCCAAACTATGGGCCATTTCTGCAGAGTGTAAATGGTTTACCCGGAGATGTAAAAAATAAAACCTACTGGGAGCTGCTGGTCAAGGACTCTAGTGGCACCAGACCCCTTAATGTTGGTGGGTTAGTGGGAGACAAAGGTTAAACAAAAAAAAAAAGAAGGGGAAAAATAAGCTATTTGAAATCTCATTTTGTCTTTTTTCATTCTAGGCATTGGGTGTTTCATTCCAAAGCCGAAAGATGAAGTCATCTTGAAGTACACAACGTACGGCACTCATGATCATGGGGACTTATAGGGATCAAGCTGATATGCTGTCATTCTAACCTTTCAGATTATTAAACCTAATGCACCTTATAAAAATAAACTCTATAATGTTTTGGATGATAATACCAACATAATCTGCCTTTATTGAAATGTCCCTGCTCATAACCACTTGTTGACACTTGTTCACAGCACTTCCTCTCTGCTTTCTTTTCGGCTTCGGATGACAATTTATTGCTAAAAAGGTATTTTGTGTAAGTGATACTTTTCAAATGCATTCTTTAAAATAAATCAGAAATGGTTTCATTGCAGTAATTCACATCAGGCCATCATGCTACTGTAAATCTTTCTTGGATAGTTTGCCAGTCTTGCAAGTCTTGCACCAGTCCATCTGGTATCAGAAAAGAAGCTGTGCAACATGTAAGTGTGGATAACGGATCATATTGTCCACTGAAATTAAAACAATTAAGGTGTATCTGAAGTTCTTCCAAACACATGGGTTCCACAGAGACTTTAACCACACAACCAATCTTGTAGCTCTGTTTTATTTCCATCATCCAATCAACCCACAAGCCAGAGAGGAGACATGAAGAATCAGCTTGTGTGCCTCGTTTTGAGTCATTTGTGTACTCACTTTTACCCCAAATATGGTGTTGGTGAAAATGCCGCCCTCTTCTGGCCCCACACCGGTTACTATATATTGAATTGAACATAAACCACGCACATGCTGTATTCGAGAAAACCCCCGCTCCAAAAAAAAATCTGAACTGATCTTCATGTCCACTGCTTGTGCATTTCACATGCTGGCATGACATCCATGTTCTCTCTAGCCGATGTTCAGCAGCATCAGCAGTCAAGGTTAAATGGTGAAACATTGAAGAGTCAATGTCCACAGGGCCCAGGACAATGGAGGGGAAAGGACACAGGTGGAACTTTTTAGGAACATTTGATATCTTAGTTGGGAAAAATGTGTTTTTATGTATGTATGTGTAGATAGATAGATAGATAGATAGATAGATCTTAATCAGACTATTAGAGAACGATGTGTTGTATTTCATTGCTGTTTAATTATATTAAAAATGCCGATGTGCAGTGGTCGGCGAGTCTTCACCAAGTTGTAAAATTCAAAATGATGTTCTCATTTGCATTCGGAATGTAACACCCGATACCTGCAAAACAAGATCACAACATCAGGACAGTGGCAGAAGACCAGGACAGACTGATTGCAGAAACGGCAAGAATGCCAAACTTACCAACATCAGGCCTTGTAATATTGCCATCGGGCGTCTCCACCAGCAGCTCCCAGTATGTACGGTCATAATCATTTCCAGCCAGACCATTCACACTATCAAGGGACGGGCCGTAGTTTCGATCCTCCGTGTATGTGAAACTGATAGAAGAGACAGGATGGCGATCACCATGAAAGAATAGTAACGGTAGGGTTGAAACTGATCTGCAAAAATTATAAATTGAATAAAAGCAATGTTAAAGTACAATGTTAAGATAGCTTTTCCGAATCTGGTGACCTTTTAGTTCCACTGGGTGTGTTCTGGCTACAAAATTGTATAATGCACATAAAAGTTGATTAAAATTGTTAAAAAAATATTAATAAGTTAAATAGATTTTTTTTTTTTTTTTTTTTTAAATAAATAAATAAATAAATCTCAGGGTCCAGCAGACCCCCGTGACCCTGAGCTCGGGACTAAGCGGGTATGGAAAATGAATGAATGAATGAATAATATTGTAAAAAAAAAAAAAATATGTAAACTGTATCTAAATATCTAAAAGCGTTTGTACTGTTGAAATTGGTGTGGTTCGCCATCTACTGGGTGAAGTTAGCACTGCACTCAGAGGCACTCCAACGACACTCGGCAGTCAGACCTTTCTGACTGGGGAGGCTGCAAAACTGATGTGTGAGAACGTTTTTATTTATTTTGCCGATTAAGGTGTATTAAACAGCTGGCTCTTCTCAAGCAAGCTTTCATTTCTGTGCCAGAGTTAACACGTGACCCGGCCAGGAGGTGAAAAGTGTTCTGTTTTCAGGAATAAAAATGTGCACGCATTTTTTGGTATTCAAATGTTTTGTTATGTCGCAATGTTTTTCCTCACGTCGAATAGTTAGCAGCATGTGTTTAGCGTTTCCAAGGATCAGTGTTTTAGATGATTGTGTATTGATTACACAATGGCTTTCTGCTCTGACTCCATATTACAATACTCAGTCTTAATTCACCCAGTTTCATAAACTTTGTATAAGATCGGGGCATCTGTGGACAAGATATGAATAGAGAGACAAACTTGTTCTTCTTGGAAGACGCTTAAATACTGCCGCCTTCATTCTGATGATTAAAGGATCAGTGGTGTGTGAGATGTTGGCTCTTACGCAAAGTTTGCATTGGTGGACATGAGTCTTTTCAGTGCACCCAGCAGGATCCCTCTGTACACCGTGCCAGTGCTGAGGGTCAGCGGCCTGCTGTTGTGTAAAAGGTTCCTGACTTCAACGCCAATGGGAACTGAAACAGCATCCATTTTAGGGACTGTGATCAACAAAAAAAGAAGAGACAAGCACGAGTTAAATGACTTTTGTCGTTCAAAAGATAGAAGAGCATGCAGAGTTATACATTACGCAGGTCTACCTCCAGTCAGAGTCCCAGGGGACAGCAGCAGCAGCAGCGCTGCAGAAAGCAGACTTGGCATCAACTCCATGGTTTCTGGACAGAAGACTGAGCTTCCTGCAGCTGCTGTTTTATTCCAGCCATCAATGTTGACACAGCGAGGGAACAGGAGATAATTTTTTCCATGAAGTCAGCTCGAACGATCAAAACCATTCCAAATCTTGAGGCAAGGTGTGGGATGCATTCAAAGTGCAGGATACATATTCAGAGAAAGGTATGGGCTAAAATATGTGCCACCAGAAACTGAATTTGAATCATTTAGATTTGAATTTGAATAGCTAAATGTGAATAATTGAATTAAAATTTTGAATTTGAATCACATAATTTGAAATTGTATTGTTACATTTGAATCATTGCATTCAAAAACTGTATTTGAATAGTAAAATTTGAAATTGAAATTCAATAAAAAATTGATTGTCACTGAAAATCCAACTGTCTAGACATCTTCACATTCAGTTCTCACAATTCAAGTTCAGTTCTCAAAATTCAGTTTCAGTTTACTGTGACAGACATCCGGGTGCTTGGAGGATGAAGGGGAAGAGCAATCGAGCTCAGATACACAGGACTCCTCTTCGGCCAATCAGCCAAGCTCTCCAATCAGCACTTACTTTTGTACACTTACGTTGATGGACCGGCTTGACCATGGAGGCGCCTGGGACAACTACAGTAACGTTATGTTTTTATTTATTTATTTATTCATTCATTCATTCATTCATTCATTCATTCATTCATTTATTTATTTTTAACTAATTTACCACATATTTTGAACAATGTTTTTGTTTAACTGTTGATGTTACCGCTACGTTTCGTTTCGTCAGCGAGCGTATACAAATCACAAATCACCAGGTCGCCGCAAGGACCCCATCATTCGCCCGCAGGCCTGCACTAAAAATAGCACAATTTGCGTAATTTTCATTAAAACGACAAAGATTGAATCTGCACATTATTCAAAAACGCTCTCCTGGGACTGAAGTAAACGCAAAAAACGATCTATTATTATTATTATTATTATTATTATTATTATTATTATTAACATTATTATCATTACAACCTGCAAACGGAACGACTGGTGTAGGTACACGTCGGACAAGAGAGAACGCACGGCGCTCATGAATCAATTATATGAGAAGTGAGAGTTAAAACAATAAAAACTATGTGCAAAACTCCTGTTACTTTTTTTTTTAATTATTATTATTTGTTGTTTTGGGTTGGCGGACTTGGATACTGAGGCAGGAGAAAAACTGCCGTCAATGATTCACAGTGGTATCAGAAAAGATTAGCTCCAGCAGATGACAAGGGTTGCGTTCCTAAATGGTGTGTTTACATCTATTTTTGCAGGAACATTGTCGTCCAGGATTGTTTAACGAGACTGAGGGACAGACTGCAATGTGCCCTTAACAACAACCCTCCTGATCTTGATTATCTGCAATACATAGTCACCCAAGAGAGGGCCTTGATAAGTGCAATGGACAATGTAGCTCTGCCTAATGACATAAGTGAAGCCCTCCACCAGCTGAGCAGTAGTTTGTTAGACGCACAGAATAAACCTCCCACCTTAAATTCTTTGGTGAGAAGTATTGGTCACCGTGGTCGTTTTAGACTGCAGATTACAGAGGAGCACCTCCAAAGTCTTCTCCAGCTTGGCCTACCGGCAACATGTGTAGCAAACATTCTTGGAGTCTCCAGAAGAGCCATATACAGGAGGATGCAGGAGTACAATATGTCAGTTAGGAGCCTGTATTCCACCATAACTGATGATGCTCTGGATAATGAAGTGAGAGCCATCAAATCTAGACTACCTCATGCTGGATACCAGATTGTCAAGGGGTGTCTTGAAGCAGAAGGCCACCATGTACAATGGACCAGACTCAAGGCCTCTATGCATAGAGTTGATACAGAGGGCATCCTATCAAGAATGACAAGTATGGGCTGTGTTGTTAGGCGGAAATACTGTGTTCAAGGGCCACATTTTCTGCCGCACATTGACACCAATCATAAACTCATCAGGTTTGTTTAGTACATTTGATTATTGCAGCACTTTATCCTCTGCCTCTTCCGTTTTAATTAAACCATGTCCTTTTTTCCACCAGATACAACATAGTGATTTTTGGTGGCATTGATGGCTACTCTAGGAAGGTAAGTTTCCTACGGCAACAAAGTACATACTCATTAAAATATTGCTGGTATAATCCAAGGAAAATGTGTTCCCCACTTCCCCACTTTCTTAACTTAAGAAAAGACTAGCTCTAAAAATGAAATGTAAGATTGGGCCGACCTGCTGTTAACAGTCTTATTAATGCCCAAATGCTCAATGAGCAGCCGCGTCAGGCAAATCAATGTTACATCAAACGTGGAGATATGAAAACAGTGCGCATGACTCGTCCTGTTTGTCTTTTCCTCTTTTTCATTTTCTTTTGTGCGGTGTTCTGAGCCTAATACATTATTTGTTTCCACCCTGTAGATCATGTACCTCAATGCTGGATCCAACAACACAGCGAGTACTGCGCGTCAGTTTTTTCTGGATGGCGTGAGGAGGTTTGGATGGCCTTACAAGTGAGTGATGCTGCAGTAAATTTGTTTTTGAGTTATGGTTCTCAGAGTAGCCTTTAAGCAATATCACTGATTTTTCAGTTGTTTCTGATATATGAAATTATCAGGATTTATTCAATGCTGCTTTTAGTTTTCATCAACCTGTGTGAAAAAATGATATAGTATTTTTTTATTGAAGTTTTATGTGGATTCAGTTGTATACTAATTTCAAAATCTGATGTTTCAGGGTAAGAGGTGACCAGGGTGTCGAAAATGTCAGCATTGCCCAGATGATGTTTACTGTGAGAGGCACAGGACATGGGAGCTTTATAAGTGGAAAGAGCGTGCACAATCAGAGGTGAAGTATTCCTTTTGCAAAAATGATGATGAAAATCATATTACTTCACGATCCAAGTAAAGAAATGACATGTCTTGCTATTGTTAGTGTGTCCTTCAATGTTATATATACTCCAGTGGAATTGCAGTTTGACTATTCTTTCACATGGTATGACTGACCAATGGGAAACTTTTCTATGTATGAATTGTAGAATCGAAGGTCTTTGGAGGGACGTTTGGACAGGAGTTACACACATCTACTATGACGTGTTACACGGCCTGGAGGAAGATGGATCCCTCGACATCTCTGATCATCTTCATCTCTTCTGTGCTCAGTACACCTTCCTCCCCAGACTCAAGGCTGATTGGGCCAACTTTTCTGCTGGATGGAATGATCATCCTATCAGGACAGAGGGCTTCCTTTCCCCAAACCAGCTGTGGGAGATTGGGACGCACACCATCAGAGAGCCAGAGATGTCTGAAGAAAATGTGGCAGTTGAGGAACAATTGTTGTCCTGCGTCTATATGATTTTCTCATTCTATGTAATGATAATACTATCTTCTGTTGGTTGCAGGGAATCCAAATGGAGGATATTGATTGGGAGAGCTCTGGGCTCCCTCATGACAACTCTGCCGACCCAGGTGTTACCGTGCCAGAAATGGAATGTCCATTGACAACAGAGGACATCGAAACTCTACACCTTGCAATTGATCCCCTTTCAGATTCAAATAGTTTTGGAAGAGACATTTATTTGACCACACTCGCACATGCTTTGTACCTGCTTCACCATTGACTGTCACGTCTTTGCCAATCTGTGGAATAAAAGCTGATTCATGATTACACAAGTCCAGTCCAGGACCCCGTGTATCCAGGCACATTATAGTCCACCATCTATTCACAGCAAACTAATTTAAACTAAATAAATAACAGATTGCCACAAACTTTTGTATTTTGCTTCCACACTGTTTTATTGAACACCCTTACATTCATTTTATCAAGCTGTCACAGGAGGAGGGAAAGAACATATTGTAGGATCTTCTATGATGCAAACATTGTAATAGTGCGATACAAACTGTATCTGACAAAAAAAGACTGCACAAAAATATCCAACCCAATGTATACAAATTGAACCTGAATATATATGCATTGTACTTGAACCATGAGAGAACTGGCACTATATAACCTATACCTGATGAAATGCCTGCCCGAGATGGAAGGCCTCTCTCATGACTTGTTTGAATGCAGTATAAGTTTGCATATGTTTGACAGGAAGGCGGATTAGATTAGCACATGCGCTGACAGTTGGGTAGCACACTGAATGTTCGCCATACTGGTTGTCACATGTGTGATTGAAATGTACAAAGACTCTGAAGTCTCTCTTCTCTTGTGGCAAGAGAGGAATGTGATAGTCACCCAGCTCTGGATGTTCATCTTTTGAGAGACAGATAAAGCAGACAATCATGAAAAATTAGACATGGTTTACTGGTGCCAGCCCAGAGGTATAATTTAGAATTCTAATATCTGGAATAAGTGTACTATAATCTACATGGAAACTTCATGGCATGTGTAAGAGAGAAATTAAGTACACAGAGTTTACAAGAAGAAAACCAAATGAGCAATTACATTCTTCCAGCTGCTGCAAGAAGTCCTGTAGGTGGTGGAAAATGCTAACTTCCACCTGTTCTTTCTCACGAAACTCCGGATGGCACACCTCAATGACAAAGTCAGCATCAGCCTGGTGAGAGAATTAGTGTTGTCTAGTGACCCCACAAATACTAACTCAAAGTCTATACTAAACAGTTGGTATCACTTCGCCCCAACTAAAGCTTACATTTATTAACTCACCTTCACCTCCATCCCAGGGACAAAGAGTGGTTGGCAGATTTTGGGGTACTGACTGATTAGCTCAGCAAGACCATAAAGTTTCAGACCTTCGCGTAGCTGGGTAAGAAGGGGCAGCAGTCGAAGTATCGCATGAAGAACAATAGCACTGATATAAAGAAGGAAAAAATAAATTCATGATCAAGTTACATGTACAAAACAAAACATGAACATTAACATCCTTGACAAGGATCAGCATAGTGAACAAAACAATTAGACCGGACAATTTCTTCTCTCTTTTCAACATTAACCGGTCCATTATAGCCACAGCTCAAAATGTCCTCCATCAGTTCAGTCATTGTAGCCTCTGTGGCTGACTCGACCTTTAAAAGACATGGGGGAAAAAAATAATATAACTTGTTGTTGGTGGGGTTACAGCACCTCCACAGTGTGCCATTGAGCAAGACACTGAATCTCTGACTGCTCCTGATAGTGTGGTTGGCGCCTTGCATGGCAGCCTCTGTCATCAGAATCATATATCATAATATATTTGACCAAATATCTCAGTATTGATGTTGTAATAAAATTCCTTGATTTTCAAGAGTTCTGTGACAGCTGGGAATTCTGTTACATTTTACAGCCATGAAAAACCTTTAAGACCTCTTACCTGGGAGATAAGTGAAGTATAATGCAAATCAGAGACAACCTCTTTGGAAATGGGACTTACTTGTACTTGTAGCACCAAAGTTTGAGGCAGCAGGGTGGTGGTCCACTTTGAGCCAGACTTGCAGCCCAGATTTCACCAGCACTCCTGGAAGAAACAGTATAGAAACATAATCATGTGACCTGGGACTAGGACATATTGTGTTAAGATCATAAGCCACAACATTTAGCCTACTGAACATTAAACAATAAAAACTTATGCACACATACAAAGGCAGACAGGTGGGTAGGAGAGGACCAGAAGGGCAACAGACTGAAACAGAGGAAGCTCCCGCACAGTCGTAACTTGCATATAAAGTTTAATCAGACAACAATGTTTCGGTCCCTGGGACCTTCACCAGGTTATGTTACAGTGTGAAATGAGGAAGCAATTTAAATAGAGCCAATGGGCCACATGGGCTGATCAGAGCCCACACCTTGTGACATCATGGTTATACATAACATAAGATTTAAATGCAAGTTAAGTTAAGTAAGCCTATTGAACATAAAAAGCATTGCCATTATAACATGCAGGGCTGAAAGCAACAACACTGTCAGAGCCTGAAATGATCGAACAAGTCCTTTTTTCATGTCATATCTAGAAAAACGAGCACTCTCTGGATTTAAAAAAAAATGGAGGTGCAAGGCCCAGAAAACAGCGTAAGTGATATAGAAAAGGCCAGCATCACTCAAGTGTCCATCTAAGTCTTCTGTTGGCAGGCCCAGGATCACAAATGTATTTCGACTCATAGTCTTCCTCAATGTGTCAAAAGGCATTTGTGTTCTTGGGCTTGCCAGTGAGACATTAAAAGACATAGATGGACACTTGAGTGATGCTGGCCTTTTCAATAGCTCATGTCATATCTAGCCTGGCTCAAGCCTGAATTCTTTCAGCCCTATAAAATGTAAACAAAAAAGTGTTTGAAGACAAAGACTTGTGGACACCATTGTATACAAGCAAGGCATATCTGAAGTTTGCTTGATCCAGATCCAACAAGGAATATTTGGGACATTTTCCAGTCTGGTCACCCTCAAACAGCTTCTGCTCAATCCCTGCAACCATCACTTTGAACACAAGAATCGTTCCATTCATGTCACTACTGTCACTTCTATTGCAACTTTTTTTTAAATTTTTTTTTAATGTAATTTAATTCATTTTTACCTCTGCCAAGAAGGTTATGTTTTTGCCCGTGTTTCTTTGTTTATAACCAAAATAATGCAAAAATTTATGGACGGATTTTAATGAAACTGACAGAAAAAAATTGATAGTGGGAGAAGATAGAGGTACCGTAATTGAATTTTGGTGGTGATCAAATGAAGCAACCTGGATAAAATAATACAATGCCAGGAAATCCGAGCAGCTTGGTAGATGTCTGTGCTCTTTGAGTGCTTATCTAGTTCAATTAAGTGTACCTGTGAGGAACTCCTTCCGTAGTGCCCCTGTATCAAGGGCCGCCTCCTCTATGAACCTGATTTTTAACTGACTGGTAGGCAACGACTTCTTTTGTCGCTTCCATTGAGCAAGGCCCCGCTCCACCAGATGGGCCCTCGATACAGTGAGAACAAATTCTTTCTCAATGTTAACAGCAGCAGAGATGGCTTGCAGAATGTCATCAAGGCTGAGGGAGAAATAAGTACCTGTCAGGAAGTGTAATTCTGGAAAGCGTATATTGTCTGTGTTTATACGTTACAGGTTGTCAAACTGTGGTGTATGTACATTTGACTTTGTCTTTCTTCATTGTGTGAGAGTATTTGCACATTTGTGTCATTCTATATTTCTGTTGCTTGTGTAGGGCCATAGCTTACAGGTGATCCCTGGATTCTTTGACATGATTAGAGATACTTGGCTCCAAAAGTTAGGTTACTGAATGTTGAAGGAGACAATAGAGGCGTACAAACCTAGAGATGTTCATGTTGGGTTTTGAAATTGAAGGAGCGAGATGGCCGACCCAGTCATCTTCTCTGAAATGACAACACACAAGTATGGATTTAAGAGTAAACCCCATGTCATCTGACCTTAAATGTAAAAAGGTACACAATAAACTCAGTATGGAAGCCACAAATAAAAGTTTATGTTGAAAGGTGGACATAATTTTGCTGTGGTCAGGACTAAATGATCATTTAAAACCATACGTCAACAGTGACAACCCAGGAAAAAAAAAAAAAAGTGTTGTGTTGAATGTAAATATATATATCACACAGCAAAGTCAGCCTTTATGGCAACAGCTCAGTCAATTTACAAGTATTAAATCCAATATTTTCTAAATTGTGCTAAAAGATTCTGTTACCTCCCTCCACATTCACTCGCATGTGCCTCCAGCTCACTGGGATTAAAATTCCGGCCACAGATTTTTAGTCTGCAAATGGAATCACTTGAATGTTTGACATAAATGGCGGAAATAATAATAAATAAAATAACACTTAATAAATCGCAACGTACCTCTGTCTTTGAGGATACAAAAATCAAATCTTCCTCCGTAGGCTGTGAGGAGGAATGAGGAAATTGTGAAATGATGCTAATCAGTTATTCATATTTCAACAGATGTTTTTGCATAATCTATTCATTAATTAACACAATATCATTGAAAATATAGCTGAACTGCCTTAAAAATCCATATCACATCAGGTGGAACTGGTAAAGGTACAGGTTATGACCACATACAACTGTAATGGTGAGCCTCCTCTTTGTTCTCTTAACGTTACATTTATAATCCAACCAAAGTACCACTGACGCTTGAAAAGGAACCAATTATGTCACCTTTTGAGGTAAATTCACCAGAGGGTCTTCCATATCCGGTTTGTAGTTGCTGTAATCCAGGTCTTCATCACTAATCTGATGAAGGAGAGTAACAAGTTCCGATTTATTATATGAAGACGGTGAGCATGCAGCTATACTGTTGTACAATGCATGAAGTTGAAGGTAATGGGAGGGATTTTTATAAGCTTTTGCTTCTCCAGTTTCGGTTATGTTGACTGTAACTCTGAAATTGGCATTTATATGTGATGAAGTCTGATACTCTGCAACTTAAATTTAAGTGTGATTGAAATAACAAATCCAAAATAAATCATTCATTCATTCAATTTCTATGTACCTGCTGCTTTGTAAATCAGCCAGCCTCCTGTCACACTTTCCAGTTTTGGATAAAGATCTTTGAGGGCTGAACATACCTTCAAGAGTAATATAAATCATACAGTACCATCATGTTGTTAAAAGAACATTGGTTTTGATGGTGGATTTTTATTAAAATACTATATGACAAAAAAAAGATTTTCTTGTCAATGTTGTCTCACCTCATCATGGGTGTAGTTCTCTGTAATTATCGTGGACCTGCGTCCCAAACCAGCTTGCAGATGGAGAAATTCTTCACTGCCTTTGGGAGTGCGCTCAAGAAGCTTGGGTAAAAGATAAAATGTAAGTTGTATCTCTTTGACTGGTGTGAAGCGGTTGGAAGGCCCTCGAATGCACCGGCGCTTTCCTTTAGCTCCGAAAAGGCCAGGAAAAGATCTGTGATGATGGGAAGGTTTTAATTTGGCATTTTGGCATCTCACTAGCTATAGTTTGAAAATTTAAATAGATGAATCTAAGGGACAAAGCAGTCTGAGTAAGAAACTAAATACAATGAAGGAACTTGCCATTTCTGTGTGGACACTGGGTTGCCCATCTCTCCCTCTTTCCTGCCTCCTTCCCTGTCTGCAAGAATGGCGCACTGTTACAGTATGCATCACATTAATTTCAGCTGATTTAAAATGAACAAGCAAATGATTTAATTGTTATGCATGTTGATCTGGGTGTGTGTTATTTGTTGTGAAACCAGACAACACCTTTGAGTCTCTGGGGCAGTTTGCTGTTGGGAACTGGGCCTAACAGGGGCAGGGGAAGGTGTTGCATTTATCAGCAAATTTAGGAGGTGTCTTGCTGAATTTACGACTTCACTGTTGTGTCCCTGTTAAATATAGAAATGGAGCAGTAGGTTAGAAAAGCCATACAATGTATCAACTTAATACCTCTTATAATCGCCAATGTGTAAACTGCGAACCATACATAACTTAGATATTAACAAAAAAAATTACAAAGTGAAATGTTTTCCATATTACAAATAGAACATATTGCACAAGGTTATTAAAGTAAATGGCAAGCTATATCAACATAAACAAAATACTAATACAAAAGGCCCTCATATTTTCCTTACAAACATTAGAGAAATGCATAGGCTACGTTGGTTTGGTGCTTACTTATGTCCCAAACATGGGATAATATATAGTTTGGAGGTTGTTATGGAGAAATAAACCCAGACAGGATGGTTTCATACATCCAGTCTGGGTTTGTTTTTTTTTCCACCATTAACAACCGACCAACAATACATTATTCCACGTTTACGGATTACTCAAATAATTAATTTGAAGCATAATGTTGCCGTAGTTGTCCCAGGCGCCTCCATGGTCAAGCCGGTCCATCAACTTAAGTGTACAAAAGTAAGTGCCGATTGGCCGAAGAGGAGTCCTGTGTATCTGAGCTCGATTGCTCTTCCCCTTCATC
Source organism: Nelusetta ayraudi (assembly GCF_046127955.1). Taxonomy (NCBI): domain Eukaryota; kingdom Metazoa; phylum Chordata; class Actinopteri; order Tetraodontiformes; family Monacanthidae; genus Nelusetta; species Nelusetta ayraudi. Next base: position 5,975,866 of record NW_027466098.1, on the reverse strand, counting down.
CTCCAAGCACCCGGATGTCTGTCACAGTAAACTGAAACTGAATTTTGAGAACTGAACTTGAATTGTGAGAACTGAATGTGAAGATGTCTAGACAGTTGGATTTTCAGTGACAATCAATTTTTTATTGAATTTCAATTTCAAATTTTACTATTCAAATACAGTTTTTGAATGCAATGACTCAAATGTAACAATACAATTTCAAATTATGTGATTCAAATTCAAAATTTTAATTCAATTATTCACATTTAGCTATTCAAATTCAAATCTAAATGATTCAAATTCAGTTTCTGCTATTCAAATTCAAATCTAAATGATTCAAATTCAGTTTCTGGTGGCACATATTTCAGCCCTAAAAAGGTGAAAGGATGAACTGTTAATCAGCACTTTATGTCTTAACTAGAGAAAACACATGGGCTTATGTGTCAGGTTCCGAATCATTTGTGCAAACACAAGCCTGATTTAAATAGATAAATTCAAGATAAGTTTAGACAAATGATTCTAATTAAACAAAACCAACATTTATGATGGAGCCATATTGTGAAGAAATAAAGAGTGACAGACAAACAAGAAAGTGACTTTTTATTTTTTTATTTTTTTATTATGGCAACATGCATCATTCACTGATTCATTATTCTCTCAAGTCAGTTTTTCAACAAATCAAAAACTGCTTTTAATTAACCAGGTACGTGTTGACAACGATTATGGGGAGGGGATCCTGGCAGCAGGGAGTTTGTTGAGGACGCCGGCGGAGAGGCATTGTCATGCTGCTTTTCAGAAGAAACCGATCCTCAGGTACACATTGTCATTGGGACAAATAATGTATTCAAGGGCTGAGAAAAAGAAGGAAAAATAAAATCATACATACAGTAAGTGGTGCAAGCAATGAACATCTCATCACCCAAAATTTGAAAGATAGCTAATTTAAAGGGCACCTATGATGCTTTTCCACTTTTCTGAGCTTTAAAAACTGTTACAATGTTGAACCCTATTGTGCAACGATCGAAAATCGTCAAATAATGAGGTTCATGCGTTTGGACGTGAGCCCAGCAAATTGTTGGGCATGGTTCTAAATGCTCTGTTCACGGAGATTTTTTCAACACTGGGAACGCAATGACGTAATTGTGTTCCGGAGCTCCTTTCATGGCCAAACTCTCGGACTGGTTCCGCCCTCCCCCGCTCTGCCCCGGAAGTGATTCCGCAATGCGCTGCTCCAAGAAAATGTTTTTTTCAGTGTCAGGGAAATTAAAAAATATAAAATAAAAATACCAAACGACTACCGAAGCACCAAGGACCACAACCGCCGAAGTGAAACGAAATGAGAAGATGTTGGCGGTTTGTTCAGCCTAATGCGGATGCACTGGGTCCGTACGAAGCTGGATTAGCCGCTAAACAGCTGCTAAAGGGTGAAGCCTTCACGACGGTAAGTGTTTAAATTGTGCCTGTTTCGTAAAGTTTGCCATTTACTCTTCACTCCTAACTGAGGAAGTGAGGCTCAGCAGCAACAAAGAGTGTGACCAATCACAGCAGAGTGGACCGGGGTGGAGTGAAGTGAAACAGAGCGTTTTCGCGGGATGCAGTAAATACGAGGAAACGAGCCGCGAGATACGCAAATCGAAAAAGCTTTCAGCGCGGAAATCGTGTGTTGCTGCTCTGGAGGGGCCAGACATCAAATACAAAAGCCCGAAAATGAGTATAATAGGTGACCTTTAAACAAACAAAAACTTTATGCCTTTGAAGGCCTCATTAAAAAGAACAGAAAGACATTTGTGTTTTAACTTGATTTGACTATTTATATTCACAGAAAGAGCATAATTGTTTATTTCTGCAACTTCCAAATTCTGCTATTTGTTTCAACAGAATTCACTAGAAAATTGATTCCTCGACAGAAGAAAAACATATAAATGACTATATTGGTTATAATTTTGGGCAATGTGACCATCTCTCCAGTCTTATACTCACGGATTGGGATGACATCCTTGGTTTGTTCATCGAAGAGAAACGCATCCCAGAATGTATTCGGGCCTTTTGAGACGTTATTCACTTCCACCAAGTAAGGGGCAATGCGTGCCGTTTGTGCGGTTTTAAAGCTGCATATACAACACAGAGTCACAAAGCTGCAAAAGTGTTGCATCAGACTCTCCAAGGTACATGTAGGTAATATGTAGTGTAAATGATTTACCATAAGGTTTTCAATCACAAAGATATAAGCACATATCAAAGGTGTTGTAACACTTTGGAAATCTTCACTTTCACTATCATTACCATAGCACAACAAATTGCACAATCCAATTCCATACCTAAAACCAGTACAGCCTTTTTCCAAACGCTGCAGTGCCTGGAGAAGGCTTCCACCATTTTCCACTTGAGCACTGTATGACTTCGTTCCTGGCTCGTTTGCAGCGTTTTTCACGGTCAGCTTAAATTGAATGAGTGTGCACAAAACTTTGGAAAAAGAGAAATTATTAAAACAAATACAGAGTTTCTGACCACAGACCTAATAAAGAAGAACTAAATAATCATTCAGAAAATATCAGTCTCACCTTCAGCCATTGTTGCACCACAGGTATCAATCGTTGGACCTCTCCACGACACTGCCACCAAGCAGCTTTTATAAGAGCGCATTACCTCTCCCACACCATTACCATGAGGAAGCACATGTAGAAAAATAGAAAGGAAGGTGTTTTCCCTGCTATTGAGGCAATAGCGGGGAAAGTCTCTATGGTTTGAATTTTCCTGTTGAGCAGGTTTTCTTTGAAATGTATGAAACTAAGACGCTTTCATCAACTGGTAAGCAAAATGTTCTGAGTTTACTGCTCTTCTACAGGAGGGAAAAGGCCTTTGCAACTTGATTATTTATATGGCTAATTTAGTCATAGTGGTTTGCACTTTCACCTCAAAACCAGAAGGTTACGGGTTTGATACCGAGGACGGGGCCTTTCTATGAGGAGTTTGCATGTTCTCCTTGTATCTCTATGGGTTATCTCCAAGTACTCATTTCCCACAAGGTCAACCGGCAACTCTAAGTTTTCCATAGGTGTGAATCTGAATGTGCATGGTTCTTTCCGTCTTAAACTGACAACTTGTCCAGGGTGTAACCCCACCTTTGCAACAAAACCAGCGGGCTTAGTCTCCAGCACCTCCACAGTCCTGGATATGAGGTAACACTATGTCTACTGTAGAGTCAAAGGCCAAGGAGTTCTTGAGGTCCAGCCCTCTACCACCAAGTATTTTATTTCAGTACATATTAGTAAGCATATTGTGCACCTTCCCAATCCATTTAAGTTTGTCTTCCTGCTTCTGTTAGTCTTTTGTGTCCAGGACCTGAAGCCTTCAGAAGAGTTTTTCCTGACAAATTATATTAGCAGTCAATAGTAATTACGACTATATTGTTTTTATTACACACACACACACACACACACACACACACACACACACACACACTTTTATTTATTTATTTATTTTTTACAAAAGTAAAATGATGTATCTGAGCACACTTAGTTTGAGCATCCAAACAACAAACAATGCACATAATTTCCATCGTACTTTAGTGGTTTAATTGAATGTAGTCTCTCCATGCATGCAAGAGCTTCAGAATACTAGCAACGCAAGTGCAGCTAATAAATGTGAACAGCGCAAAAGCATTGCAAAAACACTTAGATGATTGGCACTTGCATTCCATTGTCAAGCAGGAAATGTTCAGGTAAAATGAATGCGAGTTTCCTTGTTGCTCTGCAGTATTGCTGTAGAAATCCAGCAAATACAACTCTTGGATTATCCAAATGTGAGACAGCCAACTGAATTTCAAAGAATTTAATGCCCCCACTGCTGTATATACTGTAAAATGCACAGTGGTGTGTCACTGGCTAATGAAAACTGCTTAACCTGATTCTTCCAAATTTAAGATATATATATATATAATTACAATTTTACAAAAGTAAAAGGATGTCTCTGAGCATACTTACTTTAAGCGTCCAAACAGTGTGTTCAGACAATGCACATAATTTCCATCTCACTTTAGTAGTTTAATTGAACACAGTCTCCATGCATGGGGCTCCATGCAAGAGTTTTAGAATACTGGTAACGCAAGTGCAGCTAATAAATGTGAACAGCGCGAAAGCATTGAAAAAACATTTGGATGATTGGCACTTGCATTCCATTGCCAAGCAGGAAATGTTCTGGTAAAGTGAATGCAGTGGAATTTTTTGCTCTGCAGGTCTCTAGTTCCTCTGTAGAATTGCTTTAGAAATCCATCAAATGCAACACCTGGATTTTGGTTTTAAGTGGACATGTAAAGCAGAGAGTCATCAGATTGCAGCATGGTGAATTTTCCAATGAGCAGGTTTCTGTTTGCAGTTGCGACACTGATATCACACTCACAAGTTGAGGCTTCCAGGCAAGAAACAAAAACAGATTGAACAAAAATCTATTTATTTTATACACAGACCAACAAATATGCATATGTGTCATTCATTAATTATTTAATTATTTCTCAAAATGTGGTGTATTTTAACAAAAGACCTCCCTTTATGACGTTCTTGATAAATGTCTAATGTGTCCTTAGCATAACGTTGTACATTTTTCCATAGAGTGTGAGTCTACAAGTACTGAGGTCATGTGTTGTTGTTGGTTTTTTTTTTGCTTTGTTTTGTTTTATTTGGATCTTACATGAAGTCTCCATTAATGGACATGAGTCTGTGTAGTGCAGCCAACAGGATCCCTCTGTACCCCATGCCAGTGCTGAAAACCATCGGGGGATCGTTGAGAAAGCTCTTCCTCACCACGACATCAATAGGGACTGAGATGGAATCAGATCTGTGCACTGTGAAGGAAAAAAAACTAAAATGACTGAACAGAAAAAACAATGTAACTCTGAAGCGCAACATCGCCTACTTCTATTCAGAGTCAGACGGAGCAGCAGCAGCGCTGCAGAAAGCAGAGCTGGCATTGACTCCATGACTGTTGGACAGAAGACTGTGCTTCCTGCAGCATGTAATCACCGTTTTATTTCAGCCGTCAGTGATCACACGGCTGGTCGCACAGTTGAGATTATATTGGTGTGTGGAAACGCTGATAATGTTATCCATGAAGTCTTCAGTGTCACGGTGACATTCAATGACGGCTGTTATAATAATTAATTTCCTTTCTACATGAGGGTTCAATTCAAATATTCACCAATAAATGTAATCTGCCATGTACTTGCGCCACACTTCTTAAAACTATGTTTTGTTTTGTTTTGTTTTGTTTTTTAAAAAAAAGGAAAAGTCAAATCGTAGAAATTTGTCACATCACATCTTGGTGTTTGTTTCGTTCAGATGGGATAGTTGTTCACTGCCCACGATACTTGACTTGTTAACTATGCTGTTTTGAAATTTTAACCTAAGATTTAACACTGTAGACCAAGAGGAAGAGGGCACATCACCCGGCTGAACGATGGGGTTAAAAAAAATAAATAAATAAATCTGAAAAAGGAAACAAAGCTGAAACAAGCTTACAGACCTTGAGACAATTGAAACAGGCAACCAAGACAAAACAGTCAAGACAACGGAGGAACAACAACCATGACGAAATAACGACCAAACAGAGACAAGTGGAGACAAGAACTATTTATAAAAGATGGCAGATGAACACAGGTGAGAACAAACAAGGGCAGAACTGACAACAAGGGTTGAAAAAATCACGAGACAACAAGAAAGGCGGGGAAACAGAAACAGGAAGTAAAGTAAAGAAAATACAAGGAGAGACGAGACAGGAAACTCTAAAACAAACTGTGACAATAAAGCAGCAAGAGGTATCCGCAAGTGTGAATCTGCATACAAAAACAAATTACCGTACATCTGAAACATCCATAACTCCCACCAAAAATGCATTTCCTTACACTGCATATGTAGCAGCAAACATATCATAAAAACTGTTCCCTATACTGTTGAGTCATTTTATTTTATTACATATATCTTTATTCTTATTCTATTTCATTTCATTGTGAATAAACTGCAGTACTTGAGACTTTCTAGTAATATTGTAAAATTAAATAATAAAAATTAAACTTTAAGTGTGTGAGAGCATATTTCTGACTAGTTTTAGCATAAGTGGCATTGCTAAAGTTTAAGGACTACTTGACATGTCTTATCCATTAAGAAATAAACTGCGAGACAATTTGACGACAAATAATCAATATTTTTTTTTCTTTTTTAGAAAAAACACTGCATGGAAAGAAGACTGTTCAGCAAACAGCGACATCTGCCGACTGTGGAAGAAGTCTAATTAATCATAAGCCTGTGTATGAAAATGATGCCGATTTTTCACCTACAGTTTTTTTTTTGAAGAGGCTGTTGTCTGTTGTGTGTGCTGTCTGTAGCACTTTCCTCAAGGAAACTGCAGCCATTTATGTGTGTTGAAAAAGAGGGAGAAGAAGAGAAAGGCGTCAACTGCAGCTCCTGACTAGCAGGAGCAGAGGCTCTGATTTTGCAACCTCGGAAACAAACGCTTCTAACTCGGCCATTTTTTGTATCTACATAAAAGATATTGGGATCATCTTTTACCTAAGAGCTTCATGAATCTAACGGTGTAACGTTTACTGGGGTGTGAATAACGCTGTAGGCGTGGTCAGTGAAAAAACGCTATGGGCTATGGGCGCTATGGGCATTTTTAATTTTCTGGCGGGTCTTCGCCTTGTGATGACCTGCTCTGCTTCAGAGCTGGTCTATTACCAGGGCTCAGTCCCGAATAAGAAACGGAAGAAAAACAATTGAGTCTTTGCCCTGCGAAGACCTGCTCTGTTCAGAGCTGGTCTATCGACGGGGCTCAGTCCCAAATTAACAATCCCATACAGACTTTATTGGTCCATTCGCCCCAAAAACTTAAATACGCTGTCAGGCGGCCTGGATTGTCCATCCCCAGTTTCCTTAGAAATATTGTTGTGCAAGTCAACACCAGAACAGATGAGGTAACGAGGTGATGGGTCACCCATTATATGTTGTCGAAAGTTGAAAAATTAACCTCAACCCAATTTGATAAGCAGTTACTGATGCTATTTCTGTTCAAGAAAAAAGATCAATCTTGTAATACTTAAAACTGCTTGGCTGGTCCAAAAAGAAAAACTGCAAAAATCACAATCTCGGGCCTGAGGATTAGCCAGTTGAGATTGGGCAAACATGAAAATGAAAAATAATGGTCACTGGACGAGGCTGACTTGTTTCTGCTACTGTCTTAAATTGGCCTTTTGCCAGAAATTAGGAAAAAATTAAGTTGACAAAAAAATAGAATAAAGAAAAATGACGAAGACAAAAACACTAGACAAGACGACACTAAGAAAGACTAGACAACCCTCAGAAAAACTAAAACACTAACTTTGAAACAAAAGAACTGAATTCACTGGTATAAACTTGGAGAAGAGGGTGGTCTTTTGAACTCCAAGAACCAATAAAAAGGCTGTTCCAACACTAAAACTGATGGGTCGTCTTACGCTATATGCATATGATGAATATGTATGTGGTGTCGGGTTCGTTGCTGAGAAAGAAATGAAACAACAACCAAAAATGAAATAGAAGAACAACATGGAGAAATAAAATTAGTGTGATCCTTCGTATGGTGGATACCTCACGAAAGTTAGGTAACAGTTGAGGAAGATACAGCGTTCAAAGAACATTAAACCTTGCAACATATATTTATCTCTAAATACCTATCAACCTATCTAAGCATGCGAACAGAAGTAGGAGGACGTTTGTTTATATTTAAAAGATAATTGAAAGATTTTATAGATTAAACATTCAAGCACTTAAATGGGCACGTATACAAATATATTTATATATATGAGTAGATATATGTATCTGTTGTCAATATTTAAAAGGTGTATGTATGGATTGAGGTAACAGTCACCCAAGTGTAATGTGGAAAACTGGTGATTGTAATGATAGGGATTATGGCAAAGCATGCAACATTGATATGAGGAAAACCGACGTGCAAAGTTTATTCAACTTTTAATCGATCACTTAGGAATCACTTTCGTAACCCCCCCTTAGGGGACACTCTTGCTCCACGTGAAGCTTGAAAGCCTCCAGGCTTCCATTAGGAGGAAATCCTAAATCGGTTCATTTTGAGGTTAGAAGAGTGATTCAAAGTCCATTAATACTTTACTTTTGATGGTGGCCACAGATACGTGACTTCCAGATGTCTCTGTAAAAGGGAAAATATAGTTTTTAACATTGTTTGATATTGAGATGTTCAGGGACATCTGTGTTGAGCATGGCCCTTGGAATGTTCTAAAGAGAGATTACGGTCGTAAAACTAGCGCTGGCCGCCAGTGGTACCAGTCCCTGCTTGGAACCAGGTCGTCCGAGAATGTTTTGAAGTTGACTCCCAACTACGATTTGTGGGTGGAAGTGTTCTTCCTAGAGCGGGTATTTTACGGTCTCAAGATCTCAAGTGAGATCTGGTCACCGAAAGAGTAGCATCACAGCCAATCAGGTACCACCTTTAGTTCCTCCAAACTTGGTTCACCGGAAGGCCGTGCTGCAATAAATTCCAATTGTCCTGGTGAACAACATTAGGTCCAGATGTGGCACTACACACCCAAGATGGAGGAAATCCGTAGAGCCACACAGAACAATGCTGCAATGCAAAAAGTGATCACGTTCATCAGAAAAGGGTGGCCGCAGAGTTCTCACCCCTGTGAGGACTTTACACAGTCAGAGCTCACCTTTCTGAATCAGACGGCCTTATACTTTATCATGACCGCATTGTCATCCCCACAGTACTCAGGTCCAACGTCCTAAAACAGCTGCACGAAGGTCACCAGGGCCTCACCGAGTGTTGTTAGCGAGCCCGGTTAACAGTCTGGTGGCCCAGCATCGGGGCCCACATCACCAGGGAAGTGAATTCATGTGATTTCTGCGCAGAGCACAAACCCACACAGAGACGAGAACCACTGGTAGTGACACCGCTGCCTAGTGGCAAAGGATCGCAGCTGACCTGAGCAAACTACCTTATCGTAGTGGACTATTTTTCACGAGACATCAAAATTGCTCCTCTCAGAACTACGACAAGCAGAGAGGTAATTGGCAAACTCAAACATATGTTTGTGAGATGGGGAGCTAGTTAGTGACAATCCCTCTCAGTTCACATAAGCGGAGTTCCAGGAGTTCGAACAGAGCTACGGCTTCACCCACATAACCTCCAGTCCCCATTACCCACAAGGCAACTGGGCAGCTGAGAGAGCCGTCCAAACAGCTAAAAACATTCTCAAACAGCCAGATCCCTGTCTATCTTTAATGAGTTATCGCTCTACACCCATTGCTGCGACCGGAGCAAGTCCCGCTCAGTTAATGACAGGACGACAAATTCGCACTACCGTCCCAGTACTGGAGAAATCATTAAGGCCAAAGCCAGCCAACTGGGACCTCGTCTACCAGAAAGACGGCACTGCCAAGGAAGCCTAAAGGTTCTTTTACAACCGAAGACATTCAGTTTGTCCTCTCCCTGAGCTGCACCCGGGTCAAAATGTCCAAGTGAAGCTCGACGGAGAAAAAGAGTGGAAGACACCTGCTATTTTTTGAAAAAGACCTTTGCTTTGAAGTTCCGTAAAATGAAAACCAAAGGCTCCATTACAAACTTTTTGATGATTGTAGGTCATGAAGGTCTGGTCTACATCATACTCCGATTGTCCAAGTCTGTCGCACCTATGGTTCCTGATCCTTGTGTTTTGAGATTTTTTGTCAGGGGTCATAGGTCAGAATGTTGGAAATTAGGTATGAATTCAAGGAACACATGGGTCATGGTCCCATGATTCTATATCCTTCCTAGAGGGCGCTATGGCCATTTTTGTGTTTTGGTCTATGTAGGGGGCGCTATTGAACATAATGATGCAGTTCTTTAATAGATTCCTTTGTACCCAATTTCTGACCTGAGTGCAAAATTTGGTGACTTTTCACGCATGTTCAGGGGGTCAAATTTAGTCACAAAAATACAGAACTATAATAATAATAGTCTTTGCCATGCGATGACCTGCTCTGCTTCAGAGCTGGTCTATCGCCGGGGCTCAGTCCCGAAAAATACATTAGCAGGAATTAATGGAATATGGCAAACATTTTCTATTGTTAACACATTCGATAGATTTTCTCATTCGACTTGCTGCACTGTTTCTTTTCTAGACCAATTTGAATTGGACCTATAACTGCATTTTAAAACAAAAATAACTTTGGAAACTAAAAGCAAAAATCCATCAACTGTTCAGATTAAAGGTGCATTCTACACGTTTTTACTCATTTATAAAAATCAAAAAGCTGGTTGTTATCCAAGAAGAATTTGCCAGGGAAATACAAAGCCTGAAATGATCTGACAGTGATGGTGAGCTTACGTTGGTATTTGTATGTTCTTATTCCATTGTAATACTGTACCTTCTCACATTTCTTGATAGGCAGTTTATTCAAACTGAAGGTGGATTATTACATCCTGGATATAAACAGGCCTGAAGCTCTTCGTCCGTCATGGGATTGTTCGGGACAGTCGGGACAGACACATTGAATACAAACAATTTATTTACACTTCCTGTTAAACGTCCCCGCCCCTCCTCCCTCAAGGACCAGAAAAGTGAAGAATGGAGAGGAACAAATAGATGTTTATCTGCGCTGTATGTTTCTGTGTAGGTCGTCGTGTGCAAACATGTCAGGTTTCACGTCTAGCCAGCAATCAGTCTCACAGATATGTGGCTCTCGATGTCAAGTTGTGGCTTGTTGCCATATTTGTCACATCCCAAAGACTCCCAGGAATTCCAGTGTGTCAGACTTCGCAGGATGTGAGCGCACGTAGAAAGATTGAACCTCACCTCAGGCAAAGAGGTCTATTCCCAATTTCATTGACATGTCACAGATTCCACACAATGTGTTGTCCTGGTTTTAAGGCAGTCATGCAAGGACTCTTACTTGACTTAGTACCAGTAACTAAAACATTGATTGGATTGGCTGCTTGAGTCTTTTTCTGACAAAATCTTCCACATTTATTTATCTCTAAACTTGACTTGCATAACTGAGGTTTTGTTCATGCAGTGTTTTAGGATCAGGAAATAACAATCAAGTCTTTTCTTATGGACAATTTGTAAGCTCTTATAAGCTCTTACACAACGCCTATATACATTTTACAGACACGTGACACTTGAATTGTTTAAAGAATTGAGATATCTGTGGGAAAAATCCATTCTGGATTATTAGCTTTGTAGAAATGTCAGTTACATAATCATAAACCAACACCTGTCTCACTCAATGAAGCTGATACATGCAGACATTCACATTTCCACGAAATGCTGGAATCACTCTTTCCACCATGTGACTTGGTGCAGGGTGTAAGCTGTAGTACAGTGTCCCCCATCCTCCCCCATTCATCAGGAGCCCCGTCCCCGTCCTCCTCCCACCCCATCCCCCAATCCTCCTGCTTGACTCCACTCCGGCGTTCAGCGTTGCCTTAGATGCTGCAGACCGGAACAGAGTGTGTTTGGTGCTGAATGCAACTCACTGGGAGGATAAGCACATCCTGACAGACACATTGGAGGACGGTTATACGCAACCCAACAGCGAGAAACGTAAGAACCTCATTCTGTTTTCTGACATTTAGCACTTTACTCTCTACTGGGTCTTAATCTCTCCCTGAAGTGGCCGAGCTACAGTGCACACTGGATGCTGTCCACTCATTTAACACCATTGATTTAACAAGCCTTTGTGTATGGACACTTGATAAGTGAGAAATAAGACCTTGCCAAATAAACACGATTGCACCAGTTAGGCTACCTCTTAAATATCATTTTATCTTAAAAAAAAAAAACTATTTAAAAACTAGTCTTAATGTCAAAAGTTTTCATAGAACTGTATGTGTGCTGTGTACTTATTAAGTATTGAATCCATAAATTCGATATTAGCATAACCTTAGGAAATCATGAATGAATAAAAGATAAATGTCATAACTTTTTTCAGCTAATGTTGATTTGTTAATTAGCAGGGAACCAGCAGTCTATTAGTGTTGAACGATTATTACAGGACACCTGATTCATATTCACACAGTTAGCACATTTTTTTTTACCTGGATATTTGCTTATTTATTAACCACAAAATAATGTGAAGGAATTCCACCCTGTGTCATCACTGCTGGTGTAATTTTAATTTGAGATACTGAAGTGTGAATCCAAACCCTAATCACAAGTTTCAGCCAAGAACAAAAGCAAGAGCAATATAGGTTGCACATACATTATGCAGTGTATTTTGTCTTGAATGGGTCTAAATGGAACTGCCTAAAACAAATGCCAGTAAAACCTGTTACCAGAAATAGCACGACTAAATTTTAGACAAAGCCGTTTCAGTTTAGTATCTAAAGGAAACATGTACACACAGTGCTGGACATAAATTAAGAGTGTAAAGTAATTTGAATGACAGCGCCAATAAACGTACAACGACCTGTTGTCAAGCTCTCAACAGCTGCAACAGTGGTGACTGCAACAGTGACCTCCTAACAGTGACTGTCTTGGAATTCCTAGAAACCTTTGAAATCGGAAGTCCGCAGTAAGCAAACTTCCAAAGACAGTTTTTTGGTTTTGTGCTTTAAAAGAAGATTGGATTAGTAATGTTAATCCAATACCTGTAGCTAAAATTAACATCATTTGGGGATTGTATGATATTTGTATGCATTAAAAAGAAAAATATTGGTTTTATTTGTGTAAAAGAATGTTACACTTGCCCTGCATAACTACAGAACGAAATCTCTCTTCATCATTTTAACTCTCCCAGAAAAAGACCACCTCTCTGTGTCTGCACGTTCCTCTTGTAGCTTTTGATGGCTCTGCTGTAACTCTAAGAATGCACACAAGCTCTTTGATTTTTTTTTTTCTTTTTTTTCTTCACTTGAAGCTTTTTTCAGTGAATGAACTCGTGTTCTTACAAAGTCATGGGAGACCGACACTGTTAACCTACTTCTTTGGCTCTGATCTTAAAATCCTTATGTTTGTTCTTCTCACATTATGAAAGAACAGCCAGTCCTCTGTGGCCACTTCAGGGTAAAAGAGGCCGCAGAAGGTGTTTGCTTGGTTTTTTTGTTTGCGTGTTTTGCATGTTTGCATTAAATGTTTCAACAATAAAATAAAAAAATATTGTATCTTGATTGCTGCACTTCTCAGACGGTATGTTCCATAGGTGCAGATTGTTCTGTAAGCTCATTGTGATGTCACAAAGGGCACCAATACCCCCCTAAGCGGCAGCACACTCATGAGCAAATACAATACATTCTAGTCATAGTGTCAGATTTCACTACAATAACAACATTTCAGATATGAGCCAGGCCTTCTGCATCAGTTGTAGGTCACATCCCTTCAAATGTGAACTCAAACACGCACAGCATCAGGTAAATGTACGACGGCATGGCTTTTGATTGAAAGTAAAAACAACAGGACAATTACTTATATTCACTTATCTATTTACATTAAGACTGTCAAAACTAAACAGCTGATGCACTCAATACAGATCTACTGCTTTAAACCATATTGGAGGTAGGAGGGGGGGAAAGTGAGGAACGGCGAGGCGAACAGCCAAGCACTCTCAAATTTTACTGGTCTCACATCCGGCTGTCGCTTTATTGATATGGCTGTCCAAAAATAAGGGGTTCCAGTGCGAGCTTGTAGTTCTTCCAGTGCGAGTTGACTGTCATGTCTGCAGCGGAATTCCAGGCTTAGGCTAGTGACATCACCCCCAGCCAGGTGTTTGTTCCACCCCCTGAGCCCACCCCATGGCTGCTTTGTCTCCCTGCAAACATATTAGGGACAAAAACTTTGCAAAAAAGTATCAATTAGTGTGAATAGTGTGAAAGTGAAAGATCTTTGTATGCTGTTTTGTTTTTCTTCTTGGTCGCGTAAAGCTTCGTCACTGGGGTCTTGGATAAGACAAACATGGAGATTATACAGAACCTTTAACTAAATGTTTGCATTCTATTGACGCGACAGAATTCTTGCAAAGTATATAGCGCCAGAGTGTGAGTCATTCCTCAGCATGCTGAGAGGCACTCATTAGCTCCGCTTGCCCAGAGGACGCATTCCTATTCATAATACAGTTGTTTGGATAGCCAGATTAATTATTCTTCATACTACTGCTGCTTAAATAATGTTCTGCTTCATTGACCCTAAAGGGGATCTAGGCATTTGATTATGTCTGTGTTTCCAGTCTGAAATCATTACTGAAAGCCAAATAAACTCTGTGTTTGTTGATAATATCCAAAACTCCTAAATCAGCTATTATCCAGTCGCCTTCATCAGTTGTCAGATTTCAGCGTTAAACCAGATATACAATGTCTTCAAAACAGACAGCAGGTTGACCGTTTCATCACCGGAGTAATGCAAAACATTTAAAGTGATATCCGACAGCCTGCTGAAGACAATGTTCGCAACAAGACACGCCTCACTGCAGCACGTCTTTAATTGTTCATTAAAATGGGCCACAACTTTTCACTGTAGTAAAATGATGCCCGAGTCCTGGGATAAAGGAATTCACAAAAAATGAATTATAAATCTTAACTTTAGTATGCACGCAAATATACACTCCAACACAAAAGTGCCTCTACCAATAGCAATGAGAGCAAGACAAGACATAACTCAACTAACATAACTACAAAAAAATGACTACAATATTTCTTCCCGGAATGAGGACGATTGTACGTTGGAGTTTGCCCTTGGAAAAGATTAGATGATTAGCGTAATTTCATTGCATGGTGGTTTGTCAGCCTTCCCCGTCGGAAATATGTAGGTTAGTCTTTTGTTCCAAGTTCAATCTCATTAAATCAGGCCGTTGGCTTGATTTGGCAGCATCACTTTGATGCCTTCATTTAGCCTCGTGCAGCTCGATGCTTTATTCAATTCTAAAACACTGTTAATCCAGATGTATTTGGGCACCAGGCCCGAGAGGCAGACACAAGTGTAACAGCGGTACTGTAGTGGTGTGATCTCAGGTCAACGAGTTCTCTGGATCCACTTACTCACCCCTCCAGACCTCCCCTCTAGTCAAAAAAGTCCCATCCGTATTGACTCGTGACATGTTGGCCGTTTTGACCTTGTCACTACTTACCTCTTCCTTACGTCACAACTGACCTTTTGATACCCATAAGAACTTTTGTCTGTCTCCCTTTCTTCAATCATCTAGAAATGTATCTCTGTGGGGATGTGAGGTGGAGGGCAAGTGTTGGAGCAGCCCATTCCCATACATTAGCATGACTTGGTGCTTGGTAGTGTACCTGAGTCTGCACATTTTCCCAAGACCATAACCCCCAACCCACTCTAGTTCAGAGCAGATCAAGGGTAGAAAAGAAAGAGTTGATTTTAATCCCCAAAGGGATTAGGAATCTCATGAGTGATTAAATGAGACTTCTGTCTCAAGAAGGACAAATTACTGTACCACCTCAGACTTGGGAACCTTTTTTTTTTTTTTTTACAGTGGTCTGCACAGAACAAAGTAGATTAGACGTATCTCTGTTTCAGTGATAGGAATCACCAGAGCGGTTGCATATTTCTGATGCTTAGAGTCCTGTTAGGACAATGGACACAGATTCTGTCTGACGTTGGCTCCTCGCTATCTATCTTTTCTCAGGAATCATATATACATTTTTTTTTTAAGAAATGTGTGCTTCTAATCTCCACAAATGCGCACACATATCTTTCACTTCTACTTCTAAAGATGATCTGAATCAAGTTCATTCATTGATGTCACAGTCTAAGTTAACACATTGAGAAGACACAATAGCCTTAAAACCTTTAGGATTGTGATGAATCTGCCCAAGTGAATAAACCTGACATTATTTGAATTTTGTGTTAATCTTACTTTAAAAACTGAAACCTAAAACTCTCTGTGACATTATAGGCACTAGCAATTATAAAGCCATTATTCAGCTCCATTCATTTCAGTCATTTCAGAGAACTTGGAGAGGAACCACGCAGACATGGGGAAAACATCTCCACACTGAAGGCCCCGGGTCGGAATCAAAACTGGAAAATTCTTGCCTGCAACTATGAACAATTAGTCTTGGGAAGTCTGGCTTTAGTTTTTATGAGACTCTGAAATGGCTGCTCCAATATATAATATACACCAACAACAGTCTGCACATAAGCTCAATAATAGCTTCTGTCTTTGTTGATAATGTGATGACTGCAGGCTCAGGATGTATTTTTTTGATATGTAATTCTATCATTAGCTGCTTATATTTATTAGCCCATTAGCTGAATCTCTCAGGTAAAGCCAGTATGATTAAGGCTTTAAATGAAACCAAACACGGATGTTTGTCTTTTTTTTCTTAGACAAGCGTCTGTCTTTGCCAGTAAGTTGCTTTTATGGTATTGTGTGCACTTCTCCTTCTCCTCATTAGTCCCAGTCGGATTTCTCAATGTCAGCAGCCTTTCAGAATGAAAGTGTTTAGCCCACCACATCCTACATCATATAGTACATAAGAAGACATAAATCACTTACAGGAAATTTTGAGTTATGAGTTCAGTAGCACACTTTCATGTATGACTGTAAAATAAGAATAAAGCCAATAACTTAGTTTGAAATATCAAGTGCCGAAGTACCAATACAAACATTTTCTCTTTCACTGTCATCGGAGCAGAAACACAGCTCATTTTATATGGCATCTACAGTAATAGGCAAGCTTTAAAGAAATGGACCCTGCTTTCCGACACAGGCATTGTTTTGAGCCAGCATTCTATACCACAACGTCTTCTGGCACTGACAAAAGAGGAAAGTGCCAGCCTTGTATTGTCGAAAAGACAAAAGTTCCAAGCTTAGTTAAAAATCTCTGACATTTAATCAAAAACAGAAACTGGAAAAAGTCCTACAGAAAATTTCTCTATTCCCATCTTGGTATTCTCTGATCCATAAAGGTTGCTCTATTGTCGTTTCCTCATGGGGGCCCTTCACGCTGGGAGTTGTGCCTGATCTGCCTGCGGGGACGTCGTCTTGGAGATCCCTTGTGCACTTGTATGACCTGCCCAGGTCTGTCCGGTCTGGGCGAGGTGGGGGGGTCTCTGTGGTGACACTCCCTATGACAGCAGACTATGGTGCCTCTCTGCGTGGATGCTGCCTTTCCTCACCCGTATCCTTAGTGCCATGCTATTTTATCCATGTGTGTGTATGAGTGTGGACGTATGTGTGTATGTGTTTGCGTGGAGGGGCGAGTCCATTTGAGGGGGTGCGAGGGATGAGCTTTTATTTGTTCATTTGCTGCATGTTTTGACATTTTACTTTTGTTTTAATCTGTGAAGCACTTTAGGTTTTATTTGATTTGATATTCCCCTCTGGGTATTCTATGATTACTACAAATACAAAGGCAATTTCTCTGCGTAATGTGACCCCTGTCACATTAATTCATGTCCAATAACCTTTGCATGTTGTCCAAGCAAGATAAAAGATAGAAACAAAACAACTGCTAAGAGAAGGTAAAATGAGTTCATATCAATTTGCATACATTTTTGACAGCAATGTAAAACAGTCCAACTGGTTTGTCGGAGACTTTACAATACGTAATGAACCCTTTCCATATTCTCCACTTGCAACACTGACAGAGAGAAGATGGATAATAAGGCGTTGGAACTCGACTCTGTGAGCATTCCAATGGAGGATGCCATGATGTGCAATGGGGGCAGCCAGCCTCCGCAGGCTCAGGATGCGTCCACGTTGACCCACCTGAAGAAGGTCGAGAACCAGATCACAGAGGCGCAGCGTTTCTCCCATCTTCCCAAACGCACACCTGTGGACCTGGAGTTTATTGACCTCTCCTACACTGTCTTGGAGGGACCATGCTGGAGAAAGAGTGGTAACAAACATCATTCTCATCTTCATTCCATCAAATTTTAATATGATTGTAAAGGAATCTGGATGCAGGCTGCACAGAAACTAGGCGCCGTCTAAGATTTACATTACAGTTGGTATTTGACAGAAGAAAAAGCCACAGATGGATCTTCAGCTACTTGTATTTAATTAGTCTCTAAAGTGTTAAGTTTTCTCAAGAAATGGGAAATATTGTTTGAGAGCCATTCATCAAAGCCAAATTGGCAGAATAGGCAAAATCTACAGGGTGCAAAAATGCTGATTAAAATCCTCACTGTCTCACAGTATTTAAAAATACTTACGACTTTAAGTTCCTTGTTAACAATATTAGGTTAAATATAGTATTAATTGGAATTATTACATTATTTTCTTTATTTAAATCATAATCATATTTTTATTTAGGAGAACACTGTATATTTTCAACATTGCAAAAATTGCAAATTTACATTGTTGACTAAGTTTCACAGTCAAGCGGTACAGACTGTTGTTTTAAACCAAAGCAAACAGAACAAAAGATTCATGGAGCTCATTCACATTACTTAATAATAAAATGTTAACACAGCAGAACTCCGCTGGTGCTTCAGGCATCTTTATGAGGTAGATATGTAGAGGTCTTACTGACTGTGAGCAATGTGTTGTCTACCAGCTGGTGCCTATCTATGAGTCTGATGTTAAGTGTCTACTGAGTGCTGGTGTTTGATACGCTCTGAGGAAGTGCTGCATTGACCCAGACTTCACAGGTCATCAATAATGCAGGCAGATGAAATAAGGAAAGGGATACAGTAGAGGAAGAAAGACATTATGTTATGTAAGGTAAGGTAATAGTGTAAACCACATTTGTTATCTGGAGCTTTGATTTAAAAACAGCAACAACAACAATATCTGCCATGCTGTCAATTGTTTATTTTTTTCTGAAATTGGTTGTAGAGTTTTGGATGTCAATACATTAAACTTCCCTCTTTTTTTAAATTTATTTTATTTTATTTACAGTTAATAACACGGTGCCAGTAAAAAAGTTACCAAAGGCCATCCATGAAAAATTGATCCAAGGTCCAACTTTTCTTGCAAAGAAAGTTGTGTCAAGGTCATTCAGAACTTTAAAACAAATCAAATCAAAGCCAGTGAAATATGTAAAGGACATGTCCACATATATATGAACCAGCAAGTGTATTATTAAATCCTTTCTTGTTTGCTTGGAGAGTACGGCATTAGCACTTTTTTGGACGTTTTTGCTGTGAGACAGAGTATTGATTATGTTGAGTGGCTTTAATAGCGTAAAGGTAATAGGAAAAATTAAAAATGATGTAGGACTTTTTCTGTGTCATTTAATTAATGATACTTTTAATAATGATAATTGACCTTTTTTTTTCCTTCCAAGGTTTCAAAGCTTTACTTAAGTGCCTGTCTGGAAGATTCTGCAGCCGTGAGCTGGTAGGAATCATGGGACCCTCGGGAGCCGGGAAATCCACCCTTATGAACATCTTGGCCGGATACAGGTGAGAACGTCACCTCCTCTTTAGCTTGTG
Source organism: Nelusetta ayraudi (assembly GCF_046127955.1). Taxonomy (NCBI): domain Eukaryota; kingdom Metazoa; phylum Chordata; class Actinopteri; order Tetraodontiformes; family Monacanthidae; genus Nelusetta; species Nelusetta ayraudi. Next base: position 5,956,506 of record NW_027466098.1, on the reverse strand, counting down.
TGTCTGATGAACTGTGCAAAAGTGCTTGTGTTGTGCTTTACAACAGGGAAACGGGGATGAAGGGTCAGATTCTTGTAAATGGGAAACCCAGGGACTTGCGGACATTCAGGAAAATGTCTTGTTACATCATGCAGGAAGACATGCTGCTGCCACACCTCACCACAAGGGAAGCCATGATGGTGAGCTGTTGACGGGAGTCTCGTAGCAAAAGCACAACAATTCACGTTCAGAAGCGTGTCTTCACCTTTTGATACTGACACTGATCATTCCCTTATCATTTCGTGCAATTTCATCATAACAATGAAATGTTTGGCAGTGCCTGACTGTAATACGTGTTGTCACTGCAGATTTCAGCCCACCTGAAGCTTGATGAAACCATAGATGTGAAGAAAAAACTGGTGAGCTATAGAAAAAAAAACAGTTCGAGATTGACTTAAAAATAGAAGATAAAAAACTTGTGTGCCTTAGATGTGCTTGACACTGTTTATGGGCCTAATTTCATAGCAATTCTCTCTACAGGTTAACGAGATTCTGACTGCATTAGGGCTGCTTGATTGTGCTCACACTCGTACCAGCTCGCTGTCTGGTGGTCAATGCAAGAGGCTGGCCATTGCCCTTGAGCTGGTCAACAATCCTCCAGTGATGTTCTTTGATGAACCAACAAGGTAACGCAGACAATGGTTAATGTAGTGTTTTACTCTTGCTCGCCTAACTTTGACAGGTCATTACAAAATGAGCACAGAAGTTGCTTAAATCTACCCAGGCATATTTTCAATGAATGTGAAGAAAGATGACATATGGTGCTGAAATTATTTTTTGACAAGTGAACAGTCACACTGATATCTGGTATTTTTTTAGTCAGTTTTTACATTAAACATCAAGCATGACAATAATCTTCCCCATTGTTTCAGAACTGTTCAGTAATCTTAGTCCTTTTAAATGGCACATTGGAATCATAAAATGCTGCCTTGTTTTTCAATAGAAATGAACTCTGGCCTTTTTTCGCGACTTGAAGGGAAATCTAACAAAACTTGATCAACACATTGGATTCCCAAAATGAAGTTGTTGCGTAAAACATTGAGGTTCTGACTGGAGCCACTTAAGTTGTGCAGTTGCTGGCCTATTCTGAGAGTTTTGACCCTTAACTAGAGCATTCTTGAGTCAGAGGGTTGACCGTAGTAGCCAAATCACTGACCATCAGCTTCATTCCTCCAGTCTTCATCCTTTCTCTTGCTGTAAACGAGAGCCAGAGCGACTGTCTTCCATTTGTACCCGAACACAGCCACAGCTGTAAGCACCTTCCACGCCGACTGTACCACAAAACCTCTACATCCCATTTTGACGGGAAACAGTGATGTTTAGCACACTATCTCTCTAGTTGTCTGTGTTCCTTCCTTCCCCCCCAGCTTGCACAACGGGCCTTCACTGTGTCCCCACTTTACAAAATTTAAACAGGTAAACTGACTTAGGGAGGAAGTTCAGTTGGAAGGGTTCCAGCCTGCCGGCTGGAGCCTCCAACACATGGGTGTGGTCCCATTTGGTCGATTCTTCCTGGGTTGTGAGTTTAACAGCCTTTGCCTTCTACCTGCTTCTTCTATATGCTGCTGACCTGATTGCAATTTAAGCTTTCCTGGAAGTTACGATCAAGAAAAGAAAGTTGGCACTTCATGCCTTTTTCTAACACTAACCCAAACAAAAAAATGTATTGTGTTTAATTGGATCCTTCCTACGTGTCTGTCTTTTTAGCGGCCTCGACAGTGTATCATGCTACCAGGTTGTTTCGCTAATGCGATCTCTGGCACTTGGAGGAAGGACCATCATCTGTACTATCCACCAACCCAGTGCCAAGCTGTTTGAGATGTTTGACAAGGTATGTGAAATAATGATGGTGATAATAATTAGGATAACGATGGACAGCTTAGAGTTTTCTAAATGTATTACAAGTCTTGGTACATGCAACTACTCTAAAAGTCTACCCAGGGACCAAAAAACATGTCAGTTGCAATAGGACTAAAGCTTCTTTAAGTAAAAAAAAAAAAAAAAAAAAAAAGAAAGAAAACTAAAGTGAACCTTTTGTTTCACAGTAAAAAAAAAAAATATATGTATATATATATACATATATATATGTATATATATACATATATATAAATGTAATTGATGGTTAAATCAGTGTGGTTTGTGTTTGATTGTTATAATACATATAATATTTATATACAGAAATCATGACCTATTGAAGATGCACAGAGAGAGATGAGATCGGTGTCATTTTGCTTTGACTGGAATGCCAGCCAGCTAACTGTCTATGTTAGTCAATCGCTGTGACATGAGCAGGTTATTGCTTTTTTCAGTAAACACCACATTAAGAAACAAGTTGTATTCATGAATGTTTATTGTTTGGATAGCGCAATATCCCTTGAGGTACAGTAGAGTGGTTTAGCAGTTCCAGCTGCTAATCTTTACTTTGAATGTCAGCTTTCAACATTCAGACATCTTTGTAAATGTTTGCTTTAATATGTCCTGTCTCCCATGTGATTATAATTCAGACATTTTATGCTGACTTGTGCTCCATCCCTCAGCTGGAAATCCAGAGGTAATTTACTTAATAATAATTGTGTTCATCCACAGCTTTACATTCTCAGTCAGGGTCAGTGTATCTACAAGGGCACAGTCCCTTACCTCATTCCCTATTTGAAGACTCTGGGCCTTTATTGTCCTACTTATCACAATCCAGCAGACTATGGTACGTCCATTTGAAACATGTTTAAATATTTACAATACTTTGCAGAATTACGACAATTTACTGACCACATTTTTTGCATCTCTGTTGTTATTAGTCATTGAAGTGGCATCGGGGGAGTACGGAGACTTGAACCCTGTGCTGTTTGAAGCAGTTCAGCAAGGAATGTGTGCCTTAGCAGAGAAGAAGAACCAGTGCGATAACAACAACCCATCTGTCTGTGCAACCATTCGCCAAGTGGTGTGTATTTCCTTGTTACAGTACAATCATGATCACATTGTCCCCTTTTCATCATTTTGTATCTTCTGCCTCTTCAAACCAGTTGGGTAATTACAATATGAAATGCTCAAGTCCAAATGATCAGCTCCATGAAGCTTGAGGTTGCCAACACTAAAAACAGATACAACAAAGCATGCATTCTTATTTTACATTAAAAAACAAACAAAAACAAAACACCAGCCACCATGGAATTCATTATTCAGGTTTACTTTGCCTCTTTACCTCTTCTTTGTTTAGCTTAATAAGTATTTATTCATTCATCTATTTTTATTTTGTCAGAATGCTGGACATATGGAAAGCCATACTTTTGCAACAAGTACACTTACACAGTTCTGCATCCTCTTCAAAAGAACCTTCGTAACTATCTGCAGAGACCAGGTGAGTGATATTTGTCTGAAACAACTGTTAAAATATTGCAACTGCACGGGTTAAAATAAGTACAGCAATACATGCGTTTCCTTGCTTGTTTTTATCTGTTTCCAGCTTTTGACCCACCTCAGACTGATTTTCCATGTGGCCATTGGTGTTTTAATTGGCTTGCTGTATCTCAACATTGGCAATGATGCCAGTAAGGTCTTTAACAACACCGGGTTCCTCTTTTTCTCTATGCTCTTCATCATGTTTGGAGCACTTATGCCAACCGTGTTAACCTGTAAGTCTGTCCGGCAAAGGGAGCTAATAATACTTTCATTGCTTTTTAAATCTAAATTTAAATAAAGTTGTTAATGTGGATTTGTTTGAATGCCACCGTTAGTTCCTCTGGAGATGTCTGTGTTCCTGCGAGAGCATCTTAACTATTGGTACAGTCTGAAAGCCTACTACCTTGCCAAGACGATGGCTGATATACCATTCCAGGTAAGCATGTGAGAACATGATCAGATCAGTTTGCTTTTATGTTTTCTATTTTTAAGATGGCAATATTTGTGCTGTTTTAAAATGTATGTTTGGAATGTTTGCTATTATTCATGTGGTGCTATCCTTTGAGGAACAGTAACCCCCCAAAAAACTAAAAACTAAAGCCAAAGTCAGATATTTAAGTATTAATACAGGCAACAACAAAATATTTCAAATGTGGGTGTTCCAGCACTCAGATGTCTCTTGAAGACCAACCAATGGGGCTTGTCCAGTGCAATGTTTTGCATGTTTCATCAAGTTACATGCTCAGATATGTCTCACAAGGTAGAGGCAGCACATAAACAAATCAAGATTGAATGCCCATGTAATATCCTCAAAGCTTTAAAGAAGAAGCTTTTTAAGCTGTAAGAAAAATATTGTGGTACGAAGAGAGACAATTAAATGATATGGGGAAACAAGTATAAATAAATCTAAACCTGTACACTGAGTTTGAACATTTAGAGATGGTTTTAGTGTTTGTGTCGAGAATTGATATCCTTATTTTCAAGATTAGCCTACACAAAGCAATGTCATTTAGCAGTTACTGACAGTCACTGACAGTGCAACAAGACCTCTTGTCTTGTTGCACCCTATCAAGAGGTGTTCCCGACCTGGGATTTCCTAAACCATCTTTAGAAGCATTAGAGCCTTTTGGATGCCATTTGAAACATCTTCAAATAAATGATTAAGTCTCCAAGATTAACCCAAGAGATGTACTGGTGAAGGATGGACATGATGAACAGGTCAGGAACACAACTTGTTCAACAACATTTGTCAAACAGATTGTGTATAGCATCAGAAAATGGAAAAAGGTGAAACCACTGGTAGTGAAATACTTTCAAGTAAAACCTAAAATGTTATTCTAGGTGATCTGCCCCATTATGTACTGCAGTATAGTGTACTGGATGACCGAGCAGCCACCTGAAGCCAGCCGATATCTTCTCTTCATTGCCCTGTCCACCTGTACTGCTCTGGTAGCCCAGTCCCTTGGCTTGCTGGTAGGAGCTGCCTCCACATCCCTTCAGGTAAGTGCTTTACTTGGAAAATCAAGATGGCTTGTTTAAAATTCCATACCCAAACAATTGAAAAAAAAATCTTCTTTCCCACACAGGTAGCAACTTTTGTTGGACCTGTCACAGCTATCCCGGTGCTGCTTTTCTCTGGATTCTTTGTAAACTTTGACACAATCCCCAAGTACTTGCAGTGGAGTTCCTATGTGTCCTATGTGAGGTATGAACCACCTTGGCATTTATAGGTTTACAACAACCATATGTAGCTATTTGTGAATGCACTTGCACATGCGAAAAGCAGAGATTTGCAATATATACTAAAATGCCTTTCTTTGTCTTACAAATTAAAGCAGATTGACTAGATCTACGGTCAGGTTTAACTGTACCAATGGCTTAGATACCACTCTTCAATTAGTAATCTTAATCAAATGCTATGGGCTTAAATATATGGCTGTCTTTTTTATTTATTTATTTATTTTTTTAACCATTGCCAATGAAAGCAGTTTAGGTGACATGGACATATTTTTGTCACACAGAGTGTGGTTGCTATGACATAATTTTATAGTTTTGTGATGGTGAGGTTACTATATATACCTCCACTTTGGCTGGAATGTGGGTAAAAGCAAGGTTTTTAACCCGGTTCATTCTTAATGATAGTAACTAAACACTCTTTGGGAAATGCACCTTTAGTTGTTCTGTAATGCAAGGCAACACTAAAAAAAAAAAAGTTTTTTTGATTGGAGTCTGCAAAACTTGCTTCACCCACCCTCAGGTACGGTTTCGAAGGAGTGATCCTGTCTATCTATGGGATGAACCGCTCAGAACTGGAGTGTCCAGGGAAAGTATGCAAGTTCCAGCAGCCTGAAGAGGTGCTGCAGCTACTGGATGTGGAAGACGCAAAGCTCTACATGGACTTCATTGTTCTGGGCATTTTCTTCATCGTCCTTCGGCTGGCCACCTACCTTGTCCTCCGCTACAAAGTCAAGGCAGAGCGATAGGTTTTTGACTGGTCTTTTGGTCCTCTTTAACGTCATTCCAGGCCAGGTCTGTCTTTTGTTATTGTTTCATTTTATTCTTTGCAGAGGTGCTAAAAGGACAGAACACATAGCGAGCAGTGTCCAGTCATGCTATAAATCAACATTTACCTGTTTTACCTCATTACCTCCACACAAAGCTCAGAAACGGGTGGGGGATTCAGTGACTGAGCCTCATATCCATATTCCTAAATGGCAGGAACGTTTTGGGGAGTGCATGGCAGACCTTTCCAAGTGAACTTGTACTCTGAGTGTTGCTGTGTGACTAAGTGTTTACATTTCTCTTTAACTAAAACTAGAGGGTAAACAGTTGCACTGGAGCGAGGTGCCTGAGAACGTAAGAAGAAAGTGTGTTTGAGCTGTTTGTTGTCATGTGAGCCTTGGCGATGGAAATATTTACGTCCTTTGTAGGAAAATGTAATCATTGCTGAAGCTAGCTTTTAATGTGTTTATAGATGTAAATTAAGCTGTGTCATGAGAAAATCTGGTATTTTTGTATTTTCATGATTTAATCTAAAACATTCTAAATCTTAGTTTCAAATAAAATAAGCCTTAATCATTTGCACTGTACTCAATTGTCTTAATAGCTTTAGTACCACAACCATATATGGAATTCGAATGTATTTAAGTATCTATAAGTTGAATTGTTGTTATTTTGCTTCAACGGTCCATCCAATACATCTTTGAATTACATTGATAGCTATACAAACTGGAAATTGATTGCACACGAGGCAAGCACATAGAGACAACCAAAGACGGAGTGCTGTAACTGGAAATATACTTACTTTGTTCTGTTATTGACTTGTTTTGTTTTTGTTGGTAAGGCGTATCATCATTACTGCAGTACTGTCACTCTTATGTAAAACCGATTGATGAACTTCTTACTATACAACTGTAAACACTGTGCAAAACATGTAATATTCGATGAGCTCAGATGTAACTAAAAGGAATAAGTGAACGATTTGTTTTCCATTACATCCCTGCCTATGTTTTAGATATAGTCAGTGTGAATAAAGATGTCACTTCATTTACAATAATGACAATAATGTACTGTCGTCACTGTATCGGTTCAAGGAAACATTAAAATGTGAATTTCCTCTTCTGGACAACAAAAAGTAAAAACACTGCCTTCTAATTACTGAGACCGTAGCTTTGTTTTCACGTGGAAGCCATTGTCTTTAAAAATTTGCATATTTCAAAGAAAATACTTGTCACACCTAGGCCCAGTTTCACAGACAACACCAGGAGTAGGCCTAAATCAGACTAGTAAACTTGGGTCATTTAAGTGTCTTGCATGAGCGTAGCTTGCATTTGTCTTAGTTAGTCCCAGACTGTGGAGTCCTGGGGCCTCATGTAAGCCAGACTTTACAGTCCGGCTGCCGGGATGTGTGTACTGGCGGTGAGACTTCTTCGGGCCTTTCGTGCCCCCCTTAAACAAGCTGTTGTCCAAAGTGGAGAAGGATTCTGGAACTGGTCCCTTACCCTACCGTGAGTCAGACGTCACCCCTGCTTTGGCCTGGGCGCGGGTGAGCACCTGACCTGACAACGCCTTACTGCAGTCACCGTCTTTGGCCGCCAGCAGCATGTCAAGCAGCACTGGTAAGTCCCACCCCAGGATGACAGCGACAGGCAGCTTTTCCACCACTTCCACCGTGCGCAGAAAGAGTTGCTCATTCACAACCACAGTCACATCAGCAGTAGGGTAGGAATGACTGTTCCCATGCACACACAAAATGGCCTCCTGTCTGCTGTAATCCACTATGCCAATCTGGACTAAATCTCTTCGGACCAGCGTCAAGTAGCTGAGTATCTGAGTCGACCAGAGCAGTCACAGGTTTACCATTTATGAGAATGTTTTTAAACTGTTGCCGCCACTCACACTGACCCTCGACAACTCCACGAGTGAACTGCGGCACAGCTGAGGGACTGGTGTCCGCAAGTCCTGCCTTAGGCTCCTTACCGACCCCTCAGATGACAACGTGGCCCTGGTAGGTGTTGGGCTAGGTGCCCTCAGCCTCTGCTCTGCCCCTGGTGGTTCCAGTTGCAAGGGTGTCATCGAAGCCCGGAGTCCTTTGTCCTGACCCTGCCAGAAACCCCTCATCTCTATGCTGCTGTCCCTCCAGGAAGGTCCTTATGACAGCTAGCATCTCCTCTCCAGCCGGGCTGGAGCAGCAGCTACCCCTTTGTCGTCCTCCTCTGTGGCCCAGGCTCCATCACCTGCCACTTCCCCGTATACTACTTCCTGCTTCTGTGAGCGCAGTCCGGTCCATTTTCCTGAGGAACGGGTGCGCCCTCGTCGACTGGCCATCCCGTATGGCTCAGACGACCAAAAGTTGGTGTGGTTTTGTTTTACTGGCACCCGGTTCCCACCAGGATAACGAGTGAGGGATCCTCATCTTCGCCACAAACCAAAACTACACCAAACTCCTCAGGTGCTCATATTTTTATTTCTGGTGATTTTCTGAGGCACAGAGTCGGCCCAAGGCATAGGCGAACTAAACACCTACTTATGGCCCCACGGCCACAAGGGGGCCCCCAAGACAAATGCAGTCGTATTGCATGTGAAATTTGTAAATATTAATAATCTTTGACTGATTTGACAAGTGCCAAGAAGTATTTATAGATGGCAATTTTAATACCTGCCCCGGTCCATACCGGCACTTTGTGACCATCCATGGCAGATCAGTAAAATCAAACATTTGAACACATAATAAAACATGTATTGAGATTTTCACAGTTTACAAAAGAATGTTCCTACTGTTTACCAAAGGAATACAATACAATACAATGTATTGTAATTTTTTTTTTTAACTCTGAATAGATTTGTTAGGGGTATGTGTCCAGTTTACTTGAAAACCTGGGGTGAAATAGGGCACCTTGCATGTAACAGTGAGACTGTTTCCAGGGACTTGTGCAATCCAGCAATGTGCAGTTGAGCCGTTTCTTGCTGTATTGGCGAACTAGGCGAATGCCTAGGGCCCCCAATCCACTAGGGGCTCCCAAAGCCCCCTTGTGGCCCCAAAGTTGCATGTTCAGCCTCTTCTGAGGAGAATAAAAATGTCCATTTTATCTGTAGCTATCTCATGTGTTTGTTACACCCCTTATATGCTTAAAATAAACGTTAGCTATAACTAAAATTACCTGCAATAATAAGCTGTGACTGGTGTTTTTTGGCATTATTAGGTCGTTGGGCCGCAGTGTCACACAGTCAGTGACGTAGCGCGCCGGCGACGCCGACAGGTATGATGGGAATGACTGACAGCTACCATTCGTTCCCGTTAGCAAGAGGATTAAAAAACAAACAAACACCATAATGGCATCAAAAAGGAGTTCTAGTTGCGGTGCAGAAAAACGGAAGAAAAAACGAAATAACTAAAATAACTAAACTTGCAAAGGATAAAGGTAAGTTATTTGTTTGTGATGTGGGCTTTAGAGGTGGAGGTGAAACGCCATTTTGTTTTGTTTTTTCCCCAAGTGTGTTTGTTTGTTTACAAGTTGGCCTGGCCTGCTCACGGAGTAAATAAAACTAATACGGCACACAGGTCTGTTCACTCATGCATGGATGTGGTTCTTAGGTGGTACAAAAATACTATTTTATTTTATTAAAAAAGAATAAAAAGAACCAAAGTCACCCGGCAAACGTGGCACACATATGCACTTAATTTAAAGGAACCCACTCCCTGGACACAGAAAAACAAACAAGGGGAGCCTCCATCACCACAACACCAGCACCCCCACCACCAGTCTCCAATAACTTAAAGGTCACCTATTATACTAATTTTCGGGCTTTTGTATTTGATGTCTGGCCCCTCCAGAGCAGCAACGCACGATTTTCCGCGCTGAAAGCTTTTTCGATTTGCGTATCTCGCGGCTCGTTTCCTCGTATTTACTGGCCTCACTTCCTCAGTTTGCCGGTGCGGGAGTGAAGAGGAAACGGCAAACTTTACGAAACCGTCACAATTTAAACACTTACCGTCGTGAAGGCTTCACCCTCCAGCAGCTGTTTAGCGGCTAATCCAGCTTCGGACGGACCCAGCGCGGGCTGAGTTACGGCCGCAAGGCGGACCGAAGGTCCCTGGACATATTTTGTGCCTTCCGTGTCCCCGGAAATATATTTTACTTTGTGTACTGACCGTGTTTTTGTTGTTGACATTTTAACAGGGCTTAGAATGATTTTGTTTCATACTGTTGACTTGTATCAAAACACTGTCCTAGCAGAGAAAATATGTACGCTGAAACGATCACTTCAGTCATAGAGTCGTTTATTATTAGACAAGAATATCTGCACAATTTACGTCCACAGCAAGCACAAAGCAGGAAGAGCTCTATACAACCCATGTTACCATGCTGGCAGCGTGAACATCGCTATAAGGAGTGAAACTTGCGAGTCAAAATCGCTGCCTCTTCAGTTTGGCTGCCAGCGAACACAACACACATAACAAGCAGAGCACAGAGTTAGCGGTGGTGGCTAACAGTTCATCAACACGATTCAGCGGTTGTACGCTGCAAGTAGTCTTAAAACTAATGTTGCTTGAGGTCTCAATACACTCACAGTCCTCATACATGTTTTCAAATATTGCCATGGCTGACTATTCTCTCGTCGTCCACCGGCCGAGTCGAGCCCGTCTCACTCCCGTTGCCGACCGGACGAGAGGGGTCTGGCTGCAGACCGGTGTTCCATCGCATCCGCATATTAGGCTGAACAAACCTCCAACACTGACACCGAAAAAACATTTTCTTTGAGCAGCGCATTGCGGAATCACTTCCGGGGCAGAGCGGGGGAGGGCGGAACCAGTCCGAGAGTGTGCCGGATCTTGGCCATGAAAGGAGATCCGGCACACAATGACGTCATTCCGTGCCCAGTGTTGAAAAAATCTCTGTGAACAGAGCGTTTAGAACCATGCCCAACAATTTGCAGGGCTCACGTCCAAACGCATGAACGTCATTATTTGACGGTATTGAGATAGTTTGACGATAGGGTTCGACATTGTAACAGTTTTTAAAGCTCAGAAAAGTGGAAAAGCATCATAGGTGCCATTTAAAGAGAAAACAATAAAACTTAACACAATCAAAAATAACAATTACAAATCACTTAAAATAATCATATATCATATACATCATATCATACATGGGGCATCAGACCCAACTAATACACAGTCTACATTTTACAAGTGACTACTTGGGCACGGTGTGGGCCAAGCAGCGGTGGACGCAGCACACCAGGACAGGACAGCAAGATTGGCACAAGCAAGCAGCACAAGGCAGCAGCGACACACAGCAGCAGCAGCAGCAGCAGCAGCGACACACAGCAGCAGCAGTGCAGCAGTGATAAGCAGCGTAGTGACAGAACATTGACAAGACAAAGCCAAACAAAGCAGCAGCGACCCCAATGGAGCTGATTGCAGCTACTCCTAATTTCATAGGGAATGTACTGTTAGCATTAATGCATTTCTTAAAAATTAATACTGTTACTCGCTACGCTAACACACACACACAAACCTGCGTATGGTCTTTAAGGGGCACACCCACACACAGGAGGAGGAAGGGAGAAAGAGCTCCGTCGCTGGTGTTTACCTGTGACCAATGCCAGAAAAAATCCTGAAAGAAATCAGGAAATAAAACCTTTTTAGGACAGTCAATATGGACTTTCATTTCAACCAATCAATCAATTCAAATATTTGCTAAATGTCCTCATTCTTGGTAATCAGCAAAAAAAGAAAGAAAAATCTGTAATCTATTTCTAAAGTCCATTTTAAAAGGGGAAGCGTGGGGCTTGATGTGGCAGCAGAGTCAATAAGACAGTGACCCTGCACCTTGTCTCTCTGTCAGTCAGTCATGGGTCTCTCCGGGGTTCAGACATGGATCTGCGTCCTGTCTATTTGCCTGAGCAGGATTGTTGTGGGCCAAGCGGTGGCAGATCCGTAAGTTTGTTTTAGTCTGTGACATAGGCATGCGTGTATTTATGAAACAAAACAAATAGTAAAAAACAAAACAAAATGTATTTATTCCTCTGATTATTATTATTTTTAACGAGGGGTATGTCCTGTATATGGAATATGTGTATGTCTTTGTGGCTATAGGCAGTACTTAGTAGCCATCCCTGCAGTCATCAGATCTGGAGCCCAAACCACATTGTGCGCAAGTCTCCTGCAGCCCAGTGAGGATATGACCATGAACGTCACTCTCAGACCTGGGGGGGTCCTTCTGCTGCAAACATCCAACACAGACTTTCACATCTGTGAAACATTTCAGGTCATCTTCAAGAGAGAAAATCCTAAATTTCTTTAGTTAGCAATTCTCTATTTGCATTGAAGCTTTCATCCCTGCTCCACGATAGTACTTGTGACTTGCAGAAAGACCTGACTTCATTGTCATGTTTCTCACACAGGCTCCCTCAGTCGAGAGAAACACGGTACTGAACTTCCACGTCAAAGTTCAAGGAGGAACATTTTCCTCTGAAGAAGTCAGAAAAGTCATGGTTAGGGTTTATCAGCCGAGGACATTCATTCAAACAGATAAACCAATATACCTCCCAGGACAAACAGGTAAACACAATCAGATTATTAATTCAAGACAAAAGCTACAAGTGCAGGTCTATACATGCTTGTTTGAAGTTAATATTCCGAATCTGCAGACCGTCATTTATCCAACTTCAGTATCCTAACAGGAAAATACAAATTCAGTTATTTTGGTTGAACTCATTGCTTGTCCTCTTAGTGCATTTCAGAGTAATAACACTGGACCCCGATTTAAGGTCTGTCAACAGCCGGGTGAGTGCCCTCATTCTTAGTCAATATTGTGTACAGTGATGTTAGCTTTGACTCACTGTCAAAATTGTTAGTATTGTGAGGAATTGGCCAAAATAAATGATGCGTAGGTTGACCTTGGAGGTGTGTCGAATTAGTGTGCACAAACACAAACATAGTTTCCAGAAAACCTCAGGTCAATAGTACCAACCATGACCTCTTTTATGTCGAATCAAATTGCTGAACATCTCTCTTATTGGTAATATGAGTCACGTAATAGTATCAATCAGAAGAACAGAGGTAAGAAAACAGCTACTGTTTAGACTTTTGTTTCATTCATGACATTGTTGAAGGCCATTATTTAATCAAACTACATTTTATAGTATTGCATAACATTTTTAATTGTTGAATAAAATACAAATCAGTGTTATATTTTATATAGGACAGCTGTTAATTGTTCAACAATCCACCTGATAACTAATATCTCTCTGATGCTCTTTTTCAGTACAACACCATTGAAATTCAGGTAATGATCAGAATGATGCCAAACCTTATTCATCCACTTGAATGAAAAATGTTTCCGCCCGTCTTACTACAGAAACACAAAAGACAGTCCATTGTTTGAGGATTGGCTTGATTGTTTGAATTTTGATTTTCTCAATCTTTTTTAGCAAAACAGTCTTAATTCAAAATGCAAACATTTATCTTAAAAGATAAAAAAATCAGCTGACCATCCACTAGTATTAGGTGAAAATCAGCTCTACATGGATGGTTTTCTGACTAAAACCCTCTATTATGAGGTTTATAATCTCAAATGTGTGAAAAGAATCATGTGGCAAATGACAATATATACTCTTCTTCTTTTTTTGGAAGTCTTACAGTAATTTGTTACTACAATTATAACTTATTTTTGACAGGATGCAAACAGAAACCGTATTGGACAATGGCTGGACACTGAATCTGATGGCAAAATGCTGCAACTGTCTTACTCCTTAAATCCAGAGGCCCCACAGGGGAAATATAAAATTTTTGTTTGGATTAATGAAACCAAGCTTTCTCTAGATTTTAAGGTGGAAAAGTACGGTACGTACATTTTATTACGCTTTAATAAAATGTTCATGATAACCTTCAACTTAAAAATCCCACCTTTTCTTCAGTTCTGCCAAAATTTGAAGTCAAAATAAATTCACCCGACGAAATAAGCATTGCAGATGACACAATCCCAGTAGAAGTCTGTGCAAGGTAAGTAATGGTTCATTCTTTTAAAATTCAAATGGGGTGCCAGTTAAAAAAAACCCAAACACACTCAGCTGTTGAAAATATTTCATCTACCCAGATACACATTTGGCCACCCTGTACCAGGCAGTGTTGACCTTGAATTGTGCCGACCTTTGTTGCAACATGTCACGTCCACCATGGGAGACAGCTTGAAAGCCCCATGCCATCAGGAGACACGACAGGTAGTGTACCAATGAATTGAGAAGACATGACAATGTCATAAAAATATGCAAAAGAATATATTATGGTGCATGTGACACAGTTTTTAATAAAATATGTAATGAGATGAACAGTCTGTAGTCTACAGTGTATAGTATGCACTCTCGATAATGTGAACGCTGTCTTACTTCGTACATGAGGTCTTATAATGATAATGTTAATTCTAGTTGACATGTTTGTTTTTACTATTTCCTTATCTAGACTGATAAAACAGGCTGCACCAGATTTTTTGTTGAGAGATCCACCTTCACTGAAATTGACCATAAGGCTGTGCAGAAAAAAATATCTATTAAAGTCAGAGTGGAAGAAGAGGGCACAGGCAAGTATGATCATTATTAGCGCTTTCACATTTACGAGAAAGCTTTTGGAAAAGGATTAAAAGACATGGTGTGCAAACTGTAACATGAATACAAACAACGTTTTTCTTTATTACAGGAGTTTCGTATTCAGAGCAGAAAAATATGGATTTGTCCTATGTCATTGGCAAAGTGTCCTTTATTGACACACCAAGTGTTTATAAGGCAGGAATGACCTTGGAGGGAAAAGTAAGTAAATATAAAAATGTTTGTGATTTTATTCAATGGTCTTCTTTACATCCCTCTCCAGCCCAATCCTAAAGCTCTGTCCTGCCTTTTCATATTATATTGTTCCCTCTTGGCAATGATGGTGGAATATACATGAGTCCATTTTATTTTAATGCTGATGACAACTTGATCTGTCAAAATCAACTCCATTCTGTCCCTCTTAAGGACAGAGCTGTGACTCTGTGACTTAAGACACATATAAAATGAATTGTCATCACATAAATACCACATTACTGCATAGTGTAACAGGATTGTGATCCTTAGATAAATTGATTTGTTTATGAAAATGTAAATTCCATCCCCAATCCCCACACCAGTTTCCTTTGTATTGGAGTTTACCGACAGTATCTCGAACACATTCATTGTGTAACTCATTTTACTGAAACAGACTCTATTTCCAATATCAATTATTATTTTTCTCACCTTCAAACAGATTAAAGTTGTTTTTTTCAATAATACGCCTATTCCTGACAAGGCAGTAAGTGTGATCATGAGTGAAAGGAGAAGGGAGCATAGGTTACTCGGGAATATCACTACAAACAATGATGGAATTGCCACGTTCTCAATTAACACAACGGAACACCAATTACAAATTGAACTAAAGGTAAGTAAAATACATGATAATAATGACATCAAGAAAATGTCTGTCTTTTTATTATTATTATTATTATTATTATTATTGTTGTTATTATCTGGGGTTGACAATACAACCGGCCAGGTGGCCCGGGCGTACTTTGAAAACCACCAGAATGCTCCAACCACTGGCCCAGTGGGGCCAGTAAAAAATAATACTCATTAAAAAAAACAAGTAAAAAAACCCCCCTCTAATTTCACCTTCATCCCCCGTGGGTCTGTGTTTCGCAATTACTTTTGTGAATTTGTCTTGATAACTACCGCTAACACGTTACGTTATTCCGATCAAAGACGGCTCACTCACTCCCTTGGAACGCCTCCTTGCCCAGCTTCGTGTAAACGCTGGAAACGATCATTTTTGGAAACGCTGACGTCACAGCTCTAAACCCAGCTCTTGCAATCTGAACTGCCGTGAGGTGCAGACCACCACTCACAACAGCGTCGGACAGCGGACCTGTTACTGCTACTACTGATCAGCCTGCAGTCTTCCATTTAACCTCCACTACAACAAACCGCAAACTATAGTGAACAATAACACAATCGTGCTCGTGGATTGTGTGCAATGTGAAAATAAACACAACATAAGTGATTTGCAAACCTCCTGTTTTACTTTTTAGTGATTTTCTTTTGGCTCGGCAGACTGGGATTTTGAGGCAGGAAACCTAAATGACAAACATGTTAACATGGGCCTTTTAAGGTTTTGTGTTCTAAAATAACTCAAAGTAGCAGTTCAACTCTGCCGTTTATCCACACCGTCTTTTCACGAGCGATCTCTCTTTCTATTCTCAGTGGTGCGCTTGTCGTTAGCGAGCTGCTGCTTCTTTAAAGGTGATCTACTGTATTATAATAATTTTCAGGCCTTTGTATTTGATTTCTGTCCCCTCCAGAGCAGCACCACACGATTACCCACACAGAAAGCTTTGTAGATCTGTGTGTCTCGCTGCTCGTTTCCTCGT
Source organism: Nelusetta ayraudi (assembly GCF_046127955.1). Classification (NCBI taxonomy): domain Eukaryota; kingdom Metazoa; phylum Chordata; class Actinopteri; order Tetraodontiformes; family Monacanthidae; genus Nelusetta; species Nelusetta ayraudi. The sequence continues at coordinate 5,940,136 of NW_027466098.1, read as the reverse complement.
ATTCCCTGCATCCCGCGAAAACGGTCTGTTTTACTTCACTCCACCCCTGGCCTCCTCCATGTACGTCTCCCGCCAAGCCCACTCTGTTGTGATTGGTCACACTCTTGGTCGCTGCTGAGCCACACTTCCTCAGTTTACCTGTGCGTGAGTTGAGAGTAAACAGCAGTCTTTATGAAACCGTCACAATTTAAACACTTACCGTCGGGAAAGCTTCACCCTTTAACAAGCAATTTACCGTTTGTCTTTATTTGAGACATTTTAATGGGGCTTAGAATGATTTTGTTTCATACTGTGGACTTGTATCCAAACGCTGTCTAACAGAGAAAATAGGGACGCTGTAACGATCACTTGAGTCATAGAGTTGTTTATTATCAGACAAGAATATCTGCACAACTTAAGTCCACACAAAGCAGGAAGAGCTCTATACAACCCATGTGAACATGCTAGCAGTGTGAAAATCCCTATAAGGAACAAATCTTGCGAGTCAGAATTTCTGCCTCTTCAATTTCGCTGTGAGCGAACACAACACACAAGCAGAGCACAGAGTTAGCATTGGTGGCTAACAGTTTTTCGACACGATTCAACAGTTGTACTTTGCCAATAGTCTTAAAACTTAAGTTGCTTGAGGTCACAATAGACTATTGCCGTGGCCGTGGCTCTTGTCGTCCACCGGCCGAGTCGAGCCCCTCTCCCTCCCGTTGCCCACCGGGCCGCTGTGCCATCGCATCCGCATGAGGCTGAACAAACCTCCAACATTTTCTCTATTCGTTGCACTCTGACGGTTGTGCTCCATGGTGCTTCGGTAGTCGATCGGCAGTCGCTCTGTATTTTTAATTAATTTATTTATTTTTTTAATTTCCCTCACGCCGAAAAAACATTTTCTTGGAGCACAGCAACATCACTTCCGGTGCAGAGTGGGGGAGGGTGGAATCAGTTCGAGAGTATTCCTAAGCTTGGCCAGTGGGAAGTTCTCACAAGTTTTCGGTGATCAGGCGGGTGTCAGATTTCTGGACACACTGGACTTTTTGGATGATGGTGTGTAATGCTGATGTAAACTTTCAGCAGCAGAGAAGGAGAGTGATGGACGGAGGTGGACGATGTTCCTGTTCGTTTTAAAGAAGCCTGAGATTGCGAGTCATGGTGGAGGGAAGCCAGGTGGAGGATGCGTGTTGCTGATGAGGGGTTTGGGGCCAATGATGATTACATCAGATTTATCACAGTGTTGTTGAAAGTTTGTTTGCAAACAAAATATTAAGCCAACAAACAATACTTTCACTGAAAAAAAAAAAAAAACAATTGAAAAGGGAATATTAAAAATATGAAAACGTACTTAATTCAATGGTTGTAATCTCCACCTAAAACAGAAAAAATACTCAACCTCAACTGCTTAAAGGTGCATAACGGTACTCCTCTATTGAATGCAGGGCAGTGTTGAAGAGCCAGGACTGGCACCTCCAGCACGCTATCAGGTGGCAATGCATAGCATCTCCAAGATTGAAGAGCCTTCTCCTGATTCTAAATTTGTCAGCTCTCTGAAAGTGGACCACTTTGACACAGCCCTCCTCTGTGACAAGGACAGCGACATCTCCATCAAATATACCATTGCAGGAGAGACTCAAGGATTTGTAAATGTGATGTATTTGGTAAGAAGATGACAATAGGTGAAGCTGGCATCATTAATTGTAATCTGTGTCAATTAACATTTAAATTTTTTTTCACATTTGTGTCATAATCATGACATATGATTGTGGCATATATTATAAAACATATGATATTCTGAATTAAAGGCCATTTCTTGTTTTTGCTGAAATATTTTGATTCCATAAGATCCTAGTATTTATTTAATGATGAAACATTGTGTTTGATAAAGTATTTTATGTTTTTAATTTTTTTTCTCCAGCTCTTATCAAGAGGAAGCATCATTACACAAGGACGGAGAAAGGTGGAAGTGCTGAGTGAGCCAGGTATGCGGACATAAAACAGAAGACTGATTCATAATCAGATTTTTAGTTCATTTTCTCAAGGAATAAGATGTATTAACTGTAGTTATCTTCTGCATAGTTGTTTTATTGGTTAATTTGATTGAGTTTTACACTGTGTTTTCTGTTTCAGTTACTGAGGGCAAAGTCTCCTTTACATTGAGAGTAGCTCCGGAAATGGCGCCATTTGTCCAGGTTGTTGCGTATGCTGTGCTTCCCAGTGAAAATGTGATCGCCCACAGTGCGGCTTTCTCAGTTGAGAAGTGCTTTAGTCACAAGGTCAGTACAAACCAGAGAAAATGATTTTAGAGTGGTTAGGGACTGTTAAAAAGCTTGAAGTTATTTTTGAAATATTCAGTTAGGACTCTTTAACTGAGACTGACACTTTATTGCATGTTATACATACACTTTATAAAAATGATACGTCATTCTCAAAAAAAGAACGTCTTCTGTTTTACACCCTTTGGCACCTTTCTTTAGAGAGTGTGCATGTTCTCCATGTGTCAGTGTGGGTTTACTCCAGGTACTTTGACTTTCTCCTGCTGTCCAAAGACATACACATTAGGCAAATCAGTGAAAATAAATTGATCAGTTGAGTGGTTGTGGGCAAGTTGCCCTGGGTGTAACTCCGCCATCACTAAAATCTTTCAGTAAAGATCTGTGTGTTGTTATGTTAAGACTTGAAATCTTAGCAGTTCAGCAACATTTTAAGACATCATCTCCATGAGTTTGGTGGGCCAACTTGACAACTCTAATTTGCAGCATTTTTCACAGAAATTAGACACTATTATTTAATGCATATGTTCACAGATGTGTTGTAAAACCTTGTTAATGGTGCACTATATCTGCACATGGACCTGCATACATTCCTCTCTGTTTAGGTGTCTCTGGAGTTTTCTCAGATTTCAGCTGTGCCAGGGGATGAGACCACCTTGCAGGTGACGGCCAACCCAGAGTCTCTCTGTGGTTTGAGCATCGTTGACCAAAGTGTCCTCATCAAGGAGCCTGGAAAGACTCTGACTGCAGACAAAGTAAGACAATCAAAGACACATTTTGGGTTTGTTTGTATGTTCTCCCTATGTCTGTTCCTTCTATGTCCTCTCCGGGTAATCTGGCTTCTTGTCACAGTCCCAAGAATTAAAAACCATGTGAATTGGGAGCTTTAAATTGGCCCTAGGTGTAAGTGCCAGTGTGAATGATTGTTTATCTTTCTATGTGGTCCTGTGATAAAGCGGTGACTTGTCCAGGGTTTAACTCTACCTTTGCCCAAAGATGGCTGGGGTAGGCTTCCAACACCAGCACAATGACCACTGGTTCAGTATAAGCAAGTTTAGACAATTAATTAATTAATGTGGAATGCTAATTAAACAGCAAGATGACAAATGTCTATAATTTCAGGTATAAAACATATAGACGGACACATTATACTGGGCTCTCCCTTTTCTTTTTTAAATCTGTTCTGCATTGCAAAGATTAGTGTTCCAGACAAATTTGCTCTGCAGCCAAAGCGACATAGTCCTGCAACTGCATAATCTGTATTTTACTGTTTGTCAGATTTAACAATTTTTTTACGTTTCCCCTTTAAGTTTGATCTGTCATCTTTTGCTTCAGATTTTTAGCTTTTTGCCTGTTCAGAAATCCTCCCATTTCCCATATGAAGTAGAAGACCATGTACATTGTGTACGCTTGAGACAAAGAAGACGTATCAGGCCACGCCCTGGCAGAAATGATGATGCTTTTTCAGTTTTCAAGGTAATTATTATCCATCAATTTGTAAATGTTAAATACACTGGGAGCATATTAATAGTAATCTATTAATATTAATTATCCTGTACAAACACCACATTGACATCATTATGTGCTGTTATTTCTAGAGTGTGGGTCTTAAAATGGCAACAAATTTGATGATCAAGATGCCGGATTGTGTGGCCTTCAGGGGGGAGGAATACTCTCGGAATTATTATGGTATGACATGTCATGATCAATATGATGATATATAACTAACTCTGATGTTCTCACTGCAACTCACTCAAATGGCCTGTCTGCCAATCTGACTTTATCTCTGTTTCTATCGCTATCCCTTGATTTTCTTTTTTATATTTTCTTTTCACCCTAACCTGTCAAACCATATGGCCGCCCTCCACAGTCTGGGTCTGCTTGAGGTTTCTTCCCACTGGAGTTTTTTTTTTGCCACTGTCGCTTCATGCTTTGCTCTGGAGGGATCAGTTGCTTTTTCTCTTTGATTGCGCTAAATACTTGTGATGCCTCAGGATGTGATTTAGCACATTATCAATAAAAGTTGATCTGACTTCAATTAAAGGTTGTTCTCTTTCCAATAAGGACGTCATTATCTCCATTCTAGTCGTCAAGGGATTTCCTCTCTCCAACCACTGGCGGTTGGTCTCGGACATGTCGGCAGTAGAGTTGAGAAAGTTTATTCACCAGTTGAGACCGTCCGAACTTTCTTCCCCGAGACTTGGCTATGGAAAATGGTTAAAGTCGAGTGAGCATCTTTTCACACAGTTGATTTTTTTATTTATTTACCAAGTTAAACAGGCCCAGGGAGGTTCATTGCATGCATCAAACTTACTCAGATGTCATGTGTTAAATCAAGCACAAAGTTGTATTTACTCTGAGGGTGACATCACACACATACACACACACATACACACACACACACACACACAGTGTTGCCGTGTGTACAGACTTAAAAAAAACAAACAAAACTGCCACTCATCATAGACTATAAAGAATAGTGACATGGTTGCATGCAAATCCAACATGCTTATTGTAAAGTTCTTAACGTCATGCTATAGCTTCCAAATCAAACTTAGTGAGAGGAGCTCATGGTGAAAGAAAACACCCCCCTCAAGTTTTGAAACAGGCTAATCTCTGTTACTCTGTTCTTTTGAATCTCCCAATCTAGAAAGTCTGGAATGGCTGATATCCCCCTAACTGTCCCCGACACCATCACCACCTGGGAGACGGAGGCTTTCTGCCTCTCAGACCAGGGTTTCGGTTTGGCGCCCCGTCAGGAGATCACGGTCTTCCAGCCCTTCTTCCTGGAGCTCACCCTGCCCTACTCCATCGTCAGGGGGGAGCACTTTGAGCTGAAGGCAACCGTCTTCAACTACCTCTCCAGCTGCATCATGGTAAATCGCACACACGCAGAGCTTGAATGAACTATGCTGTTCTTGTTGATGTAAAGACTTGAAACATATATCTCCTGCTTTCGCAAAATTGAAGATACATCATTTCCTTACTTTTATAAAGTTTACTGTTTCCCAAAACAGATCATGTAGTTACATTTACATTTGACTCAAACCGCCTGTCACAACCAGGTCATGAACACTGAATACATTCAGCAAACTGTAACTGTTGACTTTTTGCTTGACTTCTCAGTAGGTCTTGTGATCTTTGTGGTTACAACTTAACTTCAGCACATGTAACGTGAATTTCAAAAATTATTTTGGGAACAGGTCAATGTGAATCCAGCCCCCTCTTCAGTTTACACTCTCACCTCCCTCTCTGGTGACCAGCACACATTTTGTTTGTGTGCAAGTGAACGGAAAACCATTTCCTGGACCATGTTGCCCTCAATCATAGGTAAGGGCTTAAAGGTTTTGTTCCTTTCAATTGGAACAGTGGAAATAATGAACATAATTTTACATTTATCATATCTGTAATTTTTATAACTGAAGTCTTAATCAGACACGAATAATTAACTGGTAGTTGGCAATAATAATAAAAAAAAATCCTACCAAAATTCATCCTTATGAGTTTTTGACTTCAACCTTGTGTTAAAATCTCCATGTTGATGCAACATCCCTCCGCACAAAGGAACCTAAAACGTCATTCTGTCTTCACATATTTTGTGGCCCTTGTAGGTGTTGTGAATGTGACTGTCAGCGCAGAGGCTGTGCCATCCCATATATCATGTGACAATGAGGTTGTGAGTGTTCCAGACAGAGGTCGCATCGATACAGTCACACGGTCTCTTATAGTCAAGGTGGGTAAATGAGAACAAAATAATCAAACAATAATCAACTGCATATTAATAATATACAATGCAAATCAAATGATTTGACTTCTTCTTCTACAGGCTGAGGGAACTGAGATAATGAAAGCACACAACTGGCTATTCTGTCCAAAAGGTGAATTTGTTTTGGGTCATTATCACGACATTCTACATGGCTCCATATCCATATGCAACTGTACACAAGTGTCAGAAATTGCATTTATTTTAAATTTTAACATATTTTTGAAAATTGCCAAAAACCCGACTTTGATCCCTGGGATACTGTTGTTGCACCGACGTACTTCCTCTATCAAGGTTTTGTTGTTATTTTTTTTGTTGTTGTTTTTTTGGACCGATTTATAAACGGCAAGAGATTCTATCTTCTGTAGATTCCCGTTCATCATTTCATCCACGTTTTAGCAAATTCAAACCAGTCAAATACAAAGTCCTGCCTCTTAATTCATTTGTGTGTTGTTCAATATGATTCTGTTCACAGGAGAAGCAGTGACTGAGGAAGTAGAGCTGCAGCTTCCCGAGAACGTGATCATGGGGTCTGTCTATGCTTCGGTGTCAGTACTGGGTAATCACAGTGGAATTCCTTGCTATCTATCTTGGGCAGTACAACCAGTTGACTCTTTGCGTAATAACTTGCGAGGCTATGCAGTTACACAGAAAATATTCCTTAAATAGTGTGTAGCTCTCTACATCTTCTGAGACTGTAAACATGAGGCACTGAGTATTTGGGGTGTTTCTCTGTAAAGAAGCAAAAGAATTCACAAGATTACGAAGAAACCTAAACATGAAGAAATATACACTATTCTCTATCTCTATATCTATTAAAAATCAGTTGAAATCCGAACTCGATGAAGTCATACAGTTCATATTGACACATTTACACTAAAAGCATGCATGTGCCTGGATACTTTTGCTTAAGGTCAAACTTTGAACAAGATTTATTTGGATGCCTGTGCAGAGCAAAACCACAACATCCAGAGAAGAAATGATGTTGCACGTTGCCCCTTTAAACATTCAATTTGGACAAAACCGTGAACACGGCACATCTCCAGCTTGACCTGGGGCAAATCCATCTGCAGATTTAATTGTTGGCCTTGATAAATCTTCCTTGGTGTTTTTGAACAGGTGACATCATGGGCAGAGCTCTGCAGAACATTGAGGGGATGCTGACGATGCCTTACGGGTGTGGGGAGCAAAACATGGCACGCCTGGCCCCCAATATCTACATCCTTGAGTACCTAAAAAGCACGCAGCAGCTGACCAAAGCCATCATGGAAAAGGCAAGCAACTTCCTGACCAGCGGTGAGTTCACTGTAAAAGTTTTCTTCCTCAAATGGGTGAACGTGTTCCTGTCACTAAAACAGGAAAATACAGAGTTTGTTTCCAAAGACTTTTGTTTTTCTTAAGTAAAGATGTTGTCTTGCTACTCTGTCTCTGGACATCTACAATGGACGCCTGGTTCAGGTTGGGGAGCAAAAACCTCAAGGTGTGAGGAGTATTTGCGTCCATTGACATTCACGTGAATGACAGGGTCCACATATTGCACGGCTGAGACTTTGGACGATTTCAACTGCCAGTGCTCAGATACTCATTTTTCAAAGCCTTTCATGCTGTTTGAAATCCAAACATGGGAGCTTTTGGCATTTTTGCCAATTACACAAGAGTCAAACTCGACTTTCCCATATACCATATGTTTACTTGACCTCCAGCTCTTTAAGGACTTTGCAAAGTGCATTGCACTGAGGTCAAACAGGGGATGTAATACTGACAGAAAACAGTTTTCACAGGCGTGTCTTCCCTCTTGTGTTTTTACCGCTTTCCTAATATATATTGCAGATTTTAGTTCACACAATTGAAGTTTTTCTGAATGTACAACCGACTTGACTTGTACTTCTCATTATACACTGAAGTGTGTGTTGTTATAAGATGAACACAACACAAATGCATGTTGGCTTGGGAATGAAAACAGTCTTCTGAGACGTGATTTATAGTGACACAACATGAGCATTGCATAAATACTTACAGTTATCCAGCAATACAACTTGTCACAGTTTGTAAAATACATTTTATTATACTTTAAATGAATCCTAATATGATTCTTATTCTTATTAATATTAACAGTCATGACATTCATGTCATTTACACAGGCTATCAGCGGCAGCTGAACTACAAGCATGACAGTGGTGGTTACAGCACCTTTGGAAGTGGAGAGGAGAACACGTGGTAAGAGCATGGAACTAGAAGTACAATCACAGCACATTGCATTGTTTTTAACCATCTTCTAATATTCTGGCTAAAAATGACCAAAGGGTGATGCAGACACGTCTAGTCTGCAGATGGCTGATTAACTCTAGAACAAATAATGACTATTAAATTTATTGATTGTTGAACTATTTTTCAGGCTGACTGCTTTTGTGCTGAGATCTTTTGCCAAGGCCCGGGCATTCGTTTTCATCGATCCAGCAAAAATTCTGGATTCTGAGAATTTTCTTAAGACGAGACAACTAGAAAGTGGCTGTTTTGCACAGTCAGGGAAACTCTTTCACAACAAAATGAAGGTACTCTGAACACTATGGTGTACTAGCAGCAAGGTAATGTGGCTTTCCTGGATCAATGATGAAACTCTGACTTGACTGTCTACCTTTTTTACCCCTTTAGGGTGGTGTGTCTAGTGACGTGACACTCAGCGCTTACATCACTGCAGCCTTATTGGAAATGAACGCATCAGCAAACGTAAGTGATGTCACCAAAACCCCAAGCAGCTACTTTGAAGCTTTTAAAAGGGCAAAGACGTCGATCATCGGTGGTCCCGTTGCTGACGTCCACAGCGTATTCCACATCCATGGCATTATGCTCCATCATTGTTATATATTTAAAGTTACAGTTACTTTTAACGACCAGTCGTGTGGAAAAATCAAATGTTATATCTGATAGTGAAGAATCAACTGCCAGAGGAATTATGATAGCTTGTTATAACTATTAATAATATTATTATAAGTAATTTTTTTTTTTTCTTAAATATGTACTTTACATTTTACTTAACCCTCCTGTTATGTTATGGGTCAAATTGACCCAGGAACATCATTGTGTGTGTATGTATGTATGTGTGTGTGTGTGTGTGTATGATTTATATATGTATATACATACATATACATGGTAATATGTGTGTGTATATATTTATGTATATATAATCATCTCTAATAAGTAAAAACATGTGCATATGTTTTCTATAAATATATAACTATTAAGTTTGAATTTTATATGTAAATATTCATATATGTATTTATATATATATTCTTTTTAAACAGCATCAAGTATTGCAGAGAAGCTTATTCTGTCTCAGGGCCTCCCTCGTTACCATGGACAACACCTACACCGCGGCCCTGATGGCGTACGTCTTCACACTGGCTGGCGACATGGAGACCAGAACTCAACTCCTGCAGCGCCTGGACAAGGTTGCAGTGACAGAAGGCAAGTTTCTCCTCTAAAACAGAGACCCTTCCTTCCTCTCATTTTTGAGGCATCTGACCTTGTTTTTTTGCAGGAAGTTTACTTCACTGGAACCAAGAGTCAACAGAAACGTCAGCCTCTCTGTCGGTGGAGATCAGCTCTTACGTGATCCTGGCTAAACTCAGCCACTCTCCATCCAATGAGGACCTGGGCTATGCCACCCGCATCGTCAGATGGCTCATCAGGCAGCAGAACTATTTTGGGGGCTTCTACTCCACCCAGGTACGATCCAAACAACTTAACTTGAGGAGAAACTGGTTCATAGACAGACTGCTCAATATACACATTTTGAATCCCCCCCCTAGACTTCAGTGGAGAAAATAGAAGAGTGAATAACTATCAAAAAAGAACTCAGTAGAGCAGAGTGGCACCGGGAAGGAAAGAAAAAGAGCAAGAAAGCGCACCGCTTTCATCTCCAACCCTTTCACTTTCACCAAGAAGCTCCTGGGGGATAAGCGCAGTGTCAGCTTAGTCTGCTCAGCTGAGGAGGTAAACTCCTTTCTGCCCAACACCTTGAGCGACCCAGAGAGAGAACTGGAGCTGCAGCCACAGAGGGCCCTCATAAGCCCACAACCACCATCAGTGAGTCAGACTTTGCTCTGAGGGAACCCACCTGGACAGAGGTTCAGGAGGTGGCGAAAGGAGCCAGAACAGCTTCAGCCCCGGGCCCACTGTGGCGTGCCATACACTGTGTACAAGCGCTGCCCACAACTCCTTTGTCACCTGTGGAAGATCCTGAGGGTGATCTGGCGCAGGGGGAAAGTTGCTAACCAATGGAGGTGCGCTGAGGGTGTGTGGATCCCTAAGGAAGAGGACTCCAAGAACATCAGTCAGTTTCGAACCATCTCACTGCTAAGCGTCGAAGGCAAGATTTTCTTCAGCATCTTGTCATGACGATTAACAAGAGTTCCTTCTGAAGAACAGCTACATCGACAACTCTGTTCAGAAGGGTGGAATCCCTGGAGTGCCTGGCTGCTTGGAACACACTGGTGTGGTAACACAACTCCTCCGGGAGGCACGTGAAGGGAAAGGGGACCTCACTGTGCTACCAGCAAAGTGTCAGACCTTATTCGGGATTACTACAGTAATTTCAGGCTGAGAGTCACCGCTGGATCAGGTACATCAGATTGGCATCGGCTTGAGAAAGGCATTATAACCAGCTGCACCATCTCAGTCATCCTTTTCGCCCTCGCCATGAACATGATCGTCAAGTCAGCTGAGGTAGAGTGCAAGGGCCCCTTGACAACATCAGGAGTACGCCAGCCCCCAATAAGAGCCTTTATGGATGACCTGACTGTCACCACTACATCTGTACCAGGCAGCAGGTGGATTCTCCAAGGCCTAGAGAAACTCATCGGCTGGGCAAGGATGAGTTTTAAGCCAGCAAAATCAAGGTCTCTAGTGCTGAAGAGAGGGAAAGTAGTGGACAGGTTCCGCTTCTCACTGGCTGGAGCCACCATCCCTTCCATCACAGAGAAGCCAGTTAAGAGCCTCGGGAAGTACTTAGTAGCTCAAAGACTCTGCCTCCATCCAGAGAACCATTAATGAACTTCAGGACTGGCTTAACCGGGTTAATAAAAGTGGTCTGCCAGGGAGGTTCAAGGCCTGGATTTACCAGCATTCCATCCTGCCCCGGATCCTGTGGCCCCTGCTAGTGTACACAGTACCTATAACAACAGTCGAGGGCATGGAGAGAAAGATCAGCAGCGACCGGCGAATATGGCTAGGTCTACCACGCAGCCTAAGCAGCTCTGCTCTGTATGGCACCAGCAACATCCTGCAGCTTCCAATCAGTGGCCTCACTGAAGAGTTCATGGTGTCCAGAACACGGGAAGCATTGCAATACAGAGAATCCAGAGATCCAAAGGTGGCAGCAGCTGGTATCCACGTGCGAACAGAAAAGAAATGGAGTGCAGGCAAAACCCTGGGCGTGGCTGAGTCTCGGCTGAGGCAGAAAGAACTAGCGGGGTCCATTGCGACAGGGCGTGCAGGCATTGGCTACTTCCCGTCGACCAGGGTTGATAAGGCCCAGGGCAAGGAGCGCCAACATCTGATCCAGGAGGAAGTGCGGGCAGGCGTGGAGGAAGGACGAGCCAGCAGGATGGTGGGAATGGGGCAAGAAGGAGCATGGACTAAATGGGAGAATGTTCTGCAACGGAAAATCACCTGGTCTAACATCTGGAAAACAGACTTCCATCGCACCATGTTTTTAGTCCAGGCTGTCTATGATGTCCTTCCAAGCCCAGCAAACCTCCATGTCTGGGGCAAAACAGAGACACCATCCTGTCCCCGCTGCTCAGGACAGGGCTCCCTGGAACATCTACTCAGCAGCTGGCCAAAAGCCCTTGGAGACGGGCACTATCGCTGGCGCCACGGCCAGGTGCTTAGGGCAGTTGCTGACAGCATCGCCACCGCCATCAACACCAGCAAAGGCCAACACAGACCACAAACCATCACATTCCACAGAGCTGGAGAGAAGCCCAACATACCACCACGGGCAAAGTCTGGCCTTCTCACCTCCGCTAATGACTGGCAACTGGAAGTGGACCTGGGCAGACAGCTGAAGTTCCCTCCCAGGATAACATCAACCAGGCTTCGCCCAGACATGATCATTGTCTCCGATTTCACCAAGCAGCTGATCATTCTGGAGCTCACTGTGCCATGGGACGAACGCATGGACGAGGCCAATGAGAGGAAGCGTGCCAAGTACCAGGAGCTGGTGGAAGAGTGCAGGAGGAAAGGCTGGAAAACGATCTGTGAGCCTCTGGAGGTGGGCTGCCGGGGTTTCGCAGGGCGTTCACGCTGCAGAGTGTTCACACGGCTAGGACTCGTCGGGGAGGCAAAACGGAAGGCGATCAGATCCGCAAGAGAAAGCCACAAGACGGCTTTGGATTAAGAGGGCAGAACCGTGGGCAAGCGCTGCTGGGACACAGTCCGGGGATTGATCACCCCGGCCGGGTCGCCTGGGCTGAGGGAGTCTGATGTTGAAAGACCCGAAACCCCCAATGATCCCAGGATACAATATCACTGATGATGTGTCCCAGCGCATCCGCAAGATGTATCTTTCACCACCTGATGCTTTAACAGACCTTCCATGTGTTTGAAATTCGAACAAAAACTGGGTTGTTCAAGGGTCGGTAGAGTATGTTCTAAAAATGAACACTGAAAATCAAAAATGATGAATGAGAATATAATACTGCTCAAGAAAATGATGGTCCACTGTCACTGAGTTCATACACAGGCACACATCAGATGCAATGCACTCTGTCACCATCTTGAGCAATTTCACCAAACTTCATCAATACTTAATGCATACACGTATTATTGCTATACTGTTGCACAAATGAGGTCTGTGGATTTGAGGCCTGTAAAATACTTTCGGTATCATCAAATGAGATGTAGTTCTAAGGCTGCTGTTACACCTTTAAGTGGTAAGTTTTCAGTTTCAAGACGCTGCAGAGAATGGACAAAGTAAAAGTTTTTCACTTTCATCACTTTTAGTCGAGTTCAGTGTTGATGAATACATAAAACTATTAGACGATCTGCGGCCAGGACACTGAGCGAGGCTTTGGTGACAGGCATGAACTGATATACATTTAATATGCCAGTGTGTGTGTGTGTTTTTGTGTGTTTTTGTGTGTGTGTGTGTGTGTGTGTGTGTGTGTGTGTGTGTGTGTGTGTGTGTGTGTGTTGTAGGACACAGTGGTGGCTCTTCAGGCTCTGGCTCTCTACTCCACCCTCACGTTCAGTCCCCAAGGTTCCGGTACGGTGATGATCCAGTCTCCCAGCAGCCAGCTTGTATTTGATGTGAACCAGAGCAACAAGCTGCTCTACCAAGAGATGGAGTTGAAGGACGTGGCAGGGAAGTTCAGCCTGAACGCGCAGGGCTCTGCATGTGTGTCAGTGCAGGTCAGTGCACGACAGAAAATACCAACAAATTCTCCCAGTCTGAATATGACATCAATCAACCAACCAACCAACCAAGCTATCAACCATCCGACCGACAGACCGGCCGACTGACCAATCAATCAATCAAATTTTATTTGTATAGCCCAAGTTTGGGAATACAACGTGCCGCAAAGGGTTTTACAGTAGAGGTCTTTGGCAAAACTCGACGGAGCCATTCGGTTCCAGGTCCTTCAAATTGGGCCTGTGAAGACCTCTATTTTACAGTCTTTACAGATACAACACTCCCCACACTTTGACCCTTGTGTTTCACTTTTCCTAGGTGTCTCTTCGCTACAACATTCCCACTCCGACTGAAGTCACTACCCTCTCTGTGGAAGTCAACCCAGACAGCGTTTGCAATGTTCAGAAACCCAATTTGACGTTGAACTTACAGTCCCTGTAAGTAATGTTCATACATGCCGTCTTCCATAGACCTCACACAAAGCCTTGCTCTATTTGTAGTATAGTTGAAACTCCAGAGAAAAGACAATGACTTGTGGAGCAAAATGTCTCCACCTGCAGATACAATGGGATGGAGAGTAGTACAAACATGGTGATCCTGGACATCAAAATGCTCTCTGGATTTGTCCCAGACCCTCAATCTTTGCAAAGTGTGAGTTGTTGTTGTTTCTTTCCTTCCAGAAAATACAGCTCAAGCATTGTTCATGTCAACTGTTGATGCTGCAGTGTTGTTGTGATTGTGCCAAATATTATTTTCTTCACAGCTCAGAGGTGCTTTGCAAGTGAATCGGGTTGATCAGAAGGACGACCATGTCATTGTTTACTTGGGGGAGGTAAGAAGACATTTACATTTACAGGTGATCAACAGTGCCGGCATCGATTTAGACTCGTTCTTCTCCTCCAACAGTTACCACAAAACATACCAATATTTCACACCTTGGATCTTATACAAGAGATCCCCGTGCAGAACCTGAAGCCAGCCATAGTCAAGATCTATGACTATTACCAGCCAAGTAAGTCAGATGCTTTACCCTGCCATTCATTCATTCAACTTGATTATTTAAATGTATTGATTGATACCGTTGCACATGAATGAATGAAATTATATATTGAAGGATGATTTTGTAGGTTGAAAGATGACAAAGATCCAGCTGATGTTTTATTTTGCTGAGCCTTGACCCTTACCTTTTTTTCAGGTGACCAAGCTGAAACGGAATACGTATTTTCATGTGCTTCAGGTAGCAGTCTGTTTTTATACACACAAACAATGTGACATTTGTCGAGGTGTATCTATAAATAGGACAATTAATCATGACATTAATAGGATATTGGGCATTCTTCTCTTGTTGTAATAAAGTCTGGATTTAAGTTGTAACTGGTAATATAGGATACTGCTTTAACAGTAAAACAGACATTGGCAAATCCTCAGCAGCTAGTGGAGTAACAACTGTAGGAAGTTCCTCTGCTGCCATTCTGTCATTCCTCTGATTGCTATTTATCATTTTAAAACCAAGGCTACAGCTTATGTGTCAGCTTGGCCATGAGAAAAAAATTATATAGAATTTGTTTGTAATAGTTCCCTGTGCTTCTAAATCATATAAATTTGTAATATACAGGGCCATTGTTTTCACATATTTAACCTAAAACTCTGCATTAGTTGCACTTGATAACCACAACATTTATTTTCAAAAATATCGTTGATAGTTTTACTTGATTCTATATCCCTTAAGCCAAAGAAATCACAATGTTTATGTTAAGTGTATTTTGACTACACTTTCTTCCCTTTCACAGCCTAAAGCCTCAAAAACACTTCAAAAAATGGTTTTGGAGGAGCCTTTGTTAAGCGCTTTGGGGTACTGTGAAGGTACTGGAAAAGCGCTACATAAGTGCAGTCCATTTACCATTTTTGCTGTGCTGATCTTTCAATTGCAAATTCTGAAACTGGCAATAAAAGAATTGTTGCATAATCATTGATCTTTTCCTTTCCTCATTTTTCAGCAGTTATAAAGATTTTGGTTTTGGCTTAAACAGTCCTGTGGCCTGTTATTTTCTTTTACATCTCATACACAGAATGAGTATTTCAGTTTGGCTTAGATTAATAATTAATGTCTGAATAGATTATTGTGTGGGCTACTTTACTGTTTACTATGCTGTAATAAGCACCTGACCTCGAAATGAGGCCAGTTTGGTGGGGCAAGGATGCTTTCTTTGCCTAATGAGAGTGAATTGCACTTTAATAATTACATTTCATTTTGTATGGAAGCAAATAGTTACCATAATCCAAATTAAAATGCAATAGCAGAAATGCTTTTTCATTTTAAGAACGAAGCAGCATTATTTGACTCATAATTAAAATCGTGAATAAATCATTCAAACTGCATTTTCATTTTCTTATTCAAGACTGCTCATTGTTGTACTTAATTCAAATGAAAAAGACATTTGAGATTTAATTTTCAAAACATGCCCCAGCAAAGAGTTAACAACCTAATGTTGTTCACCTGGACAATTGGAATTTTTTGCAGCATGGCCTTCTGGTGAACCAAGTTTGGAGGAACTAAAGGTGGTACCTGATTGATTGGCTGTGATGCTACTCTTTCGGTTACCAGATCTCACTTGAGATCTTGAGGCCGTAAAAAAACCCGCTCTAGGAAGAACACTTCCACCCACAAATCACAGTTGGGAGTCAACTTCGAAACATTCTCCGGCAACCTGGCTCCAGTCGCAATGGGTGCTGCTTGGGACCATTGCAAGTTTTACGACTTTTATCTGCCACAGAACATTCCTCAGCACTGATCATCCAGTTTTAGTGTTGGAACAGCCTTTTCATTGGTTCTTGGAGTTTACTTGGAGCTTCTCCAAGTTTATACCAGTGAATTCAGTTCCATTGTCTCAGAGTTAGTTTTTTTTAGTTTTCTTGAGTGTTGTCTAGTCTTTCTTAGTGTCGTCTTGTCTAGTGTTTTTGTCTTCGTCATTTTCCTTTATTCTATTTTCTTTTGTCAACTTAATTTTTTTCTAATTTCTGGAAAAAAATCCCAATTTAAGACAGTAGCAGAAACAACTCAGCCTCGTCCAGTGACCATTATTTTTAGCTTTTTCTTTTTGGACCAGCCAAGCAGTTTTTCCTTTCAAGTACAATTACAACTGGTCTACTCTGATGCCAAAACACCAGTGAAGCCACCTTCAGGACAGAGCAGAACAGGCAGTTCAACCTCAACAGTCTGAGTGCTAATCCAAGCTCCCTGCGGCAGGACCACTTTTGACAAAGCTCATCCCACGTAAGCCCTCATCACTCGCTCACTGTCTCCAAGAGTCTGGTGTCACATCAGTTTAACCAATAACTTTGCTAAATTATTTTTGCTAGACTTAGGGTGAATTCCAATTCCTCCCTTAACCCTCAATCTCAACCCTCAATCTCAAAAATGTGTGCTCCCGTGAAGTGCAAGTGCTGTCCCGATTTTCAGAACGTCAAGTTGAGGGACAAGTTTAAGGGCTGTATCGCCCTCAATATTGAGATTCTCCGGCACCACCCTTGGCAGTAAGGGCTACCCAGAAGGCATTGCGTATTTTCGCCAAGACATCTTCGAAAAATGGCGATGAAAAAAAGCGAGCTACAAATGGAAGTATTTTCTTAGTTGATAAAGATATAAATATTACTAAACCTTTTTATTGTCTTAGTTTAAGACTTTTTTTATGGATTATTGACATTGTTGTTGCGTAACATTTTTTTTTTTTTTACTTTACGATGTTTGTCAGCCGGACCGGCGGTCCCGGCTTCACATTACTTGTATACCTCGTTGTGTAGCAACGGAGGACTTCTTCTTTTTAGTCGTCTTCTTTTTTTTCTCCTTCTTCGTCGTCGTCTTCTTGACAGACTGCACGTAGCTGTGGCGTAAGGCCGCCCCCCACAGTCTGAAGACGTAACTGCACTTAAGGGGTGTCCCATTTCTAAGTCACAAGATAGCCCTTACACTTATTTTTGAGGGCCAAGATTGAGGACCAAAGTCACAACAAGTCAAGTCAAGTTTAGGTTTTCTTAACTTAGTCTCTCTCTCTCTCTCTCTCTCTCTCTCTCTCGTTCTGTGTGAACCATCTATTGTTACACAAATAAATGCACATTAAGCCTGATGTCGTTGTTTGACTGACTTATTAAAGGGTGGTTCAAATTCCTGCGTATCGTCAAGAACTCCCCGCTAAGGAAACAGTATTGAGACTGATCCTGGCATTTCCTGCTGACGTCAACAGCCAAAAAGCAGGTGGTGCCCCAATCAAATCATATTAAATATTATAAATATTAAAATTATTGTTTCCATTCTTTCGTGAGTTTGGTCGATTAAATTAATCAATCAACCTTCCCCCACTATAAATGTGAAATTTGAAAATTAAAAAGCAATAATTTTTTAATTTTAATTACGTGGCTGCATTTTTTGACTGATAAATAAAATCATTGATAAATATTCCTATGTGCATTTTAATTTTCATTTTTTGTGACACAATCAAAAAGAAAGCTGAGGGCATTGCTTTTTAATTTTTCGTAGTCGTGCCCTGCACAAGAGTTACCCCAATTCGAAAACAAAATCACAATCGCAAAGTAAGTGCGCGGAGCAGGAAAGTGACGTTAGCAGCTCTCCACCTCCGTTGTGGGTATGGTCTTTTTCTAACTTTGTTCGATGTTTCACTATGGGAATCGCTTGGGCGTGACCAACTGCGGAAGCTCCAATGACACAACGTCTGTCCGTGACAGACAAGGTCGAGCTGTGCTGGGGCCCCGCCCCTTTACCTTCCTACAGCCGACCTGCCCCTCTGACGTCATTCTTGCTTTCTTCCCGTGAGGAACGAAAGGAAGCTCCAGGTACGGTCTGGATTAGCCGAGTAAGTACCGTCGCGGTCCGGAGCAGTGCCCGCGTCACAGCGAGCTGCTCATCCTGCAACCCAGTACTAGCCTAGCGGCGTAGCCGCCTGTGCTATTCACGTAGTATCAGGCTAACGTGTCACTGCGAGCCTCTACCTGCTACACCTTGTTAGCTCTTTGGTGTAGCCGGCTAACGTGCAGTTTCATACCCGCCGACTAACGTGTTACGGCGAGTCGACAGATGTGGGCTGGCACTGGTCCTCGTTAGCTGTACCGAGTACCGATAGTTCACTAACGTGTCACGACGAGCGAACTCACTCGGTATGCGGGTACAGCAGTGGACAGCGATCTGTATGAGGTCTGCAAACGGGCTGCAGCAAAATTAGGTGTGCAATGGCCAGCAGCCCAAGGCGTGGAGGGGACAGAGAGAGACCTGCATTATGGAAAGAGGCTCCCACCAGCCCAACCACCATCAAAACAGCTCTTACCACCAGTACCGGCTTGCATGTAAGAGATGAGCCGCTATTGGTCCAACCCTTTTAAGAGCAAGCTCTCAACCAAAGGCTACTCTAAGTTGGAGATCCACGGGATGGGAGATCTGGGGCTGGCCGAACCCCCAGTAGTGGAGCCTTCAGTGGCTTTTCACCTTCACCCTAACCGTCGCTCTCTCTCAGCCTCCTCCACCACCGCCCTTCCCAGCAAAGCAGAGCGCCTCACCGCCTCCATCTTTCAGAGGAGCTACAAGTATGCGGCGCAGTCTGTTTGCTCCCTGAATGCGATCACGCTGCTGTCGGCATATCAGGCAGAGATCCTGGAGGAGATGGGAACTCGGAGACACCTAACCCGGCCCTCTGGGGCGAGATATGCATTGTCAATGACCTCATCCTATGCTCCTCAAGAGGGGCAGTGCAGGACTGTGGTCAAGTGATGGGTCTGGCTGTCTCAGGTGAGAGGGCATTGTGGCTTAACCTCTCAGGCCTGAGCGACGGTCAGAAGGCAGAGGTGATGGACACGCCATACGACCCCACCAAAAGTCTGTTTGGCCCAGCGTTGGAGAAGATGAGGGAGGCAAGCACCCTCAAAAAGCAGGAAGTTGAAGCCTTTGATCTCTGCCTTCCACGGAAGCCCGCCCCTCGTCCTCAAGGTCCGTGAAGCGGCTTTGCTGCTGCTGCAGCAGCTGTGAGAGGGAGACAGTGGGAAAACAGGCCCCTAGAGGCAGGCCACCGGTAAACAAGGTGACCAGCAGCCTCAGCAGCGACCCCAGCAGAACCAAAGGCCTTCGCTGCGGTAGCGGCTAGAGGCCGCCCGCAACAGCCCAGAGGTGGTAAGAGGAAGCAGGCGCCCTGACTGTCCCAGCTTCCAATTCTCTCCCCCCCCCCATGAAGAAAAGAGGGGAGTGGGAGGTGCAGCGAATCCCTGGTGTTCGAGTTTCAGAGACTGGCAGTTCCCAGTGGTCCAGAGGTCTCTCTGTTTCGCTCCCCTCACGTTCGAGACGAGAAGGAGAGCCAGGGTCAAGTGTTCAAAGAGTGTCACCAAGCACTTTTACCTGGTGTGTTGAAAATAAAGTTCACCCCCTCGCAGCCAGGCGCACAGCCAAGGGCGAGTTGCTTCCCCGCAGGGGGAGCTCACTCTCCTCGGAGGGGAGCTGGTGACGGAGCCCACCAGTCACGCCCAGTGACGTCACTACAGTGCGACGAAGTAAGCGCGTTACCTGCCCAGGTGGCGAGCTGGCGCGCATGCACAGTTCATTCTTACTATTTCGCAGGGGTACAGACTGCAATTCGCTATGAAACCACCCAGATTCAATGGAGTGGTAGGATCAACAGCCAGAGGCGATGCAGCGCGAGTTTTACAAGACGAAATAACATTGCTATACAAACGAGCGATCAGAGCCGTCCCGAGCGAGGAAGCTCAACAGGGTTTTTACTCCCGTTATTTCCTCATTCCCAAGAAGGGGAGCTTGTCTCTTTGCCCCCTTTTGGATCTCCGTGTGTTGAACAGGCACCTTCGAAAATACAAATTCAGGATGTTAACAAAGTTAACAAACACAAAGTGATCTCCCAATCAATCCGTCCGGGCGATTGGTTTGTCACGATCGATCTCAAGGACGCGTATTTTCACATCGCCATTTATCCTGCGCACAGGAAGTTTCTCAGATTTGCTTTTCAGGGCAAAGCCTACGAGTATCAGACGATCCCCTTCGGGCTGTCATTGGCTCCCAGAGTGATCAGCAAATGTATGGAGGCAGCACTGTCTCCGTTAAGGAACAGCGGTATCAGAATTTTTTCGTACATCGGCGATTATCTGATTTGCTCCCAATCGCAGGAACAAGCGGTCAGAGATTCGGCCACGGTGGTGAATCACCTCACGGAACTCGGTTTGAATATAAACTGGGCAAAGAGCCGAGTGGAGCCTACACAGTGCACAGAATACCTGGGTCTCAACATAAACTCTCTCTCATATCGCATCACGGTATCGGAGGGGAGGTTAATGTCTCAGGGGCGTTCTCATAGCCTCGCTTCGCCACGGTGCGGTTGTAGGGCGTGCCGTTTTGGTACCTCAAGCGCTCAGGGTCCAAGCAAGACGAGACAAGTTTAGTGGTGACGTAGCGACGAGCAGGGCACTGGATTAGCTCAGTGTCCTCGTCGATTTTCCCTGTCGGAGCCATCGGCGCCAACTCCTTTGACAAGGAACTTGTGTGTTCAACCATATTCGCGAAAACGACGAGCGGCAAATGGCGAAGCGCTCGGAACAAATCGAGTTGCTCCTGCGTGAGGCTCGTTAAGTTAGGGAATCCGAGGAGTCTTGAGACGAGAGGAAATATGTATTCGTCGAGAGGACGTGGCTCTTTGCCGCGAGGAAGCCTCGAACACCGCGGCATTTAACAAAGTCGTCCATGGCTCACTAGGGCAGCTATTTCAAAGAAGGAGGCGTGTTTACTGTCTGTTTTTCTGTTGATTTGTTTTTAAATAAATGGTATTTCCCATTGTATCTGTCTCGTCTTTACTTTTGGTGAAAATATAAACGAAACAAGAAATTATAAATGTTACCTGCAAATGATCAACTGTGACTTCAGTGAGGAAAACTGTTCTTTCTTTAACAGAAAAGCAACCACGGACCGAGCAGCAGGTATGAAACAACCTCTACTTTGTCCATCGCTGCGCTGCTGTGTATCGCACAGAAATAATGCCCTCGAAAACATTGTCCCACTTTACCGCGTCGACTCCGCCCACAGTCTTATGATCCGGGGGCCAATGAGAACACAATCGAACCGTGGCAAGGCGAGACGAGTGGCAGCGAGGCGCGGCGAGGCTATGAGAACACGCCCTAACACAATGCATCTCCCTCTTCAGGTTGGGGAGAGTCGTGTCATTCAGGCTATGCCTGCATCCGCTCGGCTTCATGGCACCAGTGATTTCTGTTGTACATCTGGGGCTACTGATGATGAGAGACTTTAAGCATTGGGTCACGGCGCTGCGTCTATGTCCACGCCGTCATCTCAGCCGCAGGGTGATGATAACAACAGCTTGCGTCGCAGCTCTCCGACCGTGGAGGAAAACAACAGTCCTCAAAGCCGGGGTTCCGCTTGGAGCGGTGGCGTCCAGAGTAACCATGGCAACAGACGCCTCCCTGTCAGGATGGGGAGCCACGATGTCGGGCAGAACGGTGAATGGAATATGGGATCTGAGCCTGACAAGTTCTCATATAAACGTTCTGGAGATGTGGGCAGTGTTTCTGGCGTTGAAACATATCTTGCCTTTCCTTCCTCCACGTCCTGATAAAAACAGACAATTCCACAGCAGTAGCATACATAAACCGCCAAGGCGGCACTTGGTCACTGCAGCTGCACAGATTGGCTCGGAAGATAATTTTATGGAGCAGCAGCCGACTCCTATCTCTTCGAGCCACGCACATACCGGGCATTTTGAACAGGGGAGCGGATCTCCTGTCCTGGGGAAATCCCCTGTACGGAGAGTGGAAACTCCACCCACAGGTGGTAGAACAGATTTGGCGGAGGTACAGCAGGGCAGCCGTAGATCTGTTCGCCTCGCGTGAAAGTGCGCAATGTCCTCTGTTTTTCTCCATGTCGGACTGAAATGCACCTCTGGGTGTGGATGCATTAGCGCACCCTTTGCCGGATGTGCTGCTGTATGCGTTCCCCCCGCTCAGCCTGATCTCCCCGACACTGATCACGGTGAGAGAGCGGCGCCTGTCATTGATCATGATCGCGCCGCGGTGGACGTCCAAGCAATGGTTGGCGGAGATAATACAGCTGCTAGCGGGCGAGCCGTGGCCGCTCCCTATTCGCAGGGATCTTCTGTCCCGGGCGAAGGGGGAAATATACCATCCGCACCCGGAATGCATGGCGCTCTGGGCTTGGCCCGTGAGAGGTGGAACTTGAGTGCTGCAGGCTTGCCAGAGCAGGTCATTAACACAATCCAAAATGCAAGAGCCCCCTCTACTCGCTCTCTTTACAGTGGTAAGTGGCGAGTTTTTGAAGAATGGTGTAACCTGAAGCATATTGTTTCCTTCCTGAGTTCAGTGGTGGACTTATTATGCTTCTTACAGGATTTGGTGGACAAAGGGAAGGCTTTTTCCACTATTAAGGTGTATTTGGCTGCCATTTCAGCGTGCCATGTGGGTTTTGGGGATAAGCCGGCAGGGCAACATCCCTTGGTCTGTCGTTTCATGAAGGGTGCACGGCGCAAGCCCCCTGGTTCCCTTGTGGGAGCTGCCTGTGGTGCTGGATGCCCTCTCACTGCACCCATTTGAACCCATGGAGGTGGCAGAGATGAAGTTTGTTTCACTGAAAACTGCTTTGCTCTTAGCTCTAACAACAGAAAAACGGGTGAGTGACCTGCAGGGTTTGTCAATACAGCCGTCGTGTTTACAGTTTTCAACTGGGCTCACCAAAGTCTGTTTGAGGCCTAACCCAGCCTTTGTCCCTAAAGTGGTGAAGGTTATAGATGTCCCACGGTGGAACTGTTGGCTTTTCACCCAGCTCCTTTATCCTCAGCTGAGGAGAGGAGGCTTAACACATTATGCCCGTCAGAGCACTTCATGTGTATCTGAGTAGGACAGCAGGTTTCAGGAAAGATGACCAGTTATTTGTGTCCTGGGCCAGTCCTCATAGGGGCAAGCCGTTGTCCCGCCAGAGGCAGTCTCACTGGATTGTGGATACTATTTCTCTGGCGAATGAGTGTAAGGGTCTGCAGTCCCCTCAGGGTTTGAAGGCTCATTCCACGAGGGGTATGGCCACATCATGGGCCCTGTTTAGGGGGGTCTCAGTGCAGGACATTTGTGCGGCGCAGGGCTATCTGTTGCACACGCAGTGCTAGAGGCTAATGGGCCATGGTCTGCATAACAGATACAACTGGGCTCTAAATTGCTTAGGGCTTCGGGAGGTTGTATGCGATCCGGGAGTGGTCTATATCTCCCATAGTGAATCACCGAACAAAGTTAGAAAAAGAACGTTGGGTTACTTAACGTAATCCCTGGTTCTTTGATAACAGAGTGAGGTGTTTCACCATCACGTCCCTCCTCGCATAGACATGGGAAGAAACCGGTCTAGAATGACGTGAAAGGGGCAGGTCGGCTGTAGGAAGGTAAGGGGGCGGGGCCCCAGCACAGCTCGACCTTGTCTGTCACGGACAGACGTTGTATCATTGGAGCTTCCGCAGTTGGTCACGACCAAGCGATTCCCATAGTGAAACACCTCACTCTGTTATCAAAGAACCAGGGATTACGTTACCCAACGTTTTAAATCATCCTTGAAGCACTTTTCACTATATTTTTGTACAAAAAGTGCTATACAAATATAGGTTATTATATTTGTATTATTTAAGTCAAACTGTGAGAATGTGCCCTGATAGAGCTTACAGATGACTTAATCCATTCATATGGGGATAAACTTTATATCAAACTTACTTTGCACAAGTAGTCCCCTGGCACAAAGGAATGACCTCATAATTCTGTATCCTGTGTTTGGGTGACTTAATTGGATTTCTGCAACGATGGCATCCAGCTCTTCAACACCAAGTGCAGAATACATGTCCGACATTCTAAATACAAAAGGACATTTTCTAAAAATTATCTTGGCAAGAGCGAAAAAAAAAGATGTTTGATTTAAAACCTTCCATTTTCACAGCAGTCATTTTGACGTGTATTTGTTGTATCATTAGTGTTATTAGGTACATGTGTTGTTGCATTCATAGAGTCGGCTACATAGGGAAAACGAGTTTCCGAGTGAGAGAAGGCACATGAACAGCGGCTCATGTCGGCTCGGGAACGCTGTGCGATTGCTTGCAAATAGCAGAGTTAACGTCATTTGCGTCAACAGACATAACAGACACAAAGTAATAATAATAATAATAATAATAATAATGATAATAATAATAATAATAATAATAATAATGAAAATAAAAAATAATAACTTCTGATTAAATAAAATGTATTCATTATTCATATGACATCACAGTGAGTGGCCTACGTTAGTAATTAATAGGCGCCGGTTACCTCAATCCGTTGCTTCGCATCCTCCGACGGATGGACTGGTGGCCGACGCCGAACAGCTCCGCTATCTCCTTCACTTTGAACCCATGTAACAAATAGCTTTCAATGGCCTCGAAGAGGATGTTGAAAGCTGGCCGTCCGCTTTGAAGTTGTGCTGGTGCATCAAGGTGTTCAATAACTGACAACAGGTTGGCTAGGGCAACCTCGTTTACGTCCGTATCTGTGACGGCAGAATATGCAGCCAAGCTATCGATGACCTGCTGAACTCTTTCCCGAGCGTCAGATTCAGATAAACTATACTCCACGTGGGAAGCTAAATCCAGCAGTGTTTGAACAATTTGTTCAAACAACAGTTTGTTCAAACACTGCGCCACACTCAAATCTGTCCGACCAACGATATCTGTCACTGGTCCACTTTTTTAATAAATTTTTTTGGGCGATTTAAATCTCGACTACCGGCAACTTCAATGACGTGAAAAGTAAAAGTGACAATGGCGAAGTGTTGTCATACCGCCATACCCACAACGGAGGTGAAGGGCTGCTGACGTCACTTTCCTGCGCTGCACTTTCCGCTCTCACTTTGCGATTGCAATTTCGTTTTCTAATTGTGGTAACTCTTGTGCAGGGCAGGACCACGAAAATTAAAAAACCCTCACTTTTCTTTTTGATTGTGTCATAAAAGGTGCAACATGAATAAGAAAATGAAAATGCATGTAGGAATATTTATTAATAATTGTATTTATGAGTCAAAAAATGTAGCCACGTTCTTAAAATGAAAAAGCATTCTGCTATTGCTTTTTCATTTTCAAATTTGACATTTCAAATTGAATTTTGGTAACTCTTTGCTGGGGCATGTTTTGAAAATTAAATCTCAAATGTCTTTTTCATTTGAATTAAGTACAAGAATGAGCAGTCTTGAATAAGAAAATGAAAATGCAGTTTGAATGATTTATTCACGATTTTAATTATGAGTCAAATAATGCTGCTTCGTTCTTAAAATGAAAAAGCATTTCTGCTATTGCATTTTAATTTGGATTATGGTAACTATTTGCTTCCATACAAAATGAAATGTAATTATTAAAAAATTAAAGTGCAATTCACTCTCATTAGGCATCCAAGAAAGCATCCTTGCCCCACCAAACTGGCCTCATTTCGAGGTCAGGTGCTTATTACAGCATAGTAAACAGTAAAGTAGCCCACACAATAATCTATTCAGACATTAATTATTAATCTAAGCCAAACTGAAATACTCATTCTGTGTATGAGATGTAAAAGAAAATAACAGGCCACAGGACTGTTTAAACCAAAACCAAAATCTTTATAACTGCTGAAAAATGAGGAAAGGAAAAGATCAATGATTATGCAACAATTCTTTTATTGCCAGTTTCAGAATTTGCAATTGAAAGATCAGCACAGCAAAAATGGTAAATGGACTGCACTTATGTAGCGCTTTTCCAGTACCTTCACAGTACCCCAAAGCGCTTAACAAAGGCTCCTCCAAGTGTTTTTGAGGCTTTAGGCTGTGAAAGGGAAGAAAGTGTAGTCAAAATACACTTAACATAAACATTGTGATTTCTTTGGCTTAAGGGATATAGAATCAAGTAAAACTATCAACGATATTTTTGAAAATAAATGTTGTGGTTATCAAGTGCAACTAATGCAGAGTTTTAGGTTAAATATGTGAAAACAATGGCCCTGTATATTACAAATTTATATGATTTAGAAGCACAGGGAACTATTACAAACAAATTCTATATAATTTTTTTCTCATGGCCAAGCTGACACATAAGCTGTAGCCTTGGTTTTAAAATGATAAATAGCAATCAGAGGAATGACAGAATGGCAGCAGAGGAACTTCCTACAGTTGTTACTCCACTAGCTGCTGAGGATTTGCCAATGTCTGTTTTACTGTTAAAGCAGTATCCTATATTACCAGTTACAACTTAAATCCAGACTTTATTACAACAAGAGAAGAATGCCCAATATCCTATTAATGTCATGATTAATTGTCCTATTTATAGATACACCTCGACAAATGTCACATTGTTTGTGTGTATAAAAACAGACTGCTACCTGAAGCACATGAAAATACGTATTCCGTTTCAGCTTGGTCACCTGAAAAAAAGGTAAGGGTCAAGGCTCAGCAAAATAAAACATCAGCTGGATCTTTGTCATCTTTCAACCTACAAAATCATCCTTCAATATATAATTTCATTCATTCATGTGCAACGGTATCAATCAATACATTTAAATAATCAAGTTGAATGAATGAATGGCAGGGTAAAGCATCTGACTTACTTGGCTGGTAATAGTCATAGATCTTGACTATGGCTGGCTTCAGGTTCTGCACGGGGATCTCTTGTATAAGATCCAAGGTGTGAAATATTGGTATGTTTTGTGGTAACTGTTGGAGGAGAAGAACGAGTCTAAATCGATGCCGGCACTGTTGATCACCTGTAAATGTAAATGTCTTCTTACCTCCCCCAAGTAAACAATGACATGGTCGTCCTTCTGATCAACCCGATTCACTTGCAAAGCACCTCTGAGCTGTGAAGAAAATAATATTTGGCACAATCACAACAACACTGCAGCATCAACAGTTGACATGAACAATGCTTGAGCTGTATTTTCTGGAAGGAAAGAAACAACAACAACTCACACTTTGCAAAGATTGAGGGTCTGGGACAAATCCAGAGAGCATTTTGATGTCCAGGATCACCATGTTTGTACTACTCTCCATCCCATTGTATCTGCAGGTGGAGACATTTTGCTCCACAAGTCATTGTCTTTTCTCTGGAGTTTCAACTATACTACAAATAGAGCAAGGCTTTGTGTGAGGTCTATGGAAGACGGCATGTATGAACATTACTTACAGGGACTGTAAGTTCAACGTCAAATTGGGTTTCTGAACATTGCAAACGCTGTCTGGGTTGACTTCCACAGAGAGGGTAGTGACTTCAGTCGGAGTGGGAATGTTGTAGCGAAGAGACACCTAGGAAAAGTGAAACACAAGGGTCAAAGTGTGGGGAGTGTTGTATCTGTAAAGACTGTAAAATAGAGGTCTTCACAGGCCCAATTTGAAGGACCTGGAACCGAATGGCTCCGTCGAGTTTTGCCAAAGACCTCTACTGTAAAACCCTTTGCGGCACGTTGTATTCCCAAACTTGGGCTATACAAATAAAATTTGATTGATTGATTGGTCAGTCGGCCGGTCTGTCGGTCGGATGGTTGATAGCTTGGTTGGTTGGTTGGTTGATTGATGTCATATTCAGACTGGGAGAATTTGTTGGTATTTTCTGTCGTGCACTGACCTGCACTGACACACATGCAGAGCCCTGCGCGTTCAGGCTGAACTTCCCTGCCACGTCCTTCAACTCCATCTCTTGGTAGAGCAGCTTGTTGCTCTGGTTCACATCAAATACAAGCTGGCTGCTGGGAGACTGGATCATCACCGTACCGGAACCTTGGGGACTGAACGTGAGGGTGGAGTAGAGAGCCAGAGCCTGAAGAGCCACCACTGTGTCCTACAACACACACACACACACACACACACACACACACACACACACACACACACACACACACACACACACAAAAACACACAAAAACACACACACACACTGGCATATTAAATGTATATCAGTTCATGCCTGTCACCAAAGCCTCGCTCAGTGTCCTGGCCGCAGATCGTCTAATAGTTTTATGTATTCATCAACACTGAACTCGACTAAAAGTGATGAAAGTGAAAAACTTTTACTTTGTCCATTCTCTGCAGCGTCTTGAAACTGAAAACTTACCACTTAAAGGTGTAACAGCAGCCTTAGAACTACATCTCATTTGATGATACCGAAAGTATTTTACAGGCCTCAAATCCACAGACCTCATTTGTGCAACAGTATAGCAATAATACGTGTATGCATTAAGTATTGATGAAGTTTGGTGAAATTGCTCAAGATGGTGACAGAGTGCATTGCATCTGATGTGTGCCTGTGTATGAACTCAGTGACAGTGGACCATCATTTTCTTGAGCAGTATTATATTCTCATTCATCATTTTTGATTTTCAGTGTTCATTTTTAGAACATACTCTACCGACCCTTGAACAACCCAGTTTTTGTTCGAATTTCAAACACATGGAAGGTCTGTTAAAGCATCAGGTGGCGAAAGATACATCTTGCGGATGCGCTGGGACACATCATCAGTGATATTGTATCCTGGGATCATTGGGGGTTTCGGGTCTTTCAACATCAGACTCCCTCAGCCCAGGCGACCCGGCCGGGGTGATCAATCCCCGGACTGTGTCCCAGCAGCGCTTGCCCACGGTTCTGCCCTCTTAATCCAAAGCCGTCTTGTGGCTTTCTCTTGCGGATCTGATCGCCTTCCGTTTTGCCTCCCTGACGAGTCCTAGCCGTGTGAACACTCTGCAGCGTGAACGCCCTGCGAAACCCCGGCAGCCCACCTCCAGAGGCTCACAGATCGTTTTCCAGCCTTTCCTCCTGCACTCTTCCACCAGCTCCTGGTACTTGGCACGCTTCCTCTCATTGGCCTCGTCCATGCGTTCGTCCCATGGCACAGTGAGCTCCAGAATGATCAGCTGCTTGGTGAAATCGGAGACAATGATCATGTCTGGGCGAAGCCTGGTTGATGTTATCCTGGGAGGGAACTTCAGCTGTCTGCCCAGGTCCACTTCCAGTTGCCAGTCATTAGCGGAGGTGAGAAGGCCAGACTTTGCCCGTGGTGGTATGTTGGGCTTCTCTCCAGCTCTGTGGAATGTGATGGTTTGTGGTCTGTGTTGGCCTTTGCTGGTGTTGATGGCGGTGGCGATGCTGTCAGCAACTGCCCTAAGCACCTGGCCGTGGCGCCAGTGATAGAGCCCGTCTCCAAGGGCTTTTGGCCAGCTGCTGAGTAGATGTTCCAGGGAGCCCTGTCCTGAGCAGCGGGGACAGGATGGTGTCTCTGTTTTGCCCCAGACATGGAGGTTTGCTGGGCTTGGAAGGACATCATAGACAGCCTGGACTAAAAACATGGTGCGATGGAAGTCTGTTTTCCAGATGTTAGACCAGGTGATTTTCCGTTGCAGAACATTCTCCCATTTAGTCCATGCTCCTTCTTGCCCCATTCCCACCATCCTGCTGGCTCGTCCTTCCTCCACGCCTGCCCGCACTTCCTCCTGGATCAGATGTTGGCGCTCCTTGCCCTGGGCCTTATCAACCCTGGTCGACAGGAAGTAGCCAATGCCCGCACGCCCTGTCGCAATGGACCCCGCTAGTTCTTTCTGCCTCAGCCGAGACTCAGCCACGCCCAGGGCTTTGCCTGCACTCCATTTCTTTTCTGTTCGCACGTGGATACCAGCTGCTGCCACCTTTGGATCTCTGGATTCTCTGTATTGCAATGCTTCCCGTGTTCTGGACACCATGAACTCTTCAGTGAGGCCACTGATTGGAAGCTGCAGGATGTTGCTGGAGCCATACAGAGCAGAGCTGCTGAGGCTGCGTGGTAGACCTAGCCATATTCGCCGGTCGCTGCTGATCTTTCTCTCCATGCCCTCGACTGTTGTTATAGGTACTGTGTACACTAGCAGGGGCCACAGGATCCGGGGAAGGATGGAATGCTGGTAAATCCAGGCCTTGAACCTCCCTGGCAGACCACTTTTATTAACCCGGCTAAGCCAGTCCTGAAGTTCATTAATGGTTCTCTGGATGGAGGCAGAGTCTTTGAGCTACTAAGTACTTCCCGAGGCTCTTAACTGGCTTCTCTGTGATGGAAGGGATGGTGGCTCCAGCCAGTGAGAAGCGGAACCTGTCCACTACTTTCCCTCTCTTCAGCACTAGAGACCTTGATTTTGCTGGCTTAAAACTCATCCTTGCCCAGCCGATGAGTTTCTCTAGGCCTTGGAGAATCCACCTGCTGCCTGGTACAGATGTAGTGGTGACAGTCAGGTCATCCATAAAGGCTCTTATTGGGGGCTGGCGTACTCCTGATGTTGTCAAGGGGCCCTTGCACTCTACCTCAGCTGACTTGACGATCATGTTCATGGCGAGGGCGAAAAGGATGACTGAGATGGTGCAGCTGGTTATAATGCCTTTCTCAAGCCGATGCCAATCTGATGTACCTGATCCAGCGGTGACTCTCAGCCTGAAATTACTGTAGTAATCCCGAATAAGGTCTGACACTTTGCTGGTAGCACAGTGAGGTCCCCTTTCCCTTCACGTGCCTCCCGGAGGAGTTGTGTTACCACACCAGTGTGTTCCAAGCAGCCAGGCACTCCAGGGATTCCACCCTTCTGAACAGAGTTGTCGATGTAGCTGTTCTTCAGAAGGAACTCTTGTTAATCGTCATGACAAGATGCTGAAGAAAATCTTGCCTTCGACGCTTAGCAGTGAGATGGTTCGAAACTGACTGATGTTCTTGGAGTCCTCTTCCTTAGGGATCCACACACCCTCAGCGCACCTCCATTGGTTAGCAACTTTCCCCCTGCGCCAGATCACCCTCAGGATCTTCCACAGGTGACAAAGGAGTTGCGGGCAGCGCTTGTACACAGTGTATGGCACGCCACAGTGGGCCCGGGGCTGAAGCTGTTCTGGCTCCTTTCGCCACCTCCTGAACCTCTGTCCAGGTGGGTTCCCTCAGAGCAAAGTCTGACTCACTGATGGTGGTTGTGGGCTTATGAGGGCCCTCTGTGGCTGCAGCTCCAGTTCTCTCTCTGGGTCGCTCAAGGTGTTGGGCAGAAAGGAGTTTACCTCCTCAGCTGAGCAGACTAAGCTGACACTGCGCTTATCCCCCAGGAGCTTCTTGGTGAAAGTGAAAGGGTTGGAGATGAAAGCGGTGCGCTTTCTTGCTCTTTTTCTTTCCTTCCCGGTGCCACTCTGCTCTACTGAGTTCTTTTTTGATAGTTATTCACTCTTCTATTTTCTCCACTGAAGTCTAGGGGGGGGATTCAAAATGTGTATATTGAGCAGTCTGTCTATGAACCAGTTTCTCCTCAAGTTAAGTTGTTTGGATCGTACCTGGGTGGAGTAGAAGCCCCCAAAATAGTTCTGCTGCCTGATGAGCCATCTGACGATGCGGGTGGCATAGCCCAGGTCCTCATTGGATGGAGAGTGGCTGAGTTTAGCCAGGATCACGTAAGAGCTGATCTCCACCGACAGAGAGGCTGACGTTTCTGTTGACTCTTGGTTCCAGTGAAGTAAACTTCCTGCAAAAAAACAAGGTCAGATGCCTCAAAAATGAGAGGAAGGAAGGGTCTCTGTTTTAGAGGAGAAACTTGCCTTCTGTCACTGCAACCTTGTCCAGGCGCTGCAGGAGTTGAGTTCTGGTCTCCATGTCGCCAGCCAGTGTGAAGACGTACGCCATCAGGGCCGCGGTGTAGGTGTTGTCCATGGTAACGAGGGAGGCCCTGAGACAGAATAAGCTTCTCTGCAATACTTGATGCTGTTTAAAAAGAATATATATATAAATACATATATGAATATTTACATATAAAATTCAAACTTAATAGTTATATATTTATAGAAAACATATGCACATGTTTTTACTTATTAGAGATGATTATATATACATAAATATATACACACACATATTACCATGTATATGTATGTATATACATATATAAATCATACACACACACACACACACACACATACATACATACACACACAATGATGTTCCTGGGTCAATTTGACCCATAACATAACAGGAGGGTTAAGTAAAATGTATCGTACATATTTAAGAAAAAAAAAAAATACTTATAATAATATTATTAATAGTTATAACAAGCTATCATAATTCCTCTGGCAGTTGATTCTTCACTATCAGATATAACATTTGATTTTTCCACACGACTGGTCGTTAAAAGTAACTGTAACTTTAAATATATAACAATGATGGAGCATAATGCCATGGATGTGGAATACGCTGTGGACGTCAGCAACGGGACCACCGATGATTGACGTCTTTGCCCTTTTAAAAGCTTCAAAGTAGCTGCTTGGGGTTTTGGTGACATCACTTACGTTTGCTGATGCGTTCATTTCCAATAAGGCTGCAGTGATGTAAGCGCTGAGTGTCACGTCACTAGACACACCACCCTAAAGGGGTAAAAAAGGTAGACAGTCAAGTCAGAGTTTCATCATTGATCCAGGAAAGCCACATTACCTTGCTGCTAGTACACCATAGTGTTCAGAGTACCTTCATTTTGTTGTGAAAGAGTTTCCCTGACTGTGCAAAACAGCCACTTTCTAGTTGTCTCGTCTTAAGAAAATTCTCAGAATCCAGAATTTTTGCTGGATCGATGAAAACGAATGCCCGGGCCTTGGCAAAAGATCTCAGCACAAAAGCAGTCAGCCTGAAAAATAGTTCAACAATCAATAAATTTAATAGTCATTAATTGTTCTAGAGTTAATCAGCCATCTGCAGACTAGACGTGTCTGCATCACCCTTTGGTCATTTTTAGCCAGAATATTAGAAGATGGTTAAAAACAATGCAATGTGCTGTGATTGTACTTCTAGTTCCATGCTCTTACCACGTGTTCTCCTCTCCACTTCCAAAGGTGCTGTAACCACCACTGTCATGCTTGTAGTTCAGCTGCCGCTGATAGCCTGTGTAAATGACATGAATGTCATGACTGTTAATATTAATAAGAATAAGAATCATAAGAATAATGTTAGGATTCATTTAAAGTATAATAAAATGTATTTTACAAACTGTGACAAGTTGTATTGCTGGATAACTGTAAGTACTTATGCAATGCTCATGTTGTGTCACTATAAATCACGTCTCAGAAGACTGTTTTCATTCCCAAGCCAACATGCATTTGTGTTGTGTTCATCTTATAACAACACACACTTCAGTGTATAATGAGAAGTACAAGTCAAGTCGGTTGTACATTCAGAAAAACTTCAATTGTGTGAACTAAAATCTGCAATATATATTAGGAAAGCGGTAAAAACACAAGAGGGAAGACACGCCTGTGAAAACTGTTTTCTGTCAGTATTACATCCCCTGTTTGACCTCAGTGCAATGCACTTTGCAAAGTCCTTAAAGAGCTGGAGGTCAAGTAAACATATGGTATATGGGAAAGTCGAGTTTGACTCTTGTGTAATTGGCAAAAATGCCAAAAGCTCCCATGTTTGGATTTCAAACAGCATGAAAGGCTTTGAAAAATGAGTATCTGAGCACTGGCAGTTGAAATCGTCCAAAGTCTCAGCCGTGCAATATGTGGACCCTGTCATTCACGTGAATGTCAATGGACGCAAATACTCCTCACACCTTGAGGTTTTTGCTCCCCAACCTGAACCAGGCGTCCATTGTAGATGTCCAGAGACAGAGTAGCAAGACAACATCTTTACTTAAGAAAAACAAAAGTCTTTGGAAACAAACTCTGTATTTTCCTGTTTTAGTGACAGGAACACGTTCACCCATTTGAGGAAGAAAACTTTTACAGTGAACTCACCGCTGGTCAGGAAGTTGCTTGCCTTTTCCATGATGGCTTTGGTCAGCTGCTGCGTGCTTTTTAGGTACTCAAGGATGTAGATATTGGGGGCCAGGCGTGCCATGTTTTGCTCCCCACACCCGTAAGGCATCGTCAGCATCCCCTCAATGTTCTGCAGAGCTCTGCCCATGATGTCACCTGTTCAAAAACACCAAGGAAGATTTATCAAGGCCAACAATTAAATCTGCAGATGGATTTGCCCCAGGTCAAGCTGGAGATGTGCCGTGTTCACGGTTTTGTCCAAATTGAATGTTTAAAGGGGCAACGTGCAACATCATTTCTTCTCTGGATGTTGTGGTTTTGCTCTGCACAGGCATCCAAATAAAACTTGTTCAAAGTTTGACCTTAAGCAAAAGTATCCAGGCACATGCATGCTTTTAGTGTAAATGTGTCAATATGAACTGTATGACTTCATCGAGTTCGGATTTCAACTGATTTTTAATAGATATAGAGATAGAGAATAGTGTATATTTCTTTATGTTTAGGTTTCTTCGTAATCTTGTGAATTCTTTTGCTTCTTTACAGAGAAACACCCCAAATACTCAGTGCCTCATGTTTACAGTCTCAGAAGATGTAGAGAGCTACACACTATTTAAGGAATATTTTCTGTGTAACTGCATAGCCTCGCAAGTTATAACGCAAAGAGTCAACTGGTTGTACTGCCCAAGACAGATAGTAAGGAATTCCACTGTGATTACCCAGCACTGACACCGAAGCATAGACAGACCCCATGATCACGTTCTCGGGAAGCTGCAGCTCTACTTCCTCAGTCACTGCTTCTCCTGTGAACAGAATCATATTGAACAAGACACAAATGAATTAAGAGGCAGGACTTTGTATTTGACTGGTTTGAATTTGCTAAAACGTGGATGAAATGATGAACGGGAATCTACAGAAGATAGAATCTCTTGCCGTTTACAAATCGGTCCAAAAAACAACAAAAAAAAAAATAACAACAAAACCTTGATAGAGGAAGTACGTCGGTGCAACAACAGTATCCCAGGGATCAAAGTCGGGTTTTTGGCAATTTTCAAAAATATGTTAAAATTTAAAATAAATGCAATTTCTGACACTTGTGTACAGTTGCATATGGATATGGAGCCATGTAGAATGTCGTGATAATGACCCAAAACAAATTCACCTTTTGGACAGAATAGCCAGTTGTGTGCTTTCATTATCTCAGTTCCCTCAGCCTGTAGAAGAAGAAGTCAAATCATTTGATTTGCATTGTATATTATCAATATGCAGTTGATTATTGTTTGATTATTTTTGTTCTCATTTACCCACCTTGACTATAAGAGACCGTGTGACTGTATCGATGCGACCTCTGTCTGGAACACTCACAACCTCATTGTCACATGATATATGAGATGGCACAGCCTCTGCGCTGACAGTCACATTCACAACACCTACAAGGGCCACATAATATGTGAAGACAGAATGACGTTTTAGGTTCCTTTGTGCGGAGGGATGTTGCATCAACATGGAGATTTTAACACAAGGTTGAAGTCAAAAACTCATAAGGATGAATTTTGGTAGGATTTTCTTTTATTATTATTGCCAACTACCAGTTAATTATTCGTGTCTGATTAAGACTTCAGTTATAAAAATTACAGATATGATAAATGTAAAATTATGTTCATTATTACACTGTTCCAATTGAAAGGAACAAAACCTTTAAGCCCTTACCTATGATTGAGGGCAACATGGTCCAGGAAATGGTTTTCCGTTCACTTGCACACAAACAAAATGTGTGCTGGTCACCAGAGAGGGAGGTGAGAGTGTAAACTGAAGAGGGGGCTGGATTCACATTGACCTGTTCCCAAAATAATTTTTGAAATTCACGTTACATGTGCTGAAGTTAAGTTGTAACCACAAAGATCACAAGACCTACTGAGAAGTCAAGCAAAAAGTCAACAGTTACAGTTTGCTGAATGTATTCAGTGTTCATGACCTGGTTGTGACAGGCGGTTTGAGTTAAATGTAAATGTAACTACATGATCTGTTTTGGGAAACAGTAAACTTTATAAAAGTAAGGAAATGATGTATCTTCAATTTTGCGAAAGCAGGAGATATATGTTTCAAGTCTTTACATCAACAAGAACAGCATAGTTCATTCAAGCTCTGCGTGTGTGCGATTTACCATGATGCAGCTGGAGAGGTAGTTGAAGACGGTTGCCTTCAGCTCAAAGTGCTCCCCCCTGATGATGGAGTAGGGCAGGGTGAGCTCCAGGAAGAAGGGCTGGAAGACCGTGATCTCCTGACGGGGCGCCAAACCGAAACCCTGGTCTGAGAGGCAGAAAGCCTCCGTCTCCCAGGTGGTGATGGTGTCGGGGACAGTTAGGGGGATATCAGCCATTCCAGACTTTCTAGATTGGGAGATTCAAAAGAACAGAGTAACAGAGGCTAGCCTGTTTCAAAACTTGAGGGGGGTGTTTTCTTTCACCATGAGCTCCTCTCACTAAGTTTGATTTGGAAGCTATAGCATGACGTTAAGAACTTTACAATAAGCATGTTGGATTTGCATGCAACCATGTCACTATTCTTTATAGTCTATGATGAGTGGCAGTTTTGTTTGTTTTTTTTAAGTCTGTACACACGGCAACACTGTGTGTGTGTGTGTGTGTGTGTGTGTGTGTGTGTGTGTGTGTGTGTGTGTGTATGTGTGTGATGTCACCGTCAGAGTAAATACAACTTTGTGCTTGATTTAACACATGACATCTGAGTAAGTTTGATGCATGCAATGAACCTACCTGGGCCTGTTTAACTTGGTAAATAAATAAAAAAATCAACTGTGTGAAAAGATGCTCACTCGACTTTAACCATTTTCCATAGCCAAGTCTCGGGGAAGAAAGTTCGGACGGTCTCAACTGGTGAATCAACTTCATCACCTCTAGTGTTGTCATGTCCGAGACCAACCGCCAGTGGTTGGAAAAAGGAAATCCCTTGACGACTAGAATGGAGATAATGACGTCCTTATTGGAAAGAGAACAACCTTTAATTGAAGTCAGATCAACTTTTATTGATAATGTGCTAAATCACATCCTGAGGCATCACAAGTATTTAGCGCAATCAAAGAGAAAAAGCAACTGATCCCTCCAGAGCAAAGCATGAAGCGACAGTGGCAAAAAAAAAACTCCAGTGGGAAGAAACCTCAAGCAGACCCAGACTGTGGAGGGCGGCCATATGGTTTGACAGGTTAGGGTGAAAAGAAAATACAAAAAAGAAAATCAAGGGATAGCGATAGAAACAGAGATAAAGTCAGATTGGCAGACAGGCCATTTGAGTGAGTTGCAGTGAGAACATCAGAGTTAGTTATATATCATCATATAGATCATGACATGTCAGACCATAATAATTCCGAGAGTATTCCTCCCCCCTGAAGGCCACACAATCCGGTATCTTGATCATCAAATTTGTTGCCATTTTAAGACCCACACTCTAGAAATAACAGCACATAATGATGTCAATGTGGTGTTTGTACAGGAGAATTAATATTAATAGATTACTATTAATATGCTCCCAGTGTATTTAACATTTACAAATTGATGGATAATAATTACCTTGAAAACTGAAAAAGCATCATCATTTCTGCCAGGGCGTGGCCTGATACGTCTTCTTTGTCTCAAGCGTACACAATGTACATGGTCTTCTACTTCATATGGGAAATGGGAGGATTTCTGAACAGGCAAAAAGCTAAAAATCTGAAGCAAAAGATGACAGATCAAACTTAAAGGGGAAACGTAAAAAAATTGTTAAATCTGACAAACAGTAAAATACAGATTATGCAGTTGCAGGACTATGTCGCTTTGGCTGCAGAGCAAATTTGTCTGGAACACTAATCTTTGCAATGCAGAACAGATTTAAAAAAGAAAAGGGAGAGCCCAGTATAATGTGTCCGTCTATATGTTTTATACCTGAAATTATAGACATTTGTCATCTTGCTGTTTAATTAGCATTCCACATTAATTAATTAATTGTCTAAACTTGCTTATACTGAACCAGTGGTCATTGTGCTGGTGTTGGAAGCCTACCCCAGCCATCTTTGGGCAAAGGTAGAGTTAAACCCTGGACAAGTCACCGCTTTATCACAGGACCACATAGAAAGATAAACAATCATTCACACTGGCACTTACACCTAGGGCCAATTTAAAGCTCCCAATTCACATGGTTTTTAATTCTTGGGACTGTGACAAGAAGCCAGATTACCCGGAGAGGACATAGAAAGAACAGACATAGGGAGAACATACAAACAAACCCAAAATGTGTCTTTGATTGTCTTACTTTGTCTGCAGTCAGAGTCTTTCCAGGCTCCTTGATGAGGACACTTTGGTCAACGATGCTCAAACCACAGAGAGACTCTGGGTTGGCCGTCACCTGCAAGGTGGTCTCATCCCCTGGCACAGCTGAAATCTGAGAAAACTCCAGAGACACCTAAACAGAGAGGAATGTATGCAGGTCCATGTGCAGATATAGTGCACCATTAACAAGGTTTTACAACACATCTGTGAACATATGCATTAAATAATAGTGTCTAATTTCTGTGAAAAATGCTGCAAATTAGAGTTGTCAAGTTGGCCCACCAAACTCATGGAGATAATGTCTTAAAATGTTGCTGAACTGCTAAGATTTCAAGTCTTAACATAACAACACACAGATCTTTACTGAAAGATTTTAGTGATGGCGGAGTTACACCCAGGGCAACTTGCCCACAACCACTCAACTGATCAATTTATTTTCACTGATTTGCCTAATGTGTATGTCTTTGGACAGCAGGAGAAAGTCAAAGTACCTGGAGTAAACCCACACTGACACATGGAGAACATGCACACTCTCTAAAGAAAGGTGCCAAAGGGTGTAAAACAGAAGACATTCTTTTTTTGAGAATGACGTATCATTTTTATAAAGTGTATGTATAACATGCAATAAAGTGTCAGTCTCAGTTAAAGAGTCCTAACTGAATATTTCAAAAATAACTTCAAGCTTTTTAACAGTCCCTAACCACTCTAAAATCATTTTCTCTGGTTTGTACTGACCTTGTGACTAAAGCACTTCTCAACTGAGAAAGCCGCACTGTGGGCGATCACATTTTCACTGGGAAGCACAGCATACGCAACAACCTGGACAAATGGCGCCATTTCCGGAGCTACTCTCAATGTAAAGGAGACTTTGCCCTCAGTAACTGAAACAGAAAACACAGTGTAAAACTCAATCAAATTAACCAATAAAACAACTATGCAGAAGATAACTACAGTTAATACATCTTATTCCTTGAGAAAATGAACTAAAAATCTGATTATGAATCAGTCTTCTGTTTTATGTCCGCATACCTGGCTCACTCAGCACTTCCACCTTTCTCCGTCCTTGTGTAATGATGCTTCCTCTTGATAAGAGCTGGAGAAAAAAAATTAAAAACATAAAATACTTTATCAAACACAATGTTTCATCATTAAATAAATACTGGGATCTTATGGAATCAAAATATTTCAGCAAAAACAAGAAATGGCCTTTAATTCAGAATATCATATGTTTTATAATATATGCCACAATCATATGTCATGATTATGACACAAATGTGAAAAAAAATGTAAATGTTAATTGACACAGATTACAATTAATGATGCCAGCTTCACCTATTGTCATCTTCTTACCAAATACATCACATTTACAAATCCTTGAGTCTCTCCTGCAATGGTATATTTGATGGAGATGTCGCTGTCCTTGTCACAGAGGAGGGCTGTGTCAAAGTGGTCCACTTTCAGAGAGCTGACAAATTTAGAATCAGGAGAAGGCTCTTCAATCTTGGAGATGCTATGCATTGCCACCTGATAGCGTGCTGGAGGTGCCAGTCCTGGCTCTTCAACACTGCCCTGCATTCAATAGAGGAGTACCGTTATGCAGCTTTAAGCAATTGAGGTTGAGTATTTTTTCTGTTTTAGGTGGAGATTGCAACCATTGAATTAAGTACGTTTTCATATTTTTAATATTCCCTTTTCACTTTTTTTTTTTTTCCAGTGAAAGTATTGTTTGTTGGCTTAATATTTTGTTTGCAAACAAACTTTCAACAACACTGTGATAAATCTGATGTAATCATCATTGGCCCCAAACCCCTCATCAGCAACACGCATCCTCCACCTGGCTTCCCTCCACCATGACTCGCAATCTCAGGCTTCTTTAAAACGAACAGGAACATCGTCCACCTCCGTCCATCACTCTCCTTCTCTGCTGCTGAAAGTTTACATCAGCATTACACACCATCATCCAAAAAGTCCAGTGTGTCCAGAAATCTGACACCCGCCTGATCACCGAAAACTTGTGAGAACTTCCCACTGGCCAAGCTTAGGAATACTCTCGAACTGATTCCACCCTCCCCCACTCTGCACCGGAAGTGATGTTGCTGTGCTCCAAGAAAATGTTTTTTCGGCGTGAGGGAAATTTAAAAAAATAAATTAATTAATTAAAAATACAGAGCGACTGCCGATCGACTACCGAAGCACCATGGAGCACAACCGTCAGAGTGCAACGAATAGAGAAAATGTTGGAGGTTTGTTCAGCCTCATGCGGATGCGATGGCACAGCGGCCCGGTGGGCAACGGGAGGTAGAGGGGCTCGACTCGGCCGGTGGACGACAAGAGCCACGGCCACGGCAATAGTCTATTGTGACCTCAAGCAACTTAAGTTTTAAGACTATTGGCAAAGTACAACTGTTGAATCGTGTCGAAAAACTGTTAGCCACCAATGCTAAATCTGTGCTCTGCTTGTGTGTTGTGTTCGCTCACAGCGAAATTGAAGAGGCAGAAATTCTGACTCGCAAGATTTGTTCCTTATAGGGATTTTCACACTGCTAGCATGTTCACATGGGTTGTATAGAGCTCTTCCTGCTTTGTGTGGACTTAAGTTGTGCAGATATTCTTGTCTGATAATAAACAACTCTATGACTCAAGTGATCGTTACAGCGTCCCTATTTTCTCTGTTAGACAGCGTTTGGATACAAGTCCACAGTATGAAACAAAATCATTCTAAGCCCTATTAAAATGTCTCAAATAAAGACAAACGGTAAATTGCTTGTTAAAGGGTGAAGCTTTCCCGACGGTAAGTGTTTAAATTGTGACGGTTTCATAAAGACTGCTGTTTACTCTCAACTCACGCACAGGTAAACTGAGGAAGTGTGGCTCAGCAGCGACCAAGAGTGTGACCAATCACAACAGAGTGGGCTTGGCGGGAGACGTACATGGAGGAGGCCAGGGGTGGAGTGAAGTAAAACAGACCGTTTTCGCGGGATGCAGGGAATACGAGGAAACGAGCAGCGAGACACACAGATCTACAAAGCTTTCTGTGTGGGTAATCGTGTGGTGCTGCTCTGGAGGGGACAGAAATCAAATACAAAGGCCTGAAAATTATTATAATACAGTAGATCACCTTTAAAGAAGCAGCAGCTCGCTAACGACAAGCGCACCACTGAGAATAGAAAGAGAGATCGCTCGTGAAAAGACGGTGTGGATAAACGGCAGAGTTGAACTGCTACTTTGAGTTATTTTAGAACACAAAACCTTAAAAGGCCCATGTTAACATGTTTGTCATTTAGGTTTCCTGCCTCAAAATCCCAGTCTGCCGAGCCAAAAGAAAATCACTAAAAAGTAAAACAGGAGGTTTGCAAATCACTTATGTTGTGTTTATTTTCACATTGCACACAATCCACGAGCACGATTGTGTTATTGTTCACTATAGTTTGCGGTTTGTTGTAGTGGAGGTTAAATGGAAGACTGCAGGCTGATCAGTAGTAGCAGTAACAGGTCCGCTGTCCGACGCTGTTGTGAGTGGTGGTCTGCACCTCACGGCAGTTCAGATTGCAAGAGCTGGGTTTAGAGCTGTGACGTCAGCGTTTCCAAAAATGATCGTTTCCAGCGTTTACACGAAGCTGGGCAAGGAGGCGTTCCAAGGGAGTGAGTGAGCCGTCTTTGATCGGAATAACGTAAAGTGTTAGCGGTAGTTATCAAGACAAATTCACAAAAGTAATTGCGAAACACAGACCCACGGGGGATGAAGGTGAAATTAGAGGGGGGTTTTTTTACTTGTTTTTTTTAATGAGTATTATTTTTTACTGGCCCCACTGGGCCAGTGGTTGGAGCATTCTGGTGGTTTTCAAAGTACGTCCGGGCCACCTGGCCGGTTGTATTGTCAACCCCAGATAATAACAACAATAATAATAATAATAATAATAATAAAAAGACAGACATTTTCTTGATGTCATTATTATCATGTATTTTACTTACCTTTAGTTCAATTTGTAATTGGTGTTCCGTTGTGTTAATTGAGAACGTGGCAATTCCATCATTGTTTGTAGTGATATTCCCGAGTAACCTATGCTCCCTTCTCCTTTCACTCATGATCACACTTACTGCCTTGTCAGGAATAGGCGTATTATTGAAAAAAACAACTTTAATCTGTTTGAAGGTGAGAAAAATAATAATTGATATTGGAAATAGAGTCTGTTTCAGTAAAATGAGTTACACAATGAATGTGTTCGAGATACTGTCGGTAAACTCCAATACAAAGGAAACTGGTGTGGGGATTGGGGATGGAATTTACATTTTCATAAACAAATCAATTTATCTAAGGATCACAATCCTGTTACACTATGCAGTAATGTGGTATTTATGTGATGACAATTCATTTTATATGTGTCTTAAGTCACAGAGTCACAGCTCTGTCCTTAAGAGGGACAGAATGGAGTTGATTTTGACAGATCAAGTTGTCATCAGCATTAAAATAAAATGGACTCATGTATATTCCACCATCATTGCCAAGAGGGAACAATATAATATGAAAAGGCAGGACAGAGCTTTAGGATTGGGCTGGAGAGGGATGTAAAGAAGACCATTGAATAAAATCACAAACATTTTTATATTTACTTACTTTTCCCTCCAAGGTCATTCCTGCCTTATAAACACTTGGTGTGTCAATAAAGGACACTTTGCCAATGACATAGGACAAATCCATATTTTTCTGCTCTGAATACGAAACTCCTGTAATAAAGAAAAACGTTGTTTGTATTCATGTTACAGTTTGCACACCATGTCTTTTAATCCTTTTCCAAAAGCTTTCTCGTAAATGTGAAAGCGCTAATAATGATCATACTTGCCTGTGCCCTCTTCTTCCACTCTGACTTTAATAGATATTTTTTTCTGCACAGCCTTATGGTCAATTTCAGTGAAGGTGGATCTCTCAACAAAAAATCTGGTGCAGCCTGTTTTATCAGTCTAGATAAGGAAATAGTAAAAACAAACATGTCAACTAGAATTAACATTATCATTATAAGACCTCATGTACGAAGTAAGACAGCGTTCACATTATCGAGAGTGCATACTATACACTGTAGACTACAGACTGTTCATCTCATTACATATTTTATTAAAAACTGTGTCACATGCACCATAATATATTCTTTTGCATATTTTTATGACGTTGTCATGTCTTCTCAATTCATTGGTACACTACCTGTCGTGTCTCCTGATGGCATGGGGCTTTCAAGCTGTCTCCCATGGTGGACGCGACATGTTGCAACAAAGGTCGGCACAATTCAAGGTCAACACTGCCTGGTACAGGGTGGCCAAATGTGTATCTGGGTAGATGAAATATTTTCAACAGCTGAGTGTGTTTGGGTTTTTTTTTAACTGGCACCCCATTTGAATTTTAAAAGAATGAACCATTACTTACCTTGCACAGACTTCTACTGGGATTGTGTCATCTGCAATGCTTATTTCGTCAGGTGAATTTATTTTGACTTCAAATTTTGGCAGAACTGAAG
Source organism: Nelusetta ayraudi (assembly GCF_046127955.1). Lineage (NCBI taxonomy): Eukaryota > Metazoa > Chordata > Actinopteri > Tetraodontiformes > Monacanthidae > Nelusetta > Nelusetta ayraudi. The sequence continues at coordinate 5,896,048 of NW_027466098.1, read as the reverse complement.
AAAAGGTGGGATTTTTAAGTTGAAGGTTATCATGAACATTTTATTAAAGCGTAATAAAATGTACGTACCGTACTTTTCCACCTTAAAATCTAGAGAAAGCTTGGTTTCATTAATCCAAACAAAAATTTTATATTTCCCCTGTGGGGCCTCTGGATTTAAGGAGTAAGACAGTTGCAGCATTTTGCCATCAGATTCAGTGTCCAGCCATTGTCCAATACGGTTTCTGTTTGCATCCTGTCAAAAATAAGTTATAATTGTAGTAACAAATTACTGTAAGACTTCCAAAAAAAGAAGAAGAGTATATATTGTCATTTGCCACATGATTCTTTTCACACATTTGAGATTATAAACCTCATAATAGAGGGTTTTAGTCAGAAAACCATCCATGTAGAGCTGATTTTCACCTAATACTAGTGGATGGTCAGCTGATTTTTTTATCTTTTAAGATAAATGTTTGCATTTTGAATTAAGACTGTTTTGCTAAAAAAGATTGAGAAAATCAAAATTCAAACAATCAAGCCAATCCTCAAACAATGGACTGTCTTTTGTGTTTCTGTAGTAAGACGGGCGGAAACATTTTTCATTCAAGTGGATGAATAAGGTTTAGCATCATTCTGATCATTACCTGAATTTCAATGGTGTTGTACTGAAAAAGAGCATCAGAGAGATATTAGTTATCAGGTGGATTGTTGAACAATTAACAGCTGTCCTATATAAAATATAACACTGATTTGTATTTTATTCAACAATTAAAAATGTTATGCAATACTATAAAATGTAGTTTGTAGATTAAATAATGACCTTCAACAATGTCATGAATGAAACAAAAGTCTAAACAGTAGCTGTTTTCTTACCTCTGTTCTTCTGATTGATACTATTACGTGACTCATATTACCAATAAGAGAGAAGTTCAGCAAATTTGATTCGACATAAAAGAGGTCATGGTTGGTACTATTGACCTGAGGTTTTCTGGAAACTATGTTTGTGTTTGTGCACACTAATTAGACACACCTCCAAGGTCAACCTACGCATCATTTATTTTGGCCAATTCCTCACAATACTAACAATTTTGACAGTGAGTCAAAGCTAACATCACTGTACACAATATTGACTAAGAATGAGGGCACTCACCCGGCTGTTGACAGACCTTAAATCGGGGTCCAGTGTTATTACTCTGAAATGCACTAAGAGGACAAGCAATGAGTTCAACCAAAATAACTGAATTTGTATTTTCCTGTTAGGATACTGAAGTTGGATAAATGACGGTCTGCAGATTCGGAATATTAACTTCAAACAAGCATGTATAGACCTGCACTTGTAGCTTTTGTCTTGAATTAATAATCTGATTGTGTTTACCTGTTTGTCCTGGGAGGTATATTGGTTTATCTGTTTGAATGAATGTCCTCGGCTGATAAACCCTAACCATGACTTTTCTGACTTCTTCAGAGGAAAATGTTCCTCCTTGAACTTTGACGTGGAAGTTCAGTACCGTGTTTCTCTCGACTGAGGGAGCCTGTGTGAGAAACATGACAATGAAGTCAGGTCTTTCTGTAAGTCACAAGTACTATCGTGGAGCAGGGATGAAAGCTTCAATGCAAATAGAGAATTGCTAACTAAAGAATTTTAGGATTTTCTCTCTCGAAGATGACCTGAAATGTTTCACAGATGTGAAAGTCTGTGTTGGATGTTTGCAGCAGAAGGACCCCCCCAGGTCTGAGAGTGACGTTCATGGTCATATCCTCACTGGGCTGCAGGAGACTTGCGCACAATGTGGTTTGGGCTCCAGATCTGATGACTGCAGGGATGGCTACTAAGTACTGCCTATAGCCACAAAAGACATACACATATTCCATATACAGGACATACCCCTCGTTAAAAATAATAATAATCAGAGGAATAAATACATTTTGTTTTGTTTTTTACCATTTGTTTTGTTTCATAAATACACGCATGCCTATGTCACAGACTAAAACACACACTGAAATGTTTTTCAAACTTACGGATCTGCCACCGCTTGGCCCACAACAATCCTGCTCAGGCAAATAGACAGGACACAGATCCATGTCTGAACCCCAGAGAGACCCATGACTGACTGACAGAGAGACAAGGTGCAGGGTCACTGTCTTATTGACTCTGCTGCCACGTCAAGCCCCACGCTTCCCCTTTTAAAATGGACTTAGAAATAGATTCGATTTTTTTTTTTTTTTTTTTGCTGACTACTGTTGTGGAAAAGAGCAAAGCTACTGAGGCAGAAATGCTGAGTGAATAAGTAATTTAATGAACAGAAAATAAAAGATCGGAGCTCCGAGGCACAAACACAGTACAACCAACAGAACAGATGCAACAAATGCAACAGCTCGAATGAATGCAAGTGCAAGTGCAAAGAGGAAAGGAGGAAGAAGGTCTCTTATACAGTGGACCGGGAGAGGATAAGATAAGGAAAGAGGAGGGGAGGATGAGAGAAGACAAAACAACAAATACATCACCCTGGCGGGCCACGAGGAGAATGTCTCGAGACGGTTATACAGTGAGACATAGATTACACGGGATGCCAAGAATACTTATTTTCCATTACATTCCCCCCTTTTGATCATTCTTGATCACAGGACACACAAGTGGAAATATCCACACAAACATCAATTCATGTCCACCATTGGCTTCAGACACAAACATCATAACTCGGACTGTTAAACTTCCCGTGATCGCAAAGGCAGGAATTTGCAAGGCACATGGCAATACAAACTTACAGTTGTACTAAAAAAATAACACTCATTAAACATTAACCTCTAAGCTACTGTTATGCGTATGCTAAAAACACTACTGAAAACTGAAATTGCACCTGCACTACATTTTACAGCGTAGCATCATTTTCAATGCATACAGAGTGTAGTTCTTCTCCCGAGAGCAATAGTGCCGAACGATGGTTGAACAGTCGAGTGCGGCATGCGTGAACAGACAAAACAATTCACGTCCTTGAGCTCGTGCTGCAGAGTTGTCGTAACGCCACCAGAGGTTGGTTGCGTACGCGTGTGCAGGAGTCTTTTCCATTACACTACCAACAATGAGGACATTTAGCAAATATTTGAATTGATTGATTGAAATCAAAGTCCATATTGACTGTCCTAAAAGGGTTTTATTTCCTGATTTTTTCAGTTGATATTCAGTGCTGCCTAGTTGTTTAGTCCCTCCAGAATCCGCGATTCCGTGATCACGAAATTTACCGCTGATTTCCGGTGTTGTGGCCCTACTGGTTTCCGATTTAACTGGTTTCCTTGCCTAACAGCTGCAGATGTGCTCTGCCGTCAGCAGTCTCGAATCAAATTCACAAACATGCACACTGTATTACCGGCGATTGTAAAGTCGCAACCCAAATCAACCACAGCGAATATGCTTCTGTGAGTGAGCGCTATGTACTAGTGACATTAAAATTTAAATAAAGAAAGTATGAAATCAACAATTTCGCATCCAGTTGGACTCGACGTCACTCCAAAAAAAAAAAAAAAAAAAAATCACACAACAGACTCGGAAAATGCTGTTCAAGCCAGGCAAGCACTATGCCACTGGATCATTGGAGAGATGAACAGCCATAACCTAAATTTACTCATGCCACTGTAGTTCACTTAAAAAAAAAAAAAAAAAAAGTTGAGTGTTTAATGAATGTTTTAAGACTTAAGCTTTTGTAGCGGTGTAGACATGATGAGTGCTACTGATTTTGTGTCTTGCCCTTGGTGGCAGTGATAAGTCGGGCTGCTATAAAAGAAACAGTTCTGCACCAGCTCCTCCGTTTGCGCCTCTCTGCATTGGTGCGTCATTTCTGGGCCTCGCTCACATCACCGCCTCTCACGGATCGGCGAAATACCACCATAAACAACCCAAAGGAGAAGAACCACACTCATGTTTTTAAGACACACACGGGTCAGTCTGCAGGTAAGGGGAAAGGAGAAGTGTGGGCTCTCAAGCAAACAGTCAGGAGGCAAACCCTGGCACCTCCCAACCAGGTGATTTTGTCAGGCTGGGACTCAAGGCAGGACTCAGACGCAGAGGGTAGTGAGACAAAGATTTTCATTGTACCCAACACGCGATACCCCTCTAGACCAAGTGATCAAAATAACCAGGCTGTGAAACTCCTAGCGCACCTAATCTAGGACAAAAAATAAAAAGGGCAAGGGGAAAAACTAAAAATCACTCCAAAGGAGGAAAACGGGGCAAGCTACATATAACTAAAGGATAAGCCTAGACTAAAACGGATCAAAACCAAAAGCGCTCACTGGGAGGAATGCAAAAGGGCTAATAAAGTAGAAACAAAATAATCACTCTCTAAGAGGGGCTAAATAACAGAATCTCAGAAACAATTAACTAAACTTTGACTAAGAACAAAAAAAAAATCACTCGTCTTCGCCGCTGAACCGGCTTACTGTGAGTTTTTCTTGGGCTGTGGCAGGGCGCTAGATGTGACGACACAAGACAAGGGAGACACAGACTATTTAAACACATGAGGTGATTAGGCACAGGTGGAGACAATGGGTAATTGGGTCAGACGCACAGGTGGCACATGAGGAGGGGGAAGTGATCTGAAACGAGAGGAAGGTTAGTAACGATGTCAAAATAAAACAGGAAATGACGAGACGACAACAAGACAAGATGCAACCTCACCGCAGTGTGACAGATTTATATTGCTGGGAAAAAAGCTGATCGCCGTCAGCTGGGCAGATAGACGATCGTCGTCAGGTGTGTAAACTGCGTGAGTGCGGATTCAAGCAGGGGAGCGAGCGCAACATCACGTCACAAACCGGTCAATCCGGAAGTGAGCGAGGGGTTTGTACAGCTAGTGCAAGTGGGGAACCAACAAAAATTAAAAGAATCAAAGTCACCCGGCAAACGTGGAACACATATGCACTTCATTAAAAAAAAAAAAAACACTCCCAAGACACAGCAAACCGAACAAGGGGAGCCTCCACCACCACAACACCAGCATCACCACCACCGGTCTCCAACAACTGAAAGAGAAAACAAAAGAACTTAAAACAATCAAAAATAACAATTACAAATCACTTAAAATAATCATATATCATATATATCATATCATACATGGGGCATCAGACCCAACTAAGACACAGTCTAGATTTTACAAGCGACTACTTGGGCACGGTGTGGGCCAAGCAGCGGTGGACGCAGCACACCAGGACAGGACAGCAAGATTGACACAAGCAAGCAGCACGAGGCAGCAGCGACACACAGCAGCAGCAGTGCAGCAGTGATAAGCAGCGTAGAGACAGAGCATTGACAAGACAAAGCAGCAGCGACCCCAATGGAGCTGATTGCAGCTCCTCCTAATTTCATAGGGAATGTACTGTTAGCATTTGTTAAAAAAAGAATACTGTTACTCGCTATGCTAACACACACACACACACACTGCAAGGGGAAGGGAGAGAGAGGTCCGTGCTGGTGTTTACCTGTGACCAATGCCAGGGTTAGGCAACAGACAGACAGCATCAGCTACAACGCTGAAAGGGAGGACACTTTTACTGTCAAAGGTCTATGGACACACATACAAGTCGCACGGAGGCACAAGCAGGGCACACAGCAGCACACAATATAGCTGCCAGGAACACAAGGATGGCAGCAGGCACTGCGGTGAAACACTGTACAACCACACCTGTTGAGCCAAACAGCCTTCGCCCGGAAATGACGCACCAGTGACGAAAGGCACAAACAGAGGAGCTGGTGCAGAACTGTCGCAGCCTGACTCATCACTGCCAATGGCAAGACACAAAATCGGTAGCACTAATCTGCATGTCTACACTGCGACGCTTTGCTATATGAAACACACGTAAACAGTATGCATCCCACACTCAATGTTGAAGTTGCAGCGAGTACGATGCCTTCCAGTGCAATGGGCAGCGTCGGATATGAGTTGTATTGTTTGAATGTTTTCTGGCATTGTCTGCACTAAACTGACAAGACAAGAGGGACAAAGAGAATATTGGTGTTGATTATTTTATAACCAGAATGTTTCCCAGTATTTTGGTATTACAATTAATTTTATAAGAGAATTTTTACCTCATTATTACATAAATTAAACAAATATTTTATAACTGGTCATTTTAGGTGTTTTTATTAATGCCTGCGGAAAATCAACTTTTAAGCCGCAGAATCAGGATACATCAAACAAATGTATGCCTGAAGATCCCAAATCCACGCGTCCACAAATCAGTGGTAGGTAGCTGCTGGTCTTTCAAGGAGGGGAAGCCCATTTTCAGCCTACATCATAAATTGCATCCGTTTATTCATATGTAAATTCTACCCTCAATTCCTTTTCAAGAGAATGATCTGCCATCCTGTTGTACCAACGAGCCGTCTTTTCGAGGAACTTCTCAATGGCCAGCAGAGCTAGGCTGCTTAGACTGCCTTAGCCCATTGTGTTGCGGGTATAACACTTGAGCCGCTTTAAACAAGAGAAGCTCCCCTCTACACCTGCAAATGTAGCTCCAATTGTTGCCACTAATGACAAGTTTGTACAACTGAGGCATTGCACTGTTCAACTCCATGTCTTTCAGAAACAGCAAGAAATCACACAGCTTTCTTCTGTTGCCCTGCAAGTCCTGGTTTGAATATATATTGACTTGAAGTTCAGACCTCAGTCTCCCTGAATCAAAGCCAGAACTGTTTAGGACACTCATATTATCTGCAATTCTGTGCAGCTTGCTGGCAGCTAGCTTGCTAGCGGGAGCTACTGCGCGAGAGTGAGTGCTTTGTGACGGAAGAAACAGATGCTAGAATTGTCGCTAGTTTGTTTTTAACGAAGACGAAATCGCTAAGAGAATCAGTTAAGTCTCCGGGTCAACTCAAAACAACGGAATGAAAAAACCTAAAAACTGCTTTGGCGGATGTTTATACTTCAAGATCGCTGATTCGCACATTATTACTGGTCGATCACAAAGGTGGTTTGGCTCGATCACATGGGGCCAGTTGTTCAAAAAAAAAAAAAATCACATCTGGATCAAAATGATCTGAATTTGGAAATCCCATTTTTTTTGTTATCCAGGATCAGGTAATTTATGCCGGTTTTTCAAAGCAACATTGGATTGGATCACCCTAATCCAGATACACAGTTTTCTAGATTACCAAATCAGGATTACGAGTGCTCTTAATTGGACAACATATCAGAATGTGGGCTACCAGCAATGTAAACAACAACAGGTAGAAGATCCAACATGGGGTCACTTTAAGTATCTTTTATTTTGAGATAAAACACAAAAATAAGGTGAACATCCAATTTTTTTTATTGCAGCATTTTGGCAATTATACAATAAAGTCTGAAAATGAAAGTAACAGCTGTGAACATCCACTTCTATTCATTATTTCTTTGATGACCACTCATCTGAGCCACAACCTATAATAAATATACATAAACAAATACATTGTGGATATTTTGAAAAAGTCTTCAGTTTAAAAAAAAAGGCTAAATTTTCAAATAGTTGACAAAATAAAGAATGTTCAGGGTTCTTCATCTGCGTAGGAGGGACTAGGCACAATGTCCCTGTCTGTGATGATGCACCTGAGCCTGTTGAAGAACCAGACCAACCTCTGGCATTCTTTCAGGATGAGGGACTGACTGGATGTGTAGTAAGGGATGCAATTGTCAGAAATTATTTTTGACAGGTTCCTCTGTGTTTTTAATGAATATACTGTATACAGTGATGAAGGACATAAATATTGAATGTGTCATTTTTGTTTGTTATTCAACTCTTTTGGGGGGTTTATTTCATGACGACAAGATCATTTATTTATTTTTATTTTTTACTTTACTATACTGAAAAGCTTAATTGGTAGTCTATGTCTACTTTATCTTCTTCAACACTGTAACAGTTGAACAAAATGCTATAAATTGATTATTTGACCAATTTTAAAGTTTTGGTACATTTTCTACCTGAAATTCACCTTGAAATCCTACCCCCTGTCAGGATTTTTTTTTGGGATCAGAGTTATCCAGATCCTACTGAAATGTAACTTTGTAAATGTAAATTTGAAACACAAATTGAAGGTTTGATCCAGATTAAAACTAGGACTGGATTACATGATCTAATCCGATTTCACGATTCCAGAATCCTTCTTTCCCTTTTGAACAACCCATTTTCAAGACCAATCCAATCCAATAACCAAAATCAAATCAGATTACCTTTGAACAACTGGCGAGATCCTGAAACTTTGACCTGAGTTGTAGTTTTATAAGATGGACAGCAGGAGGCAACAGTGTTTTGCAGACCAAAGACCGAGGACACACGTGAAGAAGAATGTGTGACGTTTGTAGTCTTGCACCATTCATTATGTGAACGCGTAAATCTGCGTATTCCTGAGAGTTTACAGTGTTTCGTAAGTAAGATACTTGTTCAATGTTGTCAGCGTCCGTGTCTGAAACTAAACACAAAAGCCTTCAACTAGCCAGTCTCACGAAGTATTTTGCTGGGTCATTCATTCTTGAACACTTCTGTCTTAGCCTAGCAGGGTCACCTCGGGATATGGCAGGCAGTGATGTTAGTTTCCCATTTCAGTTTCCTGTTTTGTTTGTTTTATTAACATTTAAGAAAAAAAAATATCATGGCAGTGCAGTGACGTGCTTTGTTTTAGTTGTTAGCTTGTTGCATCTTTTCCCATGGTCTTTCCCCCCCGGCTTAATGTATTAAAATGTGTGTGTTTCAGGAGGTTTCAAAACGGTCTATCTGATCTTTAGCATACCACCAGTAACACAATTACGTTTCACCGCGTTGGAATATAATGTAACTAGACAATTTGTTTATTTTCTTATGTAAGCCGAGCGGGTCAGATATTGTAAATAGGATAACTCTAATTCCATAATGTGAAGTAAGTTATCTGGTATATATCTAGAACTGACTATTTCACTTTACTTTATGTTAGTTATTTAGTTAGTGAGTTAGTGTGCTTGCGAACTGTGGAACTCTATATTTCTGTGTCAGCAGTGGAATACTGCGATGGCTGGAGTTGAGTTGATCCAGACGCCAGTGCAGCTCTATCGCCATCTCCTGCGATGCTGCAGGCAGCTACCAACAGCAGCGATGCAGCAGCACTATCGGCATGCTATAAGACAGGTGAGATTTTGCATTAGGTGTTTGTGTGTGTGTTAAATTTTTAGATATTTAGAATCGAAGAACAACGAGGTAGCCATAACGAACACCAGACTGACAATGTTGAAAGTAACATGGGAGAGGCATCGATGCTCACGGCCTTTGTGGCACAACAAAGGGCAGCTTTCCACAACACCTGTTATTCTGAGAAGTGGAGCACTAAAGAAGTAAAGGATGGATGTTTCTTACTAATGGGCTACAGACACATTGCACGTTTTCTGAAACCTTTGGAAATGCCCAACGCTGTTAATAAATCATGTTCTTTGTTTTGTTTTTTTCCCCCAGGGATACAATAGTCACACGGATGAAGACGACCCAGAGAGGATACAGATGATAATCCAAAGAGCTCTCGGAGACGCACAGTGGATTCTAGACAAAGTAAACACAGAAACCTTTTGAATTTCAAGTTGATGTAAACATTAAATGTTAAACTCACTTCAGTGTTTACCTTTTTTTGGTCTTCCAGTATACCAAGAAGAAGTGATGTCCAAGAGCCATGAATGTGTCCTGTGTTTTGCATTCTGCGTTGCTACACCAAACTGCACTGTTGGATATATTACTGTATCCCTGGCTCATCTGTCGTGCACAAGCGGCTGTGTAATATTAAATGTAAATACTATTTGATTGAAATTACAGAACGTGTTTCGCTTAAAATGTTTGTTTGTTTGTTTTTTTTAAATTCCATTTAAAATTTACAACAATTTTTGTGTAGTTGTCCCACTTTCAGTGCCTTTTCTACACTCCATGACAATGCTGCAGTGCAAATAAAATATGTACTGTCTACCGTAGACAGGGTACAGAAGATAAAGCCGTTTTTCTGTCGCTCCAGTCATATTTCGTCTGAAGATTGTTGCGAGTTGATGTTGAAAGCTAACAAAGCTGGATCTAAAAAATGGGCAGATAACTTATTCCTTAATACATTTCCTTAATCTAATTGAACAAACAATTAAAAACACATTGTACAAAGACTCATTGCTTTCATTGTAACCTATTAGATTTTGTTTGAAGCTAAAGGTCGTGCACCTGCCTGTTCAATCCTCCGACTCCAAAGAATTGTTGGTGCAAAGACCAAAACCACAACAAAAGATCATCTTCCAACACATCTCCTACATAAACACATATTTACAAATACAATTACAAAATAAAAGACGTTTTCCAAATGTTTTGCTGAACATCGCCAGAAAACAAAATCGTATGTTCCTTGCCACAATAACACAATACAATTTGTACAGTAGAATACAGCATTTATTCAAGTATTTCCTTTTGTCATGTACATTGATACACAATAAAAATGAAACACTTCAATGAAAATATTTATTCTGTGCTTCGTCCACAGGCTGGCTGTACCAGATATCTTGGATAAAATAAAAAATAATGGATGACGTATTTGAGACACAAACTTTTTGTTTTCATCTTGTAAACGCATATTTACAGACACATGCACATGCAGTATGTTTCTTGATACAAAAAGTAGTAAAACTAGATATACAGAGTACTTCTTCAATATAAATAGTATAAATAATAATCCCAGATTATTTCATTTTATAAATAATTCTGAAGCCCAGAGAAAATGGGAGAGGCACTCTCGATGGCTGCGCACACTCAGTCTAATCCGTTATTTCTGCAGAATGAACTGATCGATGAATTCATTCTGCTCTGCCTCAACTTTGGATAAGGCCTCATACTCGATTCGGTACCTGGAATACACAGACACAGTACCATGTTTCAGCACTCAGCGACAGAATAGTCTGATAGATGGACGACATGTTACTAGTAAAAGGCTGTAAAATATAAACTCTCTGCTTCATAAGATTACATTTTTACATTTACATAACTACATGTGGACACGATCAGCTTCTACTTCACTGACTATTATGATGACTTAAACCCCTATTAAGATCATTTTAATCCACTTTTTGCTTTCAAAACGACTGCACTTGTGGCAAATCCACGTCTAAAGCAGACCTGGCCAAAAAACGGATCACTCCCTGGTGACGACATACATCCCCAGTCAGCTTCAAGACTACTCCAAATAATGAATCGTCCCTGGTAACTTTTGGATCACAGTCTTCATCATAATTCAAAAAGGGTGGCACCACATCCCTCATATTCGTCTGCAAATTAGATAGATGGATAGATAGATAAAACTTTATTAATCCCGAAGGAAATTCAGGTGGTGGTCGGCTGCATACATTCATCCAACAGTAAAAAACAAACAACCAACAATTAATGACATTGCCTCGACTCTGAATGCTTTTCCCTAATAATTACAGCTTCAATGTATCACTATATTTTTGCTGAGGGATTATTTTTCTACCAGACAGTTCTCTCTTAGAACAGATGGTTTAGTGAAGTCTCGCTATGTGGCATCCCAGTAAACCTCCACATAACCTCCATACTGCTGCCATAACCTCCATACTGCTTGGTTAATTTTCAGTTTAGCATAATTTCTGAGACATGTGTGATAATCACTCACATTTCACTGGATCAGAAGCAAAATTAAATGTTTCACCGTGTCACGTGAAAAACGCAGCATATAAACTTCACAGATTCACCTATAGGCTTTTGTCACAAATTTTTGTACCAGACTTGTCTATGTCTTTCACCAGCGCTGTTTACCTCTCGAGTTGCATCTTCTTCTCAGCTATAAGAGCCTGTAGCTGCTGCTGTTGAGCTTCCCTTTGCTTTGCCACCGACTTCAACAGGTTTCTGGCTCCGATTGCCTAAAGTGCAAAAACACTTTCCATTTAAAATCGCTCAATGACTGTTTGTACAGGCCAAAACATAATAATAGCTTTGCGATTGCATTTGAGGCGTGTTACACTGTGAACTAATTCAACAAAGGGGGACCAAAGAAACCCGTACAACAGAATGGGATGACGATGGGCAAAATGAAAGCTGCCTAAGGGCTAACCTTCATCTTTTCTGTCTCCACCTCTTTAGACAGTTCATCCATCAGCGCCATCAGACCTCCCACTATCTTCTGGAACTGGCCGATCTCTGGGAAGGAAACAAAAAAAGCACATAGATACTACTTGCCTGAACAGATTTATTTATTTATTTATTTTTTACATGAAAATTATGAAACTGATTTCCGTGCTCACTGTCAACGAATTCTTTACACTCCTCCTTCAGCTCTGATGTCCTTTGGCTGACATCTGGCTCCAGCACCCGCAACTTGTTTAGCTCATCAAAATAAAAGCCTGCCTCGGCTAACGGGTCTTTAGCCATGGCCACAGGGCCTGCTGCAAGGGTGAACGACAGATGAGAACAACACACATCAGAACATCGCGTGAATTTGTGAGACATCCACCCAGTAGATGTGTCAAAAACGCTAACTTTCCACTGGGATCAACAGGCTGTGTAGCGTCAAGCTAACAAGTGTTTTGGCTCGACACATCTAGTTTGCTGACAAGTGTATCTGCATCTTATCAGGTGGCAGCCTAGTAACAGCGTTGCCCAGCGTTGTTGAAACAAGTAAACATTTTGTTGAACTATGACCTTCGATAACCGTCCACCATATGGCATTTTTAAACATTACATTGTAACCTAATTGCATTTTTTTAAAAGAAAAAAGAAAAAGAAAAAGAAAAGCTTTGTATTAATATCACTCCATGTAGATACTAACAACGTATAAAAGTTATTTTCCCCGCAGAATTTTAAACTTGCTGAGTTTAATAGTTTGCTCCTTATGATTTTAGGTTGTGAAGGTTGAGACCTTTGTATTGCTACGGCCTATAACGTCAGTGTACCGTAGTAAAATAATGTTATGAATGTTATAAAACAAAAATAGACATAATGAATTTTTATGTGTATTCTACTTAGAAACGCGTCTGTAACCACCATAATAAATAGATGTATTAGCACAATTCAGCTACTTAGGTTAGCCTCGGAGTGCTAGTATGCCAAAAGAAGCTAGTTCTTGACCCTAACGACTCTATAAAACACTCGTTGAAGCTGATGTGTCCTTTGGACAGCGCATTTGGTATTTTTACGGTACTTTGTGTCAATACGTTTCGGTGTTTCTTACCTGTTTGAACCGTAGTCTCTTTTAGAACAGATGGTGAAGTGAAGTGTAGCTGGCGATGTGGCATCCCAGTAAACCTCCATTCGAAGCCCCGCCTACCGCTGCCAAGGAAACAAAACGCTCTTCCCAATGCGCGCGTGCGTCTGTTCGACAGTCTTTAATTTTCATCGTGGAATCATTTCGGACTGTCTGCGATGATCATCCATGTCTCAAACACTAGAAAACAGACGCAAGCGCAAAAAATAAATGTTTCACCGAGTCACGTGAAATACGATTAATTTACAGGCTTTTACTCTGAAAGTAAATCGGAAATGTTATAATTTACAGTGTATGCAATGTAAACTCCACGTGTGTCTTACTTCGGTTGGGGCTGAATCCTTCTGACGTCACATCCGGCACAAAGGAGCCTTGCCTGAAGGGGACAGGGGAGGGGGGGGGAAGCTTGCAATGGCTGTCACTGACTGCGGAGGGCAGCATCGCAGCATCAGCAAGCAAAGCCTGCGTTCGTAACTTCACCCAAAGAAAAAGAAGGAGTACAGTCGAGAGTTTAACTTTGTATATAGTTTTGTTTCTTTACCTTTTGGGGGTTAGTTGTCTATTGGTGATAAAAATAATTATTTAAAAAAAATAATCGAGGTTGAGTAATTTGTATCAAGTATTGTGAGCCAGCGTACAAGTCACAGGAAGAGTTCGGTAAGTAAATGTGGAGGAAGTCCTGTAAATGCTACCCACTTGATGTCCATCGGATGAGGCTACAGACGCTTACGCACTTCACGAATACTTCGAATACTTTTGCGATTAAATATAAATATATAGGACATCAGGTCCGATGACGTCTGGCAAAGCTTATGTGTTGCCACGAAAAGCGTGGTTAAGGAAAATAGAGTGATTAGTTTTAATCAACGATCGCGCATTTCAATGCGTGTTGACGTTTGGGGCAAGCTAACACGTTTGGTTGGTACGGATTCGCACTGAAACACTTCGTTGTCCTGCTCAACTTTTGCCAACTACGCAAAACACACCCACATAAGTGGGAACTGAGCAGCCAAGAGAATACTTGACGTCAAGCTAACATTACATTGCTAGTCTTCATAAAGTGAACTGTGCAACTTTGCTTCTTGGATACTTGCACCAGATTAAGTAGATTAGAGAGTAGCACGAACTTGCAAAACAAAAACTAATTCTGGCAACACCCAGATTGCACAACAACAACAAAAACAACAAAAGCAACAAACAAAAGCAATCTCCTTTTTGTTAGAACGTTTACCAAGTTTAGCATCAGCTGTAACATTGACAACGTGTGAAGTGCATTTCCTATCGTGGTGGACGTTTGGCCAATAGTTTCACCAAATGTATACCTTCCCTCCTCGCCTCTCTTGATGCTATCAAGACATATCCCATTAAACGATTTAACGATAATAGGTAATGTGGATGCAACGTTTTGTTGCGATGTTTACCCTTAACCAAAATATGTCACGCTTGTACATTAGGAAAGGAAAGAAAGAAGAAAAAAAAAGCTCATCAACATTGATACATGCTCCTTGGTTCGTTTTGACGTGATTTGCTCGTTAAGTACAAGTACAAGTACACCTTGTTTGACGCTTGAGCGATCTATTAAGGAGCAGAAAATGTAAAGCAGTTCATTTATGATCCATGATTAAACTGAGAGTAATTTACCTTTGAGACTGCTCCGCCACAATTTTGCAGGAATGATCTGGAGCAGTGAGAGGTCGTGGCCGCCCCATCATTAGCTGTCACCACGGCGGGGGACCCTCGGACCACCATCTGTAGGGTTGTCATCTACCTCCAAAGGGACATGTCAGGGGACAGCTGCCTGCCACGACATCACACTCAGTCCAACACACACATTTCCCAGCCCCTGCCCCTGGCCTGTCCCAAGACCAAGACCTGCAGTTATCGAGGAGCGGTAGGCCTGGGCAACAAGTATGTCCGGCTTAATGTGGGCGGAAACCTGTTCTACGCTACACTGCAAGTGCTTACCCGAGAGAACTCCATACTGAAAGCCATGTTCAGTGGGAAGATGGAAGTGTTCACTGATAAAGAAGGTGAATTATCTCTCATCAGCGAGAACAAGCTGACTGCTGTCCTAGAACTGCATCTAAAATCTACGACATGCTGTTATCTCCCTGCAGCACAAAACCTGTAAATTAGCATTTTAATTGTAGGTTAAAATAGTGTTGATTCAACCTAAAAACTACTGATTGCCTCATTACTGACATAATATTGGGCTCCATTTGAATGAATGTATGAAAAAATGACTAATTTATTTTTGAAGATGTAGGTTATACATTACACAGATCAATTATGAAGGGTATTTAACAACTGTTGATAGATCCAAATCCAAAAAAGGAGTAGGAGGAAGCAAATCTTATTAAAACCTACTCCATTATGACATTCATACAGTCGGTATACTACCCATAATTTGTTTTCCAAACGACTGATATAATTTAGAAAAGGAACGATGAGTTAACAGAAAAATGAAAGAAAATATTAATCAGGAGATATATAATAAAAAAAGAAGAAATCAACTTGGGAAAATAAATTACCAATGCTGTCGATCATGTAATCTCTATACTTCTCCAGAATATACATTTTGAATTGCTTTTTCAATTGTAGTAAATGTACACTTTCTTTTATGTGTTCTGGTTAGCCATTCCACAAACTCGCCCCTTTGACAGAGATGCACATGCTTTTAAGCGTGGTACATGCTCTTGACTGCAAGTTCCCCCTCCTCCTTAAATTATAACCACTTTTTTCTCGCTCTCTCTGAACCATCTCTGGACATTTTTAGGTAGTAGTTTATTTTTAGCTGTATATATATAATTTGTGTGGTTTTGAAATCCAGTAAATCCATAAACCTCAGTGTTTGCAACTTTAAAAATAAATCATTTGCGTGTTTTCTGAGCATTTCATTTGCTGAGTTGTACTCATTCTAACATCTAATTGATTTCTTCAGGTTGGATCCTGATTGACCGCAGTGGGAAACACTTTGGCAGCATCCTTTGCTACCTGAGGGATGGCACTGTCTCCTTACCCAAAGGTCGCCAGGCGATCCAGGAGCTGCTGGCTGAGGCAAAGTATTACCTCATCCAGGGCCTAATGGAACTTTGTCAGAACACCCTGCAGGTCAGTTACATACCTTCCTGAAAATAACCTTCCGTGGTTGCAGCACCAGTACCAGTGTCCAGAATCATGAAACATTAAAACTGTCATTTGGATGTCTAAAAACAGTAATGATCTATAATGAAGATACATTGAAGTCCCGATCTAATAGCAACCTGCTTTTCATGAGGTACTGTATGGCTGTGGCAATGTAAGTTACTCGCTCACTGTTCATCTGTTTCATATACCTGTATGTCAGATGCATCACAAATCAACAGTTCTAACACGTTGAACAGAAATCCACTGTGTTACTTTACTGATATAGCATTTATTTCCTGCTATTAACTGTTCAAGATCAAGTACATAAAGTCAGAGAGATGTCTGTGACCTGTTACCTACTTAATTATGCCATACAGTCTTGCACCCAAATCGTCAACAACCCTCAAAAGACCTCCTCCACTTAACTTCCTGCTAAAAATAACGCTTTTTTACCGTTCATCTTTTTGGTTTTCAAAGGTGTTACAAACCCTAGGAGAGCCGTTGAGTCATTCTATGCTTATGTATATACAAAAATAAATGTTTAAAAAAAAAAAAAAGCTTTAAACTCACATCAGGTTCTTGACTGTTAGCTGCAGTAATAATTTCTATTCAACTCTACAACAGAACGTTCCAGGGGCAGAGATTTGATTGTCTGTTGATCGCAGTGTTTCCAGTGGGTTCAGAAAGTATTCAGACCCATTTGCTAAAATCAATTCATTTCATTTTTTTCCTCGTTCAAGCACACACAGCACCCAATGTGGTCAGAAAAACACAAGACTAGTAGAAATCTTTGCAGATGTATTACAAAATTAACACTGAAACATCACATGGCCATAAGTATTCAGACCCTTTCCTCAGTAACGAGCAGAAGCACCTTTTTGAGTCAATACAGCCTTGAATCTTGTTGGGAACAGCATGATGCTGTCACCACCATGCTTCACTGTAGGGATGGTATTAGGCAGGTGATGAGCAGTGCCAGATGTTCTCCACACATACCGCTTAGAATTAAGACCAAAAAGTTCGATTCTCATCAGACTAGATAAATTTATTTCTCAGAGTCTGGGAGTCCTTCAGGTGTTTTTTTTTTTTTTTTGGCAAACTCGATGGGGGTACTTTCATGTGTTTTGCACTGAGGAGAGGCTTCAGGCGGGCCACTCTGTCATAAAGCCCCGACTGATGGAGGGCTGCAGTGATGGGTTCTTCTTTACCTCTCTCCCCAAGGCTCTTCTCCCCCCGATGCTGGGTTTGGCTGGACGGCCAGTTCGAGGAAGAGTCCTGGTCGTCCCAAACTTCTTCCATTTAAGAATTATGGAGGCTTCTGTGCTCTTAGGAACTTGAAATGCAACCAGATTTAAAAAAAAAAAAAAAAAATTCAGCCTTGGCCATATCTGTGCCTTGCCACAATTCTGTCTCTCAGCTTCAGTCAGTTCCTTCGACTTCATGACTCTCATTGGCTCTGACTTTACACTGTGAGCTGTAAGGTCTTATATTGACAGGTGTGTGTTTTTACCAATCAAGTCCAATCAGTATAACTAAGCACAGCTGGACTCCAATGAAGGTGTGGGCCCATCTCAAAGATGATCAGAAGAATTGGACAGCACCTGAGTTAAATATACAAGTGTCACAGCAAAGGGTCTGAATACTTATGGCCATGTGATATCTTGTGTTTATTTTGCAACAAATCTGCAAACCTTTCTCCAAGTCTGTGTTTTTTCTGACAATATTGGGTGATGTGTGTGCATGAACGAGGAAAAAAAAAATGAATTGATTTTAGCAAATGGCTGCACTACGACAAAGAGTGAAAAATCCAAGGGGGTCTGAATACTTTGGAACCACTGTATGTGAGCCTCTGGGCCGTAGATAAATGCTGTGGTCATTATTTCCTGGGAACAGCGGAACAACAATCTGGAATTATTGGCAGAATAATTTATTTTTTAATTTATTTTTAAAGAGTGTTGTCTTTCATTTCAAGGAGTCTTTGTCTGATAAAACATGGAATTTGAAGATATTTTGGTGAATTTTTATTTAAATTTGGAGTGCAGCAAATGACATTCTCTCCAAATTCCTGTGCTGTCCAGTTTACTATGTTGGAGGAAATGAGTGGCACTATTTCTGTATGAATAAAACTGTTTTAAAAATGCTAGACTAACACATAATCACCTCACAATGGAAACTACAAATGTTTATTGAATATATATTTTTCAACCTCTTTTCAA